>NC_056559.1:179686-444653 GCF_013358625.1 Macadamia integrifolia | reverse complement strand
AATGGGCAAATTGGGAGTAGGGGATGAGATTTGTAGGGAAAGATGAAGCAAAAGGAGGGGAAGATGAGTATGAAGTCAAAGTATTATTGCAATTGCGATCAAAGATGTTGTTGGTTGTTGGGTTGATGATGTAAGGGGGGTTACCATGGTTTCTGTTGCTGCTGTTGTTGTTGTTGTTGTGATTGGTCTCCCAATCCCAATACTGCTTTTGAGTGTTACTTTCATGCCCTGCAAAGGAAACCATAGAAGGGTTGCCACTGTTCCAGTTCTCACAGACAAAGCTCTCTGCACCAGTAGGGTGAATGTTCATCTTCTCTCCATCCAAGGCACTCAAACTCTGAAACCTACTCACTACCCAACAACAAGAGAGAGAGAGAGAGAGAGAGAGAGAGAGAGAGAGAGGGGTTGGTTTTTAACCTTTATGTGAGCTACCCTTTGTTCTTCATGAGTGCAATAATAATAATGTGAAAATCAATTGAAGGTTTGAAACACAAATATAATCATTATCAAAGAATAGTAAAGGAATTTTTTTCCTTCCCTCTCCTCCAATTCTCTGTGAATCAGACTACCCACATGAGGTGTGTTGAGAAACCCCCAAACAACTACTGAGACAGATACTGAAAATGGTTGGACGGTGAAATCAATGCAGAGCCGGAATTTCTATTTCCGGCAAGAAATGCTTTGCTGTCTCCGTTGAAAGCAGCTCCAAGCCATCTTTCTGAGTGTGTGAGGACTGAGGACTGAGGACTGAGGACTGAGGAGGTTACTTTCTAACTTTGAAGTATAAGTCTACTACTAGCTATAGGGGTAGTAGGGAAGCATAAGGTGTATTCATATTAGATGAGTCTCTTTGTTTAGGCTTTAAGAGAGGGGTCAATGCACTCTTTATTATTTGTTCTTTGTTTTTTTATCTTTTTCTTCCTTCTTTTTACCCTACTTTATAGCTTCACCGGCCATATAATTCTGTCAGAGGATGATAGAGACGTATATTAGAGAGAGATGGCTTCTTACAAGGGAGACGCTATGAAAGTACTAATAAACAGAAGAGAGAGAGAGAGAGAGAGAGAGAGAGAGTCTAATGGGTCTCACACACACACTCTCACCTCCCACAACCACTCCAATTGTTGGACTGGAGAGTGGAGAGGGTCCGTCGATTTCAAGTGTAGGGAGGGGAAAAGCACCCAATTCTTTTAGTTGTCAGGACTTGGGGCTGACGTTTTCTTTCTACTTACGGCAAGTCCAACGCATTACGTTGCTTTTACTGTGTCAGTATGTGTGGAAAAGGAAGGTGTGAGTGTGATAGAGATGGACATCTTCAAAATTCTCAATTAGGGGATGATTTTTTTTTCACCCAAGATCAAAGAGATTCGGGTCATAAGTGGCGATCGTTCAGGTATTGCCTATAGCTATTTCAATGATCGTTGTTCAAATAATGTTTAACGGTTCTTGGTATTTTTATTTTTGTACATCTATTAACATATCATTTTCTGAACCTCTTAAAGTGTTGGATTATCACCTGAACACGTGATGCTCACCCAAGTAGTTGTGAACCGATCTAGGCAATCACTGCGAAGGAGAAGAGTCAAATCCAGATCCAAATCAAAGAAGTATTCCTCAGCCATGGAAAATCCTTTCACTAGTCAATTGAGGAGGGATGCCGATACAGCCTTTGCCATGGTGGTTGGCACTCTCCTAAGGGAGAAGTGCCTCAGGGACTTGGTTAGTGGGTTGAGTTTCCTTGACCACATTTAAGTTGGTCAGGCTCAGTCGGGCCTAATGGTACCCTTGGCTTGCACTATGAACTGTCTATTTAAGAAATTAATCAGGCTAGGTTGGGCTCCGAATTTTAATTGTGTTAATCAGGCCAAAATCGACCCTTAAACAGGTTTTAATTGTCATTGATATATTATTAAATCATCAACAATTTAGAAAAGACTTTATTCACACTTAATTACATTCAAAAATTGATAAAAATATCAATATATACTTTATTCTACTGCAACAAAATTCAAAATATATCATATAAACAGTCGGGCTAGTAGGTCCGGCCAAATCGAACTTGTAAACATGTTTAGCAAGTCGAGTGTTTACACTGTGCACCGTGTACTGCCTATTTATAAATGTGTCAAGCTTAAACAATCCATCCGGTCCAAGTTGGGTCATAAACGTGTCAGGTCGGTTGGGCTTGTCAAATCAGGCCTTAAATTGACACCCCTAGTTGTAGGCCTTAATAAAAAAAAAAAAAAAAAAAAAAGAAAGAAAAAAAAACCTAGGGAGAGATAAATGACATAAGGCAAGTGTTTTCTGTATAGAAGCGTCCCCTGCGCCTAGACACAAGGCGTGCCAACCCAGGAGGGGCACGACAATCATTTTGCGAAGGGCTACTCCTTGATAGAAAATTTTTCCCTAGTGACGTAATAAGAGAAAGGGTACTTTGGATGCGAACCTAGGAGGGGATGATAATTTATAGGAAGAGTGACGATGATGATATATATTCATGGGCTTTTCTTCTCCCATGGTAGATAAAAACTTTCTCCTATCTTTAAGTGCATGTTTCGATAAGTCTAGGGAAATCTTTTCGGTTTCCATAAGCTGGTTTCAAATGAGCAAAAAGACGGATCCAATAAGAATTGTGGGTTTAGAATCTTTATCACTTCCCTACCGATAACCCTATAAGTTTGCCACCCTATTTTCTTGGCTATTGGCATTTGGTGGCTGTAAACATTTCAAACCAACACTTCCTATTGGATTCACCTCTTATGGGAAACCAGCTACTGAGGTTTCAGAACAATATTTCATGTCAAAAACAAATTTTCAGTTTCTGTGCCAAAATGCCATTTTAAAACAAAAGAAATGGTATTTGGTGAACCTGTTTCAGGAATGATTACCCTAGTTTTCACTTTTTTTGTATTTGAAACAAAACAGAATTGATGGAACAAGGTTTTATCATTCCATCGTTTTGTGTTTCTAGTGTTTTTTTTAAAAAAAAAGAGAAAAACACCAAATTGACACCAAACACTTTATTCCGTTTTTTAGTTCTTATAGAACGAAAAACGTCAGAAACGTTTTTTTAGATGACTACCAAACGCAGCCGGTGATCCATAGACATAAGCCCAATGAGCTTTAGTAAATATATACTAATTAACTGTTAGTAAATGATCATTTGCTCCATTGGTTTTCAGAATGTACCCTTAATAAAGTTATGGTTCTCTAATCCACTTGGTATGATTGAATTATCGTATAAATTGAACTGCCTAGTTGGTCAACAATTAGATGGTTTGATCATTTGAAGTTGGCTTTTTTATTTTATAAAAAAGGGTCATGCTCAGTGTAACCATGCACTAGTAAACATAAGCCTGACATCATGTTCGGAGCCCTGCTCGGTAGGGATATTTTAAGTAATTGAAATATCAATCTCATGATTATGTTTTGTCTTGTATGTTAAAGATTTTATTTTTCTTACGACATAAGATTTTGACAATTCATTTCAATATGCTTGATTACATTGAAATTAATCTTATAAAAAATGTAATGAGTCTTGAAGATTTCTTAGCTAACGATCATAAAAAATTTAACGAGTTCATGAGATGCAAATTTTTGAGCAATCAACCAGCTTGGGTCTTTGGGGGTTTTGGGGGAGGGTTTCCTTCTAATGCCTAAATAGTGATAACATGAGGAGGGAAATGTACTAGAAATATTAATAAATCAACATCTAACCATCTCATATAAGATTTTAAATAATGATAACATGAGGGGAAAAAATGTACTAAAAATATTAATAAATCAACATCTAACCATCTCATATAAGATTAATGAAACTTTGCATTAGTTATCTAGATTGGAGAGCTAATTAACTATGTCAATTTATTTTGGACCACAAGCTAGAGGACAATGACTGGACCAAAAGTTTTGGACATCAATCAGATTTTTCGTAACAGCAATCACTTCAAGTTTATCTATGCTGCTCCACATGTGTTGTTGCTTTCTAGACATGGTTTGAATGGTTGGACCAATAATTGGACCAGTTTGTTCATCCACTAGTCAATTTACTTACTCGTCTTTACAATGAGTCGTAGTATAATTTAAATATAAATTAATTGATTTCATTAGACTTTCGTGTTGATTATTTTCACAAGGAGATTATCGGGTTTGCCATATGTAGGGTTGATGTGTTGAATCCGACCATTGGATTTTCCAACATTAATATTTTTAAATACAAATCGAGCGAAGGGATGATATTTTGATTCCATCATTAGATAGATAGGCATGTTATCAAAAAAAAAAATTAGATAGATAGGGGACCATATGAATTTTCATATTGTCTATCAATTTTTGAAGCCAAATTCAATAATGTGACCCAATAAAATTGATTTTTTGAAAAACTTACCCTTAATATCAAGAGATCAAGAGATGTAAACAAAGTATTTACAAAACTTGAACAACAACTAAAATGTGCTACATGATAAATAGGATTCCCAAAAGATACCCACTTAGAGAAGCTGCAACCAAATTTTAACCATAACCCCACAAAGATATATGGTTTGAACAACCCAAAAGTTAAATATTGATCAGTCAAACTGACCTGAGCATATAATCTTCTTTTGTTGGCAGGAGTTGATTTTCTTTAATAAAATTTTCTTATCTAATTAGAACAAAAAAGAACTGGTTTAAGATGTAGGATTAGGGTTTATAAGAATGTAGGATTAGGGTTTCATGTTTCTTATAACTTGTTTTACATGTTGATGGTTGATTTTCTTACCTTGATTTTGAAACTAAATACCAAATATTGTTTTTCAGATCCGACATTAACATGTGAGAAAAGACATTTGTGATGGTCATTCAGCAATGCAATTTTGGATAACGTCCTTGTTGCTTGATTTTGTGCGTTTTCTTGTCTTTAAGATGCTTTCTTTTTTCTTAGGAAGAAGGTAATATGCAACATGAGATGGGGAAGGGATGGGGCATTTAACTTTACTTTCAAAGAGAATATGAAACACAAACCTCTATCACCATATTATCACATGCTAGAATGACATTGCTTGTCCCATCATGTGGTAACTTTCTTCTTCTTTTTTTCCACTTCCTTCTTTTTCATTATCATTTTGTAGTAAAGCCTTTCATTTTTTTTATCTCAATTTTTTCTTGAAGTTATATAAAATTCTTCAGAAAGGGCTTCCTACAAATATGGTGTATGAAGGAATTCTCACACTACACCAATGAGGGGTTGGAACATAGTATCATCCATATGGAATTCACACAGTCAGAATATGTGTGTGTGTGTGCATGCGCATGAGAGAGAGAGAGAGGAAGAGAGAGAGAAATGTAGCCTTAATACTGTTTATTATGTGAGAAGGCTATAAAAAAATTGTACAAAGGTTTACAATCTTTTTCCCAAAAATGTTATTTAATAAGAAGGCTACAACTGTTTTGAGTCAAATCCTCGCAGTAAAATAAAGACCGAGAATATTCTACTTCCCCCACGTATTTTATAGTATTGGGGAGGGGGGAATAGTAGATCCTTCATAAACTTTAAATCACTTATACTAAATATTATGCTTTTTTTTTTTTCATTTTTTAAACTTTCACTCAATTTAAATTAAAACAAATGGCGCCAAATTGTAATGATTTACGTCCTTGAAGGCATAATTAACATCAAACCTTATTGGCATATCATGCATTGTAAAAGGTATTGTAACACCAAGAATATTCCTTAGCTTTCAAATGATTAGGCATGTCTCCATCTTTTTGTAACTAAATTCAACTAACCTGATTTTTCACTAATGACAGTACCTTAAACTCTCTAACTTAAAAAAGACATATACTCTTCCATTGAGATAACAAGTTAAAGAGCAGTTTTTACTAACTATTAAAACATCATTAAGTACAATTTACCCTCTAAATGACTTTTTCTTTAGCAAAGTGGACAAAAATAATCCTCATTTCATAGGAGATTATGGCAAAGTGGACGATGATTTGACCAAAACTTAGGAATTAGCATAGGGGATTATTGCTAAATTAGGGTATGCCAAAGCGGACGATGATTTGACCACGACATAGCAATTAGCATAGGGGATTATTGTTAAATTAAGGTGTTTGTGTTATAAAATGTATTAAAAATATAAATTTTTTTTCTGAAAATTCACATCAGTATGTTTAAATTGATGAGGGATTCACTGAGAGGGTTACAAGTACGTTAACGAAACTAGAAATTTCATGTATAACTACAAAAATTAGATTGCACTAGGGGGTAATGAAATTCCTTTTTCTTTTCTTTTTTTTAATATATTTTTCTTTGGGTATTCACAATATTTGTTGAATTTGAAGCATTAAAACAAAAATTTTAATAATTTGGCCTATTATCTTAATTTTTCTTATGTTTTATCTTAGAGATGATTTCTAAAGTCATATATGCCCCTAGTTTGTCTCTCTCCATGCCCTTTGCTTTTAGTCCTCTTGTGGACCCATATGAAGTTTTATGATCATGTTTCAAGTTGCAGTGTAAAGAAATATAGAAAATCATTTTTGTTTTCAAAATCAATTAAAAGGTGAAAGTTAAAGAAATATTTTCATCTCATATGGAAGGGCCACAAAACTTGAGATATGGCTAATCAAAGAATGACTTGCATGTATAACAAAATTTCCATTATTTCAAGCTTTCATGAGATAGAAAACCATAGATTAGGACAAAAAAAAAACTGTTAGGATCCTCTCCCACATGAGGTGTTGGAGAGGTACCAATGAAAGTTCTCTCTCTCTCTCCACACTGGTATTTCTTTAACGAGGATCCAAATCCATCTCCGATCCATGGCCTGTGAAGAATACTTTCTTCCAAATGTAAATTGAGTATAATAACAGATTTTCTTCATCATAAAAAAATAAAAAAAATAAAAGAAAAAAATTATATATCAAAGATAGTTATATTGTTTGGAGCTTAATGCCAAGTAAATACAATACTACCTAGTACTATGGAGCTGGATATACGATTGACACCTAGCAATCACTGTCAAGGATTCATTCACTATGTGGTTGTAGAATTTATAGAGGCATTGTACCATAAAATGACAAATAATTTTAAATGAAAACTGTGGCTTTCAATTGACCAATTGCAAACCGTTTGGCATTCTTATCACCAACATGTATTTACAAATACTCTTTATTCTCATAATTCAATTGTACAAAGACTCAATATGTAGCATCTACTCACCCCCCTTCTAAGTAACTACCCCAATAAAAGTCTTGAATGTGTTCTCCAAAAAAAAAAAAAAAAAAAAAGGATGGACCGGGTCTCAAAAGCTGTCAATCGGATAATTGACCAAGAACCCACTTTGTAGAAACCTGCGAGGAGGTCGAAGAGCTAAAGAAATGGTCGACCTTCCAAAGGAGCCATTGAACTCTAAGGGTTAGTCAGGTGGTCGATCTGATATGTCAAGTAGTCAATCGACACAGTTTAAATAGTTAAAAATGGCAATATGGTAAAAGATGCCTAAAGGCAATGTTGTCTCTGAATCCAGATATAATGAGGTACCAAATGATTATCCATACTTCATGAAAGATAGAAATAACTCTCACCACAATTAATGTTTCTATTAGTACTTTCATTGGATCCCACACTGCCTTTTACGAAGCCTTATCCCTTTCTAGATTGTGATAAATTGGCTTATAAATTGGAGCTCTGCCCTTCTCTTAATCAGCCTAATAAGACTAAGAGTTAGGTTGTAGGTCACCTCTTGCCTTCTCTGTTTGACACATGGGTTCTTTTTCTTTCAATTGGCAGTCATTGCTTGTAATTTGAGTTGTAAAACTCTTAACCCTTTATTGAGAGTTAGGTTTTGAGAGATAGAGTTCTTCATAATGTGAGAGGATTGATAGCAACCTTGAAAGTAATTGTGAGACGTTTAATTGCAACATTGAATGCAATTTGTTTGATTGTCACTGGGAAGACAATCGTGAGTAAGTGAAAATCCATGAACAATGACTTCTTGGTGGTCTACACAGCCAAGCGGCCGAACCACCTAAAAATCCCCTTTTTCCCTTTAGTCCCTCTTACTTGCCTCTTAATTTTTCATCCCTCACGTTAAACTTCAAAGTTTTTGTATGAAAAAAGAATCCTCACTTGTACTCTCATTGACCCATGTGTCTATGTTTCTTATGCCAGACAGATAAGGTTCTTTTAACTTATATATATATATGAGTCACCCCTTGCCACATTCAAACTATAAAGACAACGAGATGAATTCGTATACACATATGATTCAGCGTTTGATTAGAAGATCTCAATAAGAAACGAGCCATCATTGTAGAGAAAGTTACAAAATAAGGCTAAAAAATGATATCTGACATTGTTCCCTATGTTGACACACATGGGGAAGTGGAGCTGGGAAATGGGTGTCTCTTTTTTTTTTTTTTTTTGATAGATAGGGCGGGGAGTAGTTAACAGCCTGAATGTCGAACTTGAGACCTCTTGGTGAATATATGCTTTTTGTGCACTACAGTTCACCAACTACATTAGGCAGTTTCACACCTTAGCTAATTCCACTTCCCTATTTTTTAAATTTAGTGACCTATTGTTTCTCTCTTATTTTCTAGAAAATCAATTCTGTTAGAATCCTATAGTATCTAATGAACAACGGCAATCTTGATCTAATGATTCCCATAACTAATGCAAGGAAAATCTGTTGGAATGTAAGGGCAGTGGTTATAAATGCATTTAGTACACCTATATTGATTTTTTTTTTTTTAGTGGGGGTGGAGGGGATAAGGACATATGGTCATGTCAAATAATGTTATGCCTTCTAATGGAATCACTCATTTGATTCATAACAATTTCACAACTATTCAACAAACCTACATATTGGTTAGTATTATTATTATGAATAAAATAATCCTACTCAATGGTATTTTGAATACTCACATACATGAGGAAATAGAACCAGACTGTGAAAAGATGTTCATGTCTGGACTCCACTTTCTCATGTATGTGAATGTAAAAAACATTATCAGATAATATTATTATTATTATTATTATTATTATTATTATTATTATTATTATTATTAAGCATTGAAAACAAGAATAACTAACGAGCAAAGGTTATCTTAACCACTGTCCTAAAAGCAATTGTTAAAGTGCTTTTAAAACATTGATACAAGTGCCTATTGGGTGTCATAATTTGTTTTTTCTTATGCAAAATTAAAGATAGTAAGAGAAGGAGACAAATCCTAGGTGATGGGATGAGTTATTGAGTTAAGCTTGAGCATATGGGATCATTACATTCTATAATCATCTTAATATATACAAGATAAAAACTTACACCTAGGATTATAGTCAAGCAAACTAAATAGATCTTCTAATCTTATGGTCGCTTTGATTTGATTCTTCCATTTTAAAATTCATCATTCCAGTTTGATATTTTGGCTCAAGGGCACGCTTCACAACTTGTGTACTCATTAAAGCACTGGAAGAGCATGTATAGCTTTTCCATAGACAGATTTTATTATAAACATCTACCATTCAACACGAGTCTTATCCCACTTATTTTCTCTATACTATTGGTTTGGTAGATTTCAAAATTGGATTTTATTCTAGTTGAATGGGATATTTGGAAGCGATGAACTTCTAACCTAGTGGACGGTTAAGAGTTATACCTTCTTACCTCAAGTTTTCTTGCAATAGTAGTAGTAATATAGTAGTATAGTAATAAGTGTGACCCAATGAACCCTTTTACTGGCTCCTTGTGAATCCTTCTCTAGCCCCCGATGGCCTGATGTGGGAGCGATGAACTTCTAACCCAGTGAAAGGTTAAGAGTTATACCTTCTTACCTCCAGTTTTCTTGCAATAGTAGTGGTATAGTAGTATAGTAATAAGTGTGACCCAATGAACCCTTATTCTGGCTCCTTGTGAATCCTTCTCTAGCCCCGACGGCCCAATGTGGAGCCTAGCACCCAAAAGAAAAAAAAAAAAATGAAAATGGATATTTAGATGTTGCCTCATTGCTCATTAAATTGAAAACCCTTTTTTTATTTTTATTTTTTAACAAATACGTATTATTGGACCACCCATAACGGCTAAAGGCCAACCTGAATCTAACCTGTTTTAGTAAATGGGTTGGTATTTACCAACTAATACTAGGAACTAGTATGCCTGGTTCATCTGCCAAGTCATCTAATTGGGGCCAGATTTGATATCATACCCTACCGACCTAGATTGGCTAAAAGATCTCCGGTTAGGCCACCCATCTATAAATTGGGTGGGTAGGTAGCTCACCTATGGATGAATTGGATTGACTACGTATCATATTTCAGACTAATTCTATTATTTATCCTCCAACACTGTATCCTCTTACTACTCTATAATTCCATATACCTTTGGTGGTCCTCAAAATTTTTAATAATCTCATTCAGGCTATGTTTAGCCGTCAGAAAATGAATAAAGCTAACAAACATGTGAATGAAAGACTTTGGAGAAAGGTTTTAAAATGCTTAGTTGGTGAAGGAAGTGCTCAGTGTCAATTTTAATTCAAATTGAAATCGGTTTGAATCAACATATTCACGGAATGTTCCAATAATTCTTGTGTTTTTATTTAGGAATTGACCCTATTGACTCGTGAAAGAATGGGAATCAATGATCGTCGATTTTAATTTGAATCAGGCGATTCCTAATATGATTCACAGATTCTTGAAACCCTATCTTGGTGCTCTACCTGTTCACTAAATCAGAATTGCAATGTAATATAAATATATGTGCTGCCTAATTAACTTAGGTGGAATATCTAAAGAACCTGATCCCTAATAAGTTTTCACTTCTAGACAAACATATATAGAACTATCTTTAATTTATTAATTTATTTCATTCAATCATTTGTTCACTTACCCATAAAAAGTTTACTTCACATAATTTCTTTTTTTTTTTGGGGGGGGGGGGGGTGGAATGCTAAATTCATTAAGCAAACTCAACTATGGAATAATACCTGGCGAGGAAAGACAAGTTTACAAGAAATAAGGGGGGATAGGCCACCATGTTCTAGAGACGCAGAACTTGGCAGCCCCACCAGCAAGAAAATGCGCTTCCTTATTAGAGGATCTAAGAATGAAATTGTACACAACCGAAGTAAAATCTAAAGCTAGAGCTAGAATATCATCCACAATGGAGCATGTCGCCCAATCCAGTGAAGAGGACATCCCATTCAGGCCCCCAATTAGACCTCTGCAGTCTGAAAACACTGCAACCTTCAAGAAACCAACACTTTGGACAAGCAGTAGGGCGGACTCCTTCAGCTTCAACTACAGTTGCTGAAGATCCCCAACCAAACTTGCTTTTTGCCACAATAAATTTTTTACCTCTATAAAAAATAATAGCTCCTCTTCCTCCTTTCTTGGACTTCGAATTCCAAGCTCCATCAGAAAATAGCAACACAACTTCTGGTGCAAAAATAGGAAGGCTAAAATTAGAAGTGCAATAAGGAGAAAAATGGCTCTTATTGGACAAGTGAAGAATAAATAAGCGGTGGGAACCCAGTCTACCTTCTTCCACTGTATGATGGAAAGCTGAAATGGTAGCAGTTAAATATGAATTTTTAAAATTAAACACTACCTTGTTCCTTGATTTCCAAATTTGCCAGAACAAAGAAGACCACTGGATGTGGTAGTCTCTTTGATCGGGACAGTCCTTAAACTTTTCCAAAATGAAGCTTACTAGATCAATAAACTCGGTTCCCTAAAAGGTAGAGGGATCCAGACAGAAAGGCGACACCTGCCAGCATGATGCCGCAAAGGAGCACCTAAAAAGAACATGGACCACAGTTTCTTCCTCCTCATTGCAAATAGGACAGATGGCTTAAGGAGATATAGATCGGAGAAAAAACAATTTATTTACAGTCAAAACATAAACACAACACCTCCATAGAAACATTTTTATTTTTGGTTGAATATCCAATTTCCATAAACCCTATCAAAACAATGAAATATTAGACAAAGAAGATGCAACTGATGATAATGCCAAACCATTATTTGAATTAATTGCTAAATGATATGCCGATTTAACTAAAAATTTACTGGAAGGTCTCAAATACCATGAAACTTCAAATAACTTCACTTTGCTTGATTTTAAAATTTTTTAGAAGGATCTTATAGATGCATCACTAAGTATTAGATGTTCCATTAAATCAGTAGAAGATCCTCTTCTGTCCAAATGTTTAGGTGACATTTTCCCTCCTCCCTCAGCTTCTAGAATTTTGGCGGTTAGGTGGTGTAAACCAGATATGTGATGGATTAATTTGAATATTGATGGATGTGCCCTAAGAAATCCTTGTTATGTTGGTTTTGTGGGTTTTCTTTTTTTTCGTAATCATATTGGTAATCCTATTCGGTGCTTCGTAGAATTTTTAGTACTCTTTTTTAGCATTCTCCCATTGGCTCCCACTCACGTACAGGGCCACGCTTCCCAATAGAAAATACTTCTCCTATTAAAATTTAAGGAAAAGACTAAACACACCACCAGTGTATTATAAGCTAGCACCTTCGATGTCTATCTATCTATTCCTCCTTATGAAACGACTTGCCATTCTTGTATGATACTCCATCCCATATCTTTATTCACATCATCCTTTAACTTACTGCACTCCGGCGGTGTGCCTATCATTCTCTCTCAAAGTTATTTATTATCTCCCAAAAATAGATTAAGACCTGATCTTTATCAATATATATAGTTATTTTCATCTCACTACTAACCAGATGGACCCTAGTCATAGGAGTCACAGTGATGATGGATCACAACCATTTTGCCAGTAACTGTACACCATCACATCAGCTTTGTTGATCAAGAAACATATTATTGTACAAGACTACAAGTGAACTTGAAGGGTTGCTGTCTATGCAAAAAATAGCCAAAACTATCTGACTCTTATTAGACATATTGTAGTTATTATGTGAAAGGCACACACCTAACTCTCAAAATTTCCTGACATATGGTAGTTGGGATGCAATAGTGGAGCCATAGCTTGAAAAGTCCGTCCACATCAGTACGCAGGGACTCTTGGCTCCTGCGTTCATGTAAACATCATGGAACTAATTTAGATCGGAAGGTTAATTGTCTTGCTAGCTATAAAGCATTCTTTTGTTGTGATCAGTGGTTTGTGGAGTTCCGCTGGTTTGAAGGCACTGTGTGTTAATAGAGTTCTTCAACTTGAGTCTCCTCGTGACTGTTTTTTTTATATGGATTAGTTGTGATTGCATGTAATTGGGGTTTATGGTTTACCTTTGGGCCTGAACCGTAAAATCGGGTAGGTTCAAGGGATTCCTTGTTAGCAAGAATGTGATTAATTTAATAAGGGAAAAGACTGAGTATATTTCCATACACCCAAATCTATGTCTTTCTCCTCCCCTTGGAAAAGTCCTATATGCGCCTCTCGTTGCAATCCTCCCATTGGTTGAGCGCTAGCTCCAAGAAATCCGATGGCATACCTAACTTTCTCCTGTTTAACAATTATGGCTCAATTGTTCCATTACAAAAAAAGTGAAAATATATGCATGGTGCAGTTTTCCTTTCACCCATGGTGAAAGAGGTATTTTTTTTTCTTTTACCAAGGCCCATCAAAGTCATGGAATATGAGTTTCGAAATGGTAGGGGAAGAAATTTTATACCTTCAAATAGTAGAGTAGAGTAATAAATCAAATAGTAGAGTAGAGTAATAATACTGACTTTAGATTTTATGTGAACCCTTCATTGTCGGTGTGGGAAAACTTTCTCCTATAAAAATAGTGAAATAATTTATACAATCATATGGAATAATGATTATAAAAGTTAGTTATGTATTATCCGATACACCATAGGTTGAGAGATCCTTTCGTAAATAATAATAATAATAATAATAATAATAATAATAATAGAAAAAATAATAATAAAGTAGTATTAGCACTGCTGCTTCTGCCACATGGTTTGACAAGCTTATTTGGTGCTTCCATTTATGAAGCCGGCCGTATTTCTTACATGTACGAAGCTTCCAATGTTAAGGAGGAGGAGCAATAAATTAGGAACATTAAACACCCCCTAATTTGATGGGGTCGATAAATCCCTCTAAGGAATAAAAGGTGATGAGACTGTTGACCTAACTGTTCTCAATCAAATAAGTTAACAACACATTCAAATCTAATATGTAAGCTATGGACCCAACATGAATGAGGAAAATGCATGTGAAATCCTGACAGAAAACGACCCTAAATAATAAGTTTTGCAAGGACTAAGGATCAATGATCTCTATCCAAAAACTAAGCTTAGTTGTATAATATTTATCAATCATGTGGGACCCTCATGTCATATTACCTCTTGAATTAAATCGGAAGAAAAGAAAAAAATGAGAGACAATTATTCTAGTACGCAACTTTTCTTCTGTGATGTAGACTTTGGTGAGGAATAATGTAGCTTAGTATCTCTAAGGGAAAAAGATCCCCCCACACACCGACAGACCCTTTACATAATTAACACTTTTTTCTCTCTTTCTTGATCTTGTAGGTTCTCTCTATTAACTAAACTAATTCTCTCACACTGATTAATGGTGGGACATTGGAGATTTTCCTATGATGGCAATGTAGGGAACCCTTGCCTTATTTTAATTTCGGGAAATTGTTTTCTATGGGAGAATGTGTCCCCTGCGCCCAGACACATATGGGACAAATGATTGACTCCTATGCCATGATAGGAAAAATGACTCTTTTGTGGATGCTTTCTCATACATTGCCATTAACCGTCGCGTACATGCTAGAATCACACTTCCACACAAGAAACACTTTCTTTTTAATATCTATTATTTGTCCTATAAAAGAAATAAAATAAAATAAGGTTGTGTATGGTAGTCATTCAGTTCTAGAAACGATGTTTCGTGTCAGAAACAAAATTTTCAGTTCTTGTGTCAAAATTCCGTTATAAAATAAATAATAATAAAAAAATGGTGTTTGGTGAACCTATTTCAGGATCATTACCTAGTTCATTTTTTTTGTATTTGGAACGAAACCGAAATAACGGAACAAGTTTGTCGTTTCATCATTTTGTATTTCTAGCTTTTTTTTTCCATTCCAAAAAACCAAAAAACACCAAGTTGACAACAAACGCTTTATTCAATTTTTTTTTCCCCATAAAGCGGAAAAACGTAAGAAACGTTTTTTAAGATGACTATCAAACATAGTCTAAATATTTTTGTTTGTTCTCTGTGAGGGAGCATAGCCTCCACCATAGTGTTTCTCTCCTCCTCCATGTGAAATATCATACATGATCAGAAAAGACAAATATATTGCGGGGGTGTTGGTGGACGCTATGTTCCCCCACAAAAAACATTTTCCCTTATTTGTTTATCATTTGCTTGCCTCTTTTCAATGCAGCCAAGGCCTGCCATCACCACCCCATCCCCATCACCTAATTGTCCTCTTCCCAACCTCACCTCAATCACACCCAATCCACCCTTGCACATCCCTTCTGCAACCTAACCACCACCCCTACCATAATCTTGCATCCCAGCCCGCTGCAACCCCGCCACCACCACCACAATCCTACCCATCATGCCCTAACGTTATCCCCTACTCCTTTTGTCGACCCCGCTCACCACCTTTCCCCACCACCACCACCTGCCATGCCATCTCTTCCCTACCCCAAACCCCTCCCTGGTTGTCAACCCCAAACTACATCAGACCCCACCTACGCCATCACTAACACGCCACCCCTGTTACAGCCCTTGCAACCCCGACCATAATAGAACGCCATCACCCAAGCTGACTCTCCTACACAACTCCACCTCTCCCTTGCAACTCCCACCACCACCACCCAATCTAGCCCCTTGCAACTCCAGCACCCCCTGTGAGTGCAACTACCCACCCACATGCACCACTGAAGGGGGGGGTAATTAGTCTGCAAAGGAGGTGAGAGTCGCCATCATTGGACTTAACCCTCCTTTTAGATGTGAAAATAAAGTAAAAAACGAGGAGGAGAAGAAGAAGGAAGAAATAAAGGAGAGGAGAGGGAAAGGGAAAAGAGGACATGTTTTTTTCTCATTAGAATTTCACAATTAGCTGCAGTAATATATTCCCACTGCGAAACAGATATGGACATTTTCAAAAACTTATTGGCAAGTGTAATACATATTCAGCAGGGGCCCGACGAATGAAGAGAGTAAAAAAGAATCAAATCATAAAACTAGAGAATGAAAACTAGCTCAGTCGTAAAGAAACAAGGAGTTCATACTATGTTCTTCAGATTTTCCAATCTGATTAAACTGTGGTTTTATTTGACCGTTGCTAAATATTGATCAATAGCAGTACTAAATCTATACCGTGTAGCTAAATGCCAACATTATAACAAAAAAATTTAAATGATTTGTTGATAGCATTCTGGGCAATTAGACCAACGTGAAAAATATGTTTTAGAAGATGCGTGGGACGATGAGTATGAAGTCAGCATGTGGAAAGCAACCTGCCTTTCATGCGTGGAATGATGAGTATGATCATGCTCAGTGGAATGATGAGAGACCCTGACAGATCGATTGGACTTCCAACAATGGAGGTGGTAACCAACATGATGGAGAATGTGAAGCAACTCCCTCATATATAGATTAAAAGGAATATCAATAATGAAGAGATTCAAATTCTCAAGTGGAGGGATGGATTTCACATGATCAAAGGGCGCAAGGAAACTTTGTTGGACAAACTGGTTCAGACTTCAGAGAATTGGCCTTTCAATGGCTTCTTTTGGTATCCCCCTCAGCCCTTTATTTTCTTTAGTTGATTTGATCATCTTATGGAGAGAACAATCACAACAGTCAAAATTATTTTGATCTTCCGCAACATATGTGTCCACAATGAACAGAATTCTTCTGCCCACACTTCATTCTTTTTAAAACATTTTGAAGGGCACTCCATATTACTTAACAAACATTTAGAGCACAAAATGATGATGATTTAGACAACAATACATATGATTGGGTCATGTCATTCAATGCATTGGGTTTAAGGGGGAAGTTTTCCTTCACCACGCGGTGAAGAACCAGACATACTTCTCTTCCCCCTATGAATGGTCGAATATACCCCCTCACTGTTGCGTGATATGCTATGAACACTGATCGAAGGCCTCGGTGAAGAGATTCATGGCTGAAGGAAAACTCAGTCCTTGGGTTTATGTATGTGTATATAATTCTATATTTCTTGAAGTTGAAAAACTACATGATAACTCATTACATTTCTTTACTGATATACTCTGTTCATATTTCATATATGTACGAAACTTGTTTCAAATATTGAGTAACTTCATCTATGAGCCATTTATGGATTATTTTTCTCTTGATATTTTGCAGATCTCTTGATAATCATGTGCAATTGCTACACCATTTGAGGTAACATTGGTTAAACTTAATTTATGTGTATAATGTGCTAGTAGCATAATATAGGAGTCAAAGTAGTGAATACCCAATTACAACTGGGGTTACATCAAGGATCAGCTTTAAGCTCCTATTTGTTTATGTTTATCATGAATGAACCAAAGACATTCATGATGTTCCTTGGTGTATACTTTTTTCTGATGACATTATTTTGTTGGATGAGATAAAAGTAGAGATTAATGCTAAGTTGGAATTCTTGTGATCAACCTTGGAATCAAAAGGTTTAAGACATGGTTTTAAGTATCGGTGCGTATCGTGCCGTATCGGCCGATACGTATCCGTATCGGTAGGCATCGGCACGATACATACCGATACGATACATGAAAAATTTAAAACCCTTATGTATCGATATGTATCCTACGATACGCACCGATACACCACCAATACGCACCGATACTCACCGATACTTACCGATACTCTATGAAAAATTCAAAATTGAAGTGAAATGTACGTTTCGGTATGTATCGATATGTATCGGTACGTATCGGTGCGTATCGGTATGTATCGACCGATACACACCGACACGTACCGATACGGTCATAAAATGGCCAAAATGGGTAATTTTTTAGAAAAACACAATTTTTTGAGGTGTTTTTATTCCAAAATTGCTGCCAACCATTTTTCTCTCTAACTAAAGTGAAAATCAAGGTTGGGAACAAGGATTTTACATTTATGGGACAATTACAAACCTTGGATTCTTAGTGCGATACTCTCAATTTACTGTTTATGCATAATACATGTTATATATAACTTTTTTTAACTCTTTTTTTATGCAAAAGTGTATAAAAAAGTGTTTCCTATCCATTTATGGGCGTATCTTTAGCTTATCTTAGCTTATCTCTGATACGATACGATACCCTCCGATACGTATCTTAATTTTGGCCGACCGATACCGATACTTTAATCCTTGGTTTAAGATAAGTAGAATGAGAATGGAGTCTACGGTGTGTAACTTTAATTGCCCGAGGATGGTGAAAATTGATGAGAGAGAGGATATGAAAAGTAATTATTTTAGGTATTTGGATTCAACCATAAATAAGTAAAATTATATAGAGGATGATGTTTAACAAAAAATTAAAATATGATGAATCAAGTGGCGAGGAGCATCTCGAATGTTGCGTGATTAATTTATTCATTTAAAACCTAAAGGAAAATTTTATAGGACAGCCGTACGACCAGCTATGATGCATGATGCAGAATGTTGGCAGTTAAGAAACATCATGTAGATAAATTCAGTGTCACAGAGATGAGGTTGTTGAAATGAATGAGTGGTAAAACTAAGAGAGATAAAGTAAAGAATGGTTATATTGGAGTTTATTTGGGAGTAACTCCAATACATGATAAACTACACGAAATTCATTTGAGGTGGTATGATCATGTTCAACAAAGGCCTTTGGATGCTACAAAATGAAGAAGTGATTTGATTCAAATTGAAGAAACTAGAAGAGCTTGGGGCAAACCTAAAATGACCTATGGAGAAGTGAGGAAAGTAACTGACCCCATTTGATTCATACAGTTTGGTTTGCTTCTATTTCAAATCAATAGAGGAGGCGTCAGGATTTCTCATATGCCTTTTGCTTACGATCTCATCTTGTTTGCAAAACCACCAGGTCGGAGGCTAGAGTGCTCAACACTATGCTCGAGACCTATTGCAACTTCTCTAGCCAAACTATCAACCTTAACAAGACTAAAGCCCCATTCAATCCTAATGTAGATGCAGCTAACAAGAGACAGCTTCGTGAGTTCTTTCAAATTACTCCTACTTTGGCTTTGGACAAGTATTTGGATCTCGTGTTTCGAGGAAACTCCAACACTAGAAATCACAGTTTCTCAGCCCGACCTGTAAACTGGTTCTTATTCAATCAACTCTATCGGCCATGCCCCCTTTATGTTATGTCATACTTCAAGGTTCCTGCGTCGGTTCATGAAGTTCTGGACTCTATACGGAGAGAGTTTTACTAGTCTCATGGAAGCAAATCTTTAGTCCCAATAGTTTCCTAAAACAGTATTTATCAACCTAAGAGATTTGGGGAGCTCAACGTTAAGCTATCGACTGCAATGAACCAAGCTTTACTTGCTAAGAAGGGCTAGGAACTTCTTCATTCTTCAACTACCCTCCAGAGCAGATTGATGAAAGGAAAATACTTCCCAACACCATATTCCTTCAAGTCGATTGTCCTTCCACCTCATCCTGGGGTGGGAAATCTATCTGTTCAGCTCGTGATCTTCTAAAAAAAGGTCTTTTCATTCTCGGAATGCATCATCAATGTTATCAGCTCTCAGAAGCCTCCTCGCATTCCCTTAGGGAAGCCAACTCTATCGCTGACCTTTTTTTTTTTCAACTTCTTCATTCTTCAAATAATAGTTAAGGCTGAGTTGTATGATGTGCTAGTGGCATAACTTGTAATAATTTTACTACATTACGTGCATTTGGCAAATGGCATAACTTGCAATTTAATTACACTATCAATGATAGAATTAGTTGTAATTTTTTTCAAAAGCCTATGGAACCTAGGTAAAATTACTATATTTTTTCTTCTAATTTTGAATATCTTTTATGAATTTGTCATCATTATTTTGACATTAAATGTGATTAAATTGTGACAAGTTACTTTTGAGTGGCACATCTTCTAATTTTTTTCTATGTTTTCTAGGTTGAAGGTTATCTTTACCTAAGACACTTCACCTCCCATATAATTTCCAGCAATTTTACCTTTTGTTTACACATCCAATATTAATTTTAGTAAACATAATTATCAAAAATAATGCAAGAATCAGCCGATTCCGACCGATTCAAAAACAGAATGGATTGATCATTCGTAAAATAAACCATCCAGCTAAATTCTTAAAAAAACAAGTCTGTTAAACACCATTGAAACTGCTTTGCAGAAAGATAAAAGTACCCATACCATACTGCAACATTGATGTGAAACACCAAAAAGATTGGTAGAAGAGAACTGATCAATATAAGAACTATTGTAAAGACAATATCACCTCATCTTGACTTGTCATAACTGGTCCTATCAAGTTCACCCTTCATACAAGTTACCTATCAAAAAAAAAAGTTCACCTTCAAGTTGGTTACAACTGTATAAAAAAGTGACCTCGAGATCGCATAAAATTTCAGGAGGTTTGAGTATTCAGAGAACCAGCTCAACGATGTTTCAGGCATCTATTGTAAGCTCAATTTAGGGCATGACCAATCCATGCAAGCATGTAGGATCAATTGTGGTTGAGATACTCTAGCATTCCCAATTAATCAGAACAGTTTAAAGTTCATCACGACTCTGGAGTTCTTCCATGTTCAATAAATCTAGCTTGTGTTGAAGTTCCTGACAAATTCATTTTTCTCATATATTAGAAGATTCAGCATATGCAAAGTATTGGGAGACCGCAGATATAGAGCAAGTACCTTTAACTTCTCCTCCAAGCATAGAGCTGGTGTTGACAACAATGCTGCATACCTACCAATTTTAATGAAAGGTGAGATGAGAGTAGTGTACATAAGGAAGTTTAGTCAGTGTAAGAGGGAGAAGAAGCTTCTTACTCGCAACGGCTGGGTTCGTCTACATCAGTTAGCTCATTCTTCAAACCACACCTAAGTCTTACCTGTAAACAAGCATCCATGATCAGTATTGTGCATCACTAACTGGAAGTCCAGCAACCAATCACCAATCCACTTTCGGTCCTTAGTATTCTCAAAGCTTATGTTTACAATAATGAGACTGGTTATGCATGGGTTGTCTACCTTAATCAAGTAATATGAGTTACACGGAAGTTTTCTTCTTTTTTTTTTTTTTCCTTTGGGGGGAGGGCAGGACGATCTGAAGAGAAAAATTACAGGCCAACACTTTGATAATCTACGGCCATTTGATACACCTGATGAGTGTAGTTACAGAGGTGTTTGTTTCATGGCTGGGGGGAATGCAGAAGATATATGAGTAATAGGTTTAGGATTCTACGGACTGCCACAAATCCAAGAAAATTAATAGAATAGCTGAAGTAGAATTATCTCTACTACCTTTAAACTTCTATCAGGCCCATTCCAGCATTTTTCGCCATGTGAAAATATCATAAGCCTGTAAGAGTCCTCAAATTTATCCCAGTTCCTGTTGACAAAAATGGAGAACATTAGGAGGTATTGCTCAAATAAGAAAGTACCGACACAAATAAAGAGGGAGGTTTCCTACACCATCAGTGTGGGAAGCTATCCCCACACCAACAGTGTGTGGGAAGCACACCAATGGCTTTTTTTGCCACATGGAAGCGTTTGATGGACCCCTACTCCACGAAAATGTTTTCCGAGTCATCACCTAGTCAGGTTAAATTTCAAAACAATCTCACTCATCCACATATCAATATAATGTTCTGAAAATTGTTTAAAGTTGCATTTTCTTGAAGAACAAGGACCCTTGATAATTATATAAAAATAAATAAATAAATAAACAATATGGTAGACCATATGGTTGAAATGGATCGCCAAATATGACACGTGGCTTACCTATGGAATTCCCACCAAATGTCCACTTGAAACAAGATGTATGTGTAGGAAATTTTTTTGCTATAGGTAAAAATAAATTCAGTTCAAGTAAGGATGCCAAAATAAATGAGTGGCAAGACAAGGAAGTACAGAACTAGAAATTAATATTTGAGGCTTCCTAGTTGGACCAAAAGGGGGATGATATAAAATTCATTTGACATTGTTAGGACATGCACAACAAAGAACATTGAATGCACCGGTGAGAAGGAATGACAGGGTGCTAAGGAGAGGTGTCATAGAACAAGAGGAAGGCCAAAGATGACCTGGGCTGAAAAGGAGAGGAATGAACAGAGTAATTGAGAGTTGACAGATGGTAGGATTGCATAATAAGTTCATGGCTCTAAGTAGGGTAGGATTGCAAGTTCAGATAATTGACCCAAGTTATGGGTTAAGACTTATTGGAGTTTCAAATAAGATTATATCCAAGGTTCAAAAACTAACAGAAATCTCGGAAATTTCGGTTCGGTTTTTTTTTTTTTTTTTTTTTACCAAGACAAAATGGCATACGAAATATAAAAGTACATTATTTCAGTCATATTTTGGTCATTTCGTTTTGAAATTTCGCTAATTTCGGCCAAAAAAATTCACTATTTCATCAAAATTTCGGTCATCTCGGTCATTTTGTTTCACTCATTTCGCTAATTTCGGCCACTTCAGCCATTAGCCCCCCAAATTGGCCAGCGAAACACATGGGAAAAAGTACACCATTTTGACGAAATTTTGGTATCGGTATTTCAATGGTTTTGAAAGTATCGAAACATTGAAACGAAACGATTTCTTGAACCTTGATTATATCCCAGCCATGGCTTCAAGTAGGGTCACTTTAATGAAAAATGCATACATAGCATCTTTTGACCAACTAATATCCTTAGATTCCACTAACTGAATTAAACTCAAAGATAATGGATGCTTAATACCAAGAATCATTTGGACTTATTGCTTGAACCTCCAGAAATTTCTTAACAGTAAGCTTTCGCTTCCTGTTTTGGGCATAGAACAGACTTGGCCTCCGGTAACATATGTGCTGGACAAGCCCAACAAATTGAGTCAATTCTTCGGGCCTGCATCACTCTTCCTTCTTTAGTAAGAACTCATCCTTGAGTTCACAATGAAGTGATGCTTAGAGCACTAGCCATGCCTCTTCAATTCTTTAGTTGAGGACCAATCAGTAAAAACTTTTCTTTCCATTCATTCCACTTTTCTCTCCATATCTGTCACAAACTTTTAATAAGGTCATGCTATTTCTATTCTCATATAAAACCTGAAAAGCTTGCCATTCAACTTGAATTCATATGGATTTTTTACTTCCTATATGTGTGACTCTTGTATCTAATTGCCATGGCCTTCCCAACAGAATTCATTGAAGTTTCATAAGACCAAACTTGATGCTTTTCCCAATGAAAATTCCATCTCTTGTATCTAATTGTCATGGCCTTCCCAACAGAATTCATTGGAGTTGCATAACAACACACTTAATGCTTTTCCCAATGAAAATTACACCAACCAGATGACTCATGACCGTCAAACCATATGGCTGATGGAGGCAATCCTTGAGGATAAAACTAAAACTAAATGTCAAGCGTTGAAGTTTCTTTCACTACTTGGATCCTCAACAGTAGTATATTGCATGCTGCTCCAATTCCTAAGCTTTCCAAACAAATTACTTGGAAGAGGTGTTTGAACACACTTCATCTATATCTAATTTGCTTCCCTCGGTTTACTTAATTTATAGATTGTTGAGGAATTGCTTGTATGGTTTTTGGTGATAACTACCAATGCAAAAGGTGCCTGATTATATCGGTATATTTATCTCTATTTGTAAGAGTGATCTGATTCAAATTGAAGGAACTAAAAGAGCTAGGGGTAGGCCTAAAATGACCACATGAGAAGTAGTGAGGAAAGACTCGGCATAGTTTAGGCCTTATCCCAAGTATGAACATGAATAGAGCCGATTGGAGGGCAAGGATCCATCATAGACTCCATTTAGCTGAGTTTCTACTTATTTTCTGTTTTTGTGTCACTTTCCTCTCACTTTTACTTTTGCTATTTTCGTCCTTGATCGGATCCATGTAGCCAACCCCCTTAAGTTGGGATAAGACTGAGTTTGTTGCTGAAGTTTGTTTAAGTAGCAGAAAGGTATGTTAGCAATGGCTCCATGGTCGGTCAAGGATGATGCGGATCTGAGAGAGTCGGATCGCTTAGGGCTCACTAAGGAACCAAATAGTTCACCCTAGGCAAACAAGTGGCAATAATGTAATTTCAGATAAGATTTAGGAGCTTTATAGAGTGAAATAAGTGACTAAGGACTTAAAAGGAATTAACTTCAAAGAGAAATGAGCAATTTGGAAATTAAAATAGTACTGGGGTTAAATTGAAATAAAACCAAGAATGAAGGGTTACTTTGCAAACTAGGAAAGAGAGGATGTCTTTAATAAAGAACTTAAAAATTGAAAGGACTTATCTGTAATAAGCAGAAGTTATATTATGAAAATAAAAGACCTTTCATCTTCCTCACGATGGAGTTCAGAAGCGGCAGCCAGCAAGCCTTCAATGCAGAGAACTCCCTCAAATCTGGTCGGTTGATCTTGGGACTTCAAGCGTAGACTCCTAAGGAGAAGGCGTACCAAACTCACCAGGGGGCTGCTCAGATCAACAAGCTGGAGTGACGTGGGAAGCACCTGCAACTGGATCTAGCGATGGTAAACTCAGATCTGAATCTGGTTTGGACTTCTTCACAGTAAGGTCAAGCTTTGAAAGAGAGGTTCTAAGGTTTGAGTCGCCTAGGAGGGAGCTACCTTCACTCAAGCCCTCAGCCCCAGAAGATCAAGCACTAAGAAGTAGAACCCAGTGTCTGTGGGCTGCAACTATCGCCCAGAACAGGGCTGGGAGAGAGAACCAGCAAGAAGAAGGAGAAGAATAACGAAGAGAAGAGAAAATCAGAAA
The DNA here is from genome assembly GCF_013358625.1 of Macadamia integrifolia. Lineage (NCBI taxonomy): Eukaryota > Viridiplantae > Streptophyta > Magnoliopsida > Proteales > Proteaceae > Macadamia > Macadamia integrifolia. The sequence goes on along the minus strand of NC_056559.1, from coordinate 419,758 downwards.
GATAGGGTCACGGCAGCCATGATCTAACCAAGCAAACATCCAATTTCAAATTAAAACTTCAAATCTCAATCTCAGTTTTCTTCTATTACATGGCTATTTAAAGAGAATCAAAACATAAAATTGGTAGTTAATTAAAAATAGAAACTATCCTAATTAGCAACTGATAAAATTCAATCTAATTAAAAATACTACCAACTAATCCTAGCTCTAAAAATGGAAAGTAAATAAAAGATATTCTAAATCCATCGGCAAACTGCATCAAAGGATCTTGGCCTTCCATCTAAGGCACCAAGTGAAAATTCAATGGTGATCATGTGCCTTGAGCAAGTCCAAGCTTGTTGGAGATGTTTCATTCATATAGTGGGTCAAGAGCTTCATAGGTTTACTCATTAAGGACCACATCCGAAGGCATCTCTATACTAGGGATTTTTTATTTGTAATTTGTATATCTAAAAAATTCCTTCGTAAGGTGATTCCACATTTGGACACGCAGGATATCATGACCAAAAGATCTAAGCTAATCTATATTGGTACACCGGCCTCAGGATTTAACATGACCCAAAATTAGTATTTTTGTCTAAGAACATATTTAAGTCTTATTGGAAAAGAGTTGGACAAAAATCAGGGCGAAGTGGCTACATAGCTCTGTTAGCTAGTGTTTTTCTTATTTATATTGTTTTTTCAAACAAAATATGTGTTTCCATACATATATTGACCATTTCTATGCGTATATTGAACTTATCTTGCGTATCTCCGATATGATACGATACGCTATAGCACGTCTCTTCAAATGATATGATACGATACGCTATAGCTACCTTCACTCAAGCCCTCAGCCCCAGAAGATCAAGCACTAAGAAGTAGAACCCAGTGTCTGTGGGCTGCAACTATCGCCCAGAACAGGGCTGGGAGAGAGAACCAGCAAGAAGAAGGAGAAGAATAACGAAGAGAAGAGAAAATCAGAAAGATAGGGTCACGGCAGCCATGATCTAACCAAGCAAACATCCAATTTCAAATTAAAACTTCAAATCTCAATCTCAGTTTTCTTCTATTACATGGCTATTTAAAGAGAATCAAAACATAAAATTGATAGTTTATTAAAAATAGAAACTATCCTAATTAGCAACTGAAAAAAAAAATCAATCTAATTAAAAATACTACCAACTAACCCTAGCTCTAAAAATGGAAAGTAAATAAAAGATATTCTAAATCCATCGGCAAACTGCATCAAAGGATCTTGGCCTTCCATCTAAGGCACCAAGTGAAAATTCAATGGTGATCATGTGCCTTGAGCAAGTCCAAGCTTGTTGGAGATGTTTCATTCATATAGTGGGTCAAGAGCTTCATAGGTTTACTCATTAAGGACCACATCCGAAGGCATCTCTATACTAGGGATTTTTTATTTGTAATTTGTATATCTAAAAAATTCCTTCGTAAGGTGATTCCACATTTGGACACGCAGGATATCATGACCAAAAGATCTAAGCTAATCTATATTGGTACACCGGCCTCAGGATTTAACATGACCCAAAATTAGTATTTTTGTCTAAGAACATATTTAAGTCTTATTGGAAAAGAGTTGGACAAAAATCAGGGCGAAGTGGCTACATAGCTCTGTTAGCTAGTGTTTTTCTTATTTATATTGTTTTTTCAAACAAAATATGTGTTTCCATACATATATTGACCATTTCTATGCGTATATTGAACTTATCTTGCGTATCTCCGATATGATACGATACGCTATAGCACGTCTCTTCAAATGACCTGACCAATACAATGACCGATGTCGATACTTTAATCTATGCTTGCTAGTTATTATCACCTACCCGGTTCCCTCTCTGTATATCTTATTTACTGCTGCCAACCTATGTGTCTCCACCAGTGAGTGATCTTTTCATCATTTTTTTATTATATTATTACCACTCAAAAAATGGCCTAAAGTAGAGATACCTCTATAGAGGGAGTTGAGGGTGGTGTGGTGAGTCATCTTGGAACCCATGGCCATAACCTTGCTCTCTAGATAGGACCTACTAAGTAGAATGCGGTCAATTATCTCACCTAGTTCCCGGTGTGCCTTCTCACTATCCGAGGTAATAATGTTTTGGGGTATTTGACTGGTGGCACCCTCAAACCAACCGATACTACAGCTACTAATACTTGATTGTCCAATGATGCTCTCATCATGTCCTTTTCACAGAACCCCATAGACTCCAGTATCATCCCAAGCTTTGTCTTGTTAAACTCTGCCAAAGAATTTAGGATGTGGTTAAACACAGACGTACATATGCACAATCAAATAATTATGCTCCGATATATGAACTTCGTTGGAAAGTTTGTGTGACTACTCAAAAAGAGTTATCACTCCTTGCATACCACTCTGCTCTCAATACATTATAACAACAATTGGACTTCTATCATCTAGTTTCCATGGTCTCTACTACCAATGCTAGTACCTTCCAGAAGAAGCTTGAGATGGCAATGATAAATTCCCTGCTTTGCTTGAAGCTTATAATCTGGTAACATCGTTGCTCCAATATGATGCCCACTGTTGCACTTACTTGCTCCGCAGTGGTTACTCCTCCTCAAGTAGATCTTAGCATCACCAATAAACCGGTTGCTCCTACCAAAGAGCCAATTAAGTGTGATTACCATAGGGAGGTCGAAGACGGAGTATATGATGTGTAATTTCAGTGTCTTTATGAATGATGATAATGAAATCATCAAATTTGAGGAGAGAGATTCTGCAAACTGACTATTTTAGATATCTGGGTCAATCTTAAATAAAGAAGGTGACATAAAAGATAATGTTTCATAAAGAATTAAAGTGGGAAGGTTGAAGTGGATAGGTGCATTCGGAGTGTTGAATGACCAGAGTATCCCTCTGAAGCTTAAGAGAAAATTCTATAGGACTGTTGTGTGACCGGCTATGATGTATAAAGCAGAGTGTTGAGCAACGAAAAGAAGTCATAGAGAGAAGATGTGTGTGGCAGAGATGAGGATGTTAAAATGGATGTACGGTAAAACTAAGAATGATAAAATAAGAAATGAGCATATTAAGCTGATTTGGGAGTTGCCACGATCAATGACAAGTTCCGAGAGAGTTGTTTGAGGTGGTATGGCCAATTTCAACGAAGGCCTAGCAACGCCCCAGTAAGAAGTGATATGATTACAATTAAAGGAGTTACAAGAGCTAGGGACAATCCGAAAATAACCATAGGAGAAGTGGTGAGGAATGATATGCGTAGTTTGGGTTTTGTTCCAAGTATGACCTCAGATAAAGCCTACTGGAGAGCTAAGATCCATATAGTGAACCCCATTTAGCTGAGTTCCTGACTTTTTGGGTTGTGCCTCTTTCCTCTTTACTTTCATCTATCACCTCTCATATATCATCGTACATTCTTGGATTCTGCATCCTATGTTCCATTGTTCACTTCTCATCTCTTACTCCCCCCTTTCCTCTATTTAGAATTCAGTTCTCCTTATTTTGTTGATTGGATCAATGTAGCCAACCTCATTAAGTTGCGATAAGGCTTAGTTTGTTGTTGTTGACTACGAGCATCCCCATCACATCAAAGAAACTTGTTAGAAGCTTAATGATCTCCCTAAGGGGGGAGAATGGGGTGGGAAATAGGGTCTTCACGCCATGAAGCTCATATGTTTGAATCTGCTGATTGTTCTTCCTCTGCTACGGTCTCTCCTTTTTCTTCAGAACAGTTGATGGCTCTCCAACGTATGATGACACAGCGTGGTTCAACACCTCCTACCATCGCTTCTTCCACTCCACCAACTTCTCACCTCGCCCAATCAAGTATCTTTCATATTTCCTCACCTTCTATCCATCATGGTTCCTCGATTCTGGGGCCTCTGATCATATGACTAGCTTCTCTAACATATTTCATACCTATCTCCCTTGTTCAGGTAAGGACAAGGTCCAAGTTGTTGATGGATCTTTGTCGGCTATCACTGGTAAAGGTTCTGTTACCCGCTCTCCTACTATCTTTTTATCTTTTGTTCTCTGTCCCTAACCTCTGTGCTAATTTACTTTCCATTTATCGTCTCATTGTTGACCTTAACTATTGCGTTCAATTTTATTCTACACATTGTGTCTTTCAGGATCTAGTGATGGGAGCAATGATTGGACATGGTTGGGTATGTGATGGGCTATATTAATTGGATCTAGACATCAGTGCAACATCTTCCCCAGTTTCAACTCACACTCATCATCCGGACAGTGCTTTCACTCAGTTACATTGGTGGCATAACCGACTCGGTCACCTTTCCTTTCATGTTTTAAGTCATTTATTTTCATCTTTAACATAGTTTTAAGGCGATGATGCGGTCCATGGGTGGTAAGGCAGTCCACTGCCTTATGGAAAGTGAATATGGCGACCGCCTTATACGCTAAGGTGCTATATGACGACCGCCTTATACACTAAGGTGCTATAAGGCGACGCCTCATGATGCTTTACGACTGAGGCGGTTGCCTTATATGTTCGCTTTTTTTAAAGTACAATTTAAAATTGCTTTGATGAAGATTCCAAATTACGTTATCTCATTGGCAGGTGTATAATTTTTTATGCACATGTGATGCATTAGATCAAAATTTTTTTTTTTAAAACATATTTTAAAATTGCTTTATGAAGATTCCAAATTACATTATCTCATTGGCAGGTGTATAAGTTTTGATGCACATGTGATGCATTGGATCGAATTTTTTTTTAAAACACATTATTAAATTGCTTGATGAAGATTCCAAATTACATTTTCTCATTGGGAGGTGTATAAGGTTTGATGCACATGTGATGCATTGGATCAATTTTTTTTTTAAACAAATTTTAAAATTTCTTGATGAAGATTCCAAATTACATTTTCTCATTGGCAGGTGTATATGTTTTGATGCACAGGTGATGCATTGGATAAAAAACCATATAACTTAACCCTTACCATTAAAAAAAAAAAAAAAAAAAAAAAAAAACCAAAATCGCTAAATTGCGCCTCTCTCATTCTCTCTCAGTCTGCGCTGCAAATCGCAAAACCCCAAACTTCCGACAGTGAGCCTCCTCCTTCGATTCTTCTCCGGCGACCTCCAGCGAAGTGTCCTTTCACATCTCCAGGTATGTTTTAATTTATATTTCTAATTTCTGATTTGTGCGCTTTTTTTTTCTCTTTTCTTCTTTCTTCTCCCTTCTTCTTCCTTCTTCTTTCAAATTGATCATACACCATACAGTTTTTGTTTCTCTATTCTTCTTTCTTCTCCCTTCTTCTTTCTTCTTCTTTCATCTTCATCAGACACCATACAGTGTGTCGGTGACTCGGTCAGTGAAACTTGAGACTTCGTATGATTAGATTTTTTTTTTCTTCCTATGGTGACTGTAAGGACTTGAGATGACCTGTTGTTTGTCATGCAAGTATGCAACCCTATAGTAATCTGATTGGAATCAGGGTTTGCTGATCGGTCTCAGAAGAGTAAATGGTTTTTTTTGGGTTACCTATTCAGTTTATCATTTTGTTTCACAAATCACTGGCATTTAATTCTAATATTACATTTGGAATAAATGATGTGCATACTTATCAAGCTCAATTTGGAAATTTACCTGTAAATGATAGGTTCAGTCTAGTTTGGCTGGTTGACCAGTGTAGGTTTTTTTTTTTTTTTTAATAACATTAGGGCTTAACGTATTTATTAAAATAATTTTGGAGAAATCAGAAGAAAAAACTGAGTTATGTAAAGAAAATCTCATAGAAAGGCTAACTGAATTTGAGCTTATGAATGAGTAGCACAAGTTTTGACTCTACATTTGACTCCATTTTGTATAGATTGCGCTGATCTTTGCACTTGGTTAAATATTACTAATATTATAACTAAATTAGAGGGTTAATGCAATCTGTGAAACGACATTTAATTTTTATTGCTGCTAGGATTGCTAATTGTGCTATTTTTCCTAGAGTATTTTTTTTTTTTTTCTTATTCTATTTTCCCATATCTCTTTAATGGAGGCATTTGCTCTTATTACCTTATTACCTAATAGGCTAATATTCCCTTATAGTAGTAATATTCCCTTTTATTACCTTTTTCTTATTTTGATTACCTTTTTACATTACAGTCTTAGACAAAGAGACAAGTTGAATCCACTCATCTGTGGAAATAATTGGTGGTAGCAGTGGGGATGAAAATACAAGTACTGCTGCTACTGCACAATCAACAATTGATCCAAGCAAGGATCCAAAAAGGAGAGCTAAATCAAATGATCTTGGATGGAAATATGGGTATTGGCCTGACGTATCAGACAGAAATTGGATTAAGTGTACCCTTTATGGAAAGGATGTCAAGGGAGGAATAGAACAATTGAAGCAACATCTTATTGGTGGCTATGGAGATGTAGCCAAGTGTGTGAAAACAACTGAAGCAATTGCTAAAGAGATAAGAGATGCAATCTTGAAGAACCAGAGGAAGAGGAACCTTGATTGTTTGGATGATTTGGATGTTAGTGATGGGTCGACAGAAGTAACGGAACCACAACAGAATATAGTATCCGATTTGGGGGTCTCATTTCCTATCCCTAGCTCTGGGACAACTTCAAGAAGAAATAAAGCTATTATTCAAACACAATCCAAGCAACAAGTAAGGGGTCCCATGGATAAGCATGTGAGGAGGACTCCTGAAGAAGTGGTTGCAGATAGGCGGGATAAAGGTTCATATCAGACAACAATGGAGAACCGAGTAAGAGGAGAAGAAGAAAGAGATAAACTTTGTTCTTACTTTGCAAGGTGGGCTTATGAGAGGTGTTTCATTTAATGCTTTGAAGTTAAGGAGTTTTGAGGAATTGGTAGAGGCAATTGGTCAATATGGACCAGGTTTCAAGCCCTCTTCAATTCATGACTATAGGGGGCCTCTATTGAAGTCTGAAAAGGATAAAATTGATGAGTTAAAGGTGAAGTTTCAAGGATATTGGAGGAAACATGGGTGCACACTCATGTCTGATGGGTGGACAGACAAGAGAGGAAGGCACCTGATTAATTTTCTTGTCAACTGTCCAGAGGGGACTTTTTTTTTGAAATCTATGGATGCATCTAACCAATCACAAACAGATGAAATGTTATTTAAGCTACTTGATAGTAAGGTTGAAGAGATTGGTGAAGATAATGTGGTTCAAGTAGTCTCTGATAATGCTGCCAACTATGTTGCAGCGGGTCGACTACTAATGGAGAAAAGGAAGAGGTTATTTTGGAGTCCATGTGTAGCTCATTGCATAGACCTTAGGCAAATTACGCTCTTACATGTCTGTTATATCGAAGGGCAGGAAATTGACTGCATTCATCTACAGGCACACTCGTCTTCTTGAAGCCATGAGGCAAAAAACAGGAGGAGACTTAGTGAGGGCTGGAGTGACTAGATTTGCCTCTTCCTTTTTAACACTTCAGAGCTTATATAAGCACAAAGAATTTTTGAAAAAATTATTTGTTGATGATGAATGGTCTCGTTCTAAGCTTGCATCTACAGAGGCAGGGAAGAATGCTTCTGAGACTGTGTTTGCTACAACATTCTGGAATGGTGTGATGGATTGTATAAGAGCATTACAACCTCTTCTTCAACTCTTGAGGATTGTAGATGGTGATGAGTTGTCTGCTATGCCTGAAGTATATATGGCAATACAAGTGGCAAATAAGAACATCAAAAAAAATTTTGGAGACGATGAAAGGAAATGGAAGAAAATCATAGCGATTGTTGATCACCGTTGTGAGACTATGATGAATGGATCAATATATTTAGCTGCCTTTTTCCTCAATCCAAACAAGTTCTTTAAGGCAATAGCAGATAATCTTGATAATGAGTTGGACTTAGCTCAAAAAGCAAGTGATGCCTTCAATGATGTTCTTATAAGGTTGGTGCCTGATGAGACCTTGCAAGATAAGATCATTGTCCAGGTTGACAAGTATACTACTGTTCAAGGAAGTTTTGCAAAGGACATGGCGATTAGACAAAGGGACAAGTTGAATCCTAGTAAGTATATTTCCTTTTAAAGTTCTAATTAGTTTAGAACTTTGTATGTTGATTTTTTACTTAACTTGTTTCTTTATATTATATATTTATAGTCTCTTGGTGGTCTCGACATGGAAGTACTACTCCTGACCTTTCAAAGCTTGCATTGCGCATACTTGGTCTTTGTTGCTCATCTTCTGGTTGTGAGCGCAATTGGAGCACATTTGAATTTGTGAGTATTGACTATTGAGTTCTGAGTACAATAGTACATGTACTTCACTTAATATGGTTTTATTGAAGATAAGTAGATAACTTCATATTATTAATGTTTTTCAGATTCACACCAAGAAGAGGAATAGGTTAGAGCATCAGCGGTTAAATGATCTTGTCTACATTCAATATAATCGCCGACTTCAAGCAAGGTTCCAAGAAAAAAAAGAACAATGTAGAAACTACAATCCATTATTGCTCGATGATCTTAATTGGAGTAGTGAGTGGATGATTGGTGAATCAGAGGATGAATTTGTTCATCCTAAGAATGATCTCACTTGGAGAGATGTTGATAGAGCACTTGGAGCATCTTCATCATACCAAGGCCATAATAGACCAAGGAGGGCTCCAGCATCTACCAGTGGAACCAATCTTTGCTATACCCGGCGTGGTAGGAGGGTTGAGCTTGAGGATTTGTCAGATGAAGAAGTGGATGAGATGAGTGAAGAGGATATTCGTGATGATGAAAACATTGAGGATGATTATGGCATAGCTCCAAATGATGCAAGCCAGCAACAGAATGCAGATGAAGAAGAAGATTTTAATTTAATTACTGATTTGGATTGAAAGTCTTTGAGTCTTAGAACTTTGACGTATTTTGAGTCTTTAAACTTTAAAGTTTTTTGAGTCCTTGAACTTTTAAGTATTTGACTTTCTTTGTTTACTAAATTCTTAGCATTTTAGTTTATTTTATGTTTTAGTTTCATTGAAGTTTAAAGTTTTTTAGAATGATTAAGAATCCCCAGGTTAGTCACTTCTCATCCATTTAATTTGGCATCTCGATTTTTACTTTCGATGTATTTTAATTCTAAGTTCTTAATTACTTCTTTGACAGGAGTAGAAATATAGTGGATAACCTTAGGGCTTAGGCACTCATTATGGCATCATAGAGGTAAGTATAATAAATACTTGTATATTTTATGTCTTCTTTTCTTTGTATTTATAATTTTGTTTCATAATTATGTATTTATATTATATGTTAATATGTTATGATGATTGATGATTGAATATTGATGATTCATGATTGAATATTGATGATTGATGATTGATGATTGATGATGAATTGATGATGAACTTAGTTTATTCACTTTATTGATTTGTTTTCTTGATGAATATCTTACATTGGTATGAATATAAACATTTAATATTTATTTAGCATATGAGTAATAGGATTTAACTAGTATTTGAGTCAAATAGATTGGTTTTATAAAAAAAAGTACACAAGAACGCTTTAGTCAATAAGGCGACGCTTTATGCCCGCCTTATTGTTAAGGCGCTCCGACAGGCCCTCAAAAGCCTTAGTCGCACCAGCGCCTTAAAAACTATGCTCTAGAGGCTATCATAGAGGTGCCAGCTCTATATAGAGATGAGCTATGGGTCGAGGAACTAGTTGCACATGAGACAAGTTGTGTGTGTGATGATTATGCTTATGGGGCACCCTAAAGATGATGGTTGTCTTTTTCTTTTGATTCTTTTTGTGTACATACTTGATGTGAACCTAAGGGTAACATTGTAATTATGTTCTGACAGGAGTAAACATTCTTTTGTGCATAGTTTTCAAGGCGGTAAGGCGACGGAGGCGTTTGAGGGCCTTTCGGAGCGCCTTAGCAATAAGGCGGGCATAAAGCATCGCCTTATTGACTAAAGCGTTCTTGTGTAATTTTTTTTATAAAACCAATCTATTTCGCTCAAATCCTAGTTGAATCCTATTACTCATATGCTAAATAAATATTAAAGGTTTATATTCATACCAATGTAAGATATTCATCAAGAAAACAAATCAATAAAGTGAATAAACTAAGTTCATCTTCATCAGTCATCAATCATCAATCATCAATCATCAATATTCAATCATCAATCATCATAACATATTAGCATATAATATAAATATATAATTATGAAACAAAATTATAAATATAAAGAAAATAAGATAAAATATACAAGTATTTATTATACTTACCTCTATGATGCCATAATGAGTGCCTAAACCCTAAGGTCATCCACTATATTTCTACTCCTGTCAAAGAAGTAATTAAGAACTTAGAATTAAAACACATCGAAAGTAAAAATCGAGATGCCAAATTAAATGGATGAGAAGTGACTAACCTGGGGATTCTTAATCATTCTAAAAAACTTTAAACTTCAATGAAGAAAAAACATAAAATAAACAAAAATGCTAAAAATTTAGTAAACAATGAAAGTCAAATACTTAAAAGTTCAAGGACTCAAAAAACTTTAAAGTTTAAAGACTCAAAATACGTCAAAGTTCTAAGACTCAAAAGACTTTCAATCCAAATCAGTAATTAAATTAAAATCTTCTTCTTTCATCTGCATTTTGTTGCTGGCTTGCATCATTTGGAGCTATGCCATAATCGTCCTCAATGTTTTCATCATCACGAATATCCTCTTCAGTCATCTCATCCACTTCTTCATCTGAAGAATCCTCAAGCTCAACCCTCCTACCATGCCGGGTATAGCCAAGATTGGTTCCACTGGTAGATGCTGGAGCCCTCCTTAGTCTATTATGGCCTTGATATGATGAAGATGCTCCAAGTGCTCTATCAACATCTCTCCAAGTGAGATCATTCTTAGGATGAACAAATTCATCCTCTGATTCACCAATCATCCACTCACTACTCCAATTAAACTCATCGAGCAACAATGGAGTGTAGTTTCTACATTGTTCTTTTCTTTCTTGGAACCTTGCTTGAAGTCGGCGATTATATTGAATATAGACAAGATCATTTAACCGTTGATGCTCTAACCTATTCCTCTTCTTGGTGTGAATCTGAAAAACATTAATAATATGAGGTTATCTACTTATCTTCAATAAAACTATATTAAGTGAAGTACATGTACTCAGAACTCAATAGTCAATACTCACAGATTCAAATGTGCTCCAATTGCGCTCACAACCAGAAGATGAGCAACAAAGACCAAGTATGCGCAATGCAAGCTTTGAAAGGTCAGGAGCAGTACTTCCATTTCGAGACCACCAAAAGACTATAAATATATAATATAAAAAAATAGGTTAAGTAAAAAATCAACATACAAAGTTCTAAACTAATTAGAACTTTAAAAGGAAATATACTTACTAGGATTCAACTTGTCCCTTTGTCTAATCGCCATGTCTTTTGTAAAACTTCCTTGAACAGTGGTATACTTGTCAACTTGGACAATGATCTTATCTTGCAAGGTCTCATCAGGCACCAACCTTGCAAGAACATCATTAAAGGCATCACTTGCTTTTTGAGCTAAGTCCAACTCATTATCTGGATTATCTGCTATTGCCTTAAAGAATTTGTTTGGATTGAGGAAAAAGGCAACTAAATATATTGATCCATTCATCATAGTCTCACAATGGTGATCAACAATCGTTATGATTTTCTTCCATTTCCTTTCATCATCTCCAAAAATTTTTTTGATGTTCTTCTTTGCCACTTGTATTGCCATATATACTTCAGGCATAGTAGGCAACTTATCACCATCTACAATCCTCAAGAGTTGAATAAGAGGCTGTGATGCTCTTATACAATCCATCACACCATTCCAGAATGTTGTAGCAAACACAGTCTCAAAAGCTTTCTTCCCTGCCTCTGTAGATGTAAGCTTAGAACGAGACCATCCATCATCAACAAATAATTTTTTCAAAGATTCTTTGTGCTTGTATAAGCTCTAGAGTGTAAAAAAGGAAGAGGAAAATCTAGTCACTCCACCCCTCACTAAGTCTCCTCCTGTTTTTTGCCTCATGGCTTCAAGAAGACGAGTGTGCCTGTAGATGAATGCAGTTAATTTCCTGCCCTTCAATATAACAGACATATAAGAGCGTAACTTGCCTACTTCCTCCATCATAAGGTCTATGCAATGAGCTACACATGGACTCCAAAATAACCTCTTTCTTTTCTCCATTAGTAGTCAACCTGCTGCAACATAGTTGGCAGCATTATCAGAGACTACTTGAACCATATTATCTTCACCAATCTCTTCAACCTTACTATCAAGTAGCTTAAATAACATTTCAGCTGTTTGTGATTGGTCTCCAAAAAAAAAGTCCCCTCCGGACAGTTGACAAGAAAATTAATTAGGTGCCTTCCTCTCTTGTCTATCCACCCATCAGACATGAGTGTGCACCCATATTTCCTCCAATATCCTTGATACTTCACCTTTAACTCATCAATTTTATCATTTTCAGACTTCAATAGAGGCCCCCTATAGTCATGAATTGAAGGGGGCTTGAAACCTGGTCCATATTGACCAATAACCTCTACCAATTCCTCAAAACTCCTTAACTTCAAAGCGTTAAATGGAACACCACTCTCATAAGCCCACCTTGCAAAGTAAGAGCGAAGTTTATCTCTTTCTTCTTCTCCTCTTACTCGGTTCTCCATTGTTGTCTGATATGAACCTTTATCCCGCCTATCTGCAACCACTTCTTCAGGAGTCCTCCTCACATGCTTATCCATGGGACCCCTTACTTGTTGTTTGGATTGTGTTTGAATGATAGCTTTATTTCTTCTTGAAGTTGTCCCAGAGCTAGGGATAGGAAATGAGACCCCCAAATCGGATACTATATTCTGTTGTGGTCCCGTTACTTCTGTAGGTCCATCATTAACATCCAAATCATCCAAACAATCAAGGTTCCTCTTCCTCTGGTTCTTCAAGATTGCATCTCTCATCTCTTTAGCAATTGCTTCCGTTGTTTTTGCACACTTGGCTACATCTCCATAGCCACCAATAAGATGTTGCTTCAATCGTTTTATTCCTCCCTTGACATCCTTCCCACAAAGGGTACACTTAATCCAATTTCTGTCGAATACGTTAGGCCAATACCCATATTTCCATCCAGGATCATTTGATTTAGCTCTCCTTTTTGGATCATTGCTTGGATCAATCGTTGATTGTGCAGTAGCAGCAGTACTTGTATTTTCACCCCCACTGCTACCACCAATTATTTCCATAGATGAGTGGATTCAACTTGTCTCTTTGTTTAAGACTGTAATGTGAAAAGGTAATCAGAATAAGAAAAAGGTAATAAAAGGGAATATTACTTCTATAAGGGAATATTAGCCTATTAGGTAATAAGGTAATAAAAGCAAATGCCTCCATTAAAGAGATATGGGAAAATCAAAATAAGAAAAAGAAAAAGAAAACAATACTCCAGGAAAAATATTAGTAGTGCTCAGATTAACGCAATCTATACAAATTGGAGTCAAATATGGAGTCAAAACTTGTGCTGCTCATTCATAAGCTCAAATTTAGATAGCCTTTCTGTGAGATTTTCTTTACATAACTAAGTTTTTTCTTCTAATTTCTCCAAAATTATTTTAATAAATACGATAAGCCCTAATGTTATTAAAAAAAAAAAAAAAAAAAAAAAACCTGCACTGATCAACCAACCAAACCAGAGAAGTCTTTACAGTCACCGTAGGAAGAAAAAAAAAAACTAATCATACGAACTACGAAGACACCGAACCTGTCTGATACAGTCACCGTATGGTGTATGATCAATATGAAAGAAAAAGGAAGAAGCAGGGAGAAGAAAGAAGAAAAGAGTGATCAATATGAAAGAAAAAGGAAGAAGCAGGGAGAAGAAAGAAGAAAAGAGAAAAAAAAAATCACACAAATCAGAAATTAAAAATATAAACTAAAACATACCTGGAGATGTGGAAGCACACTTCATTGGAGGTTGCCGGATGTCGCCGAAGGCTGTCGGAGGAGAAGGAGAAGCCGCCGGAGAAGAATCGAAGGAGGCGGCTGCCGCGGCTCACCGTGGGTTAGTTTAGGGTTTTGCGATTTGGAGTGGAGACTGAGAGAGATGAAAGCACTTCGTCGGAGGTTGCCGGAGGTCGCCGAAGGCTGTCGTAGGAGAAGAAGAAGTTGCCGGAGATGGATCAAAGGAGGCTCACCGTCGGACGTTTGGGGTTTGTGATTTGGAGGGCAGAGTCGCAGACTGAGAGAGAATGAGAGGTGCGATTTTACTGATTTTGGTTTTATTTTTTTTATTTATTTTTTTTTTATGGTAAGGGTTTTTATTTTTTATATAGTTTTTTATCCAATGCATCACATATGCATCAGACCTTATACACCTCCCAATGAGAATATGTAATTTGGAATCTTCATCAAGCAATTTTAAAATTTGTTTAAAAAAAAAAAAAATTGATGCAATGCATCACATGTGCATCAGACCTTATACACCTCCCAATGAGAATATGTAATTTGGAATCTTCATCAAGCAATTTTAAAATTTGTTTTAAAAAAAAAAATTGATCTAATGCATCACATGTGCATCAGACCTTATACACCTCCCAATTAGAATATGTAATTTGGAATCTTCATCAAGCAATTTTAAAATTTGTTTAAAAAAAAAAATAGTAACCGATGATCTGGTCCGGATAAGGTAAAGTGTGTCAACTCTTGCATTGCGGGACAGCATATTCCGACATATGGTGTTATAAAGTTCTAATTCACGGTAACTTCACAGGAAGAAGCAGATCAAAGCGCCTAACGGACCTATTTTCAAATGTTTCCAGTAATTATGATAGATTGAAGATATACGTGGATAAAAAAAATATACGACAAGATGCATTTAGTCGTCGCTCCTGCGGATGTGATAATGTGTTTTAAAAAAAAAAAATTCGATCCAATGCATCACATGTGCATCAAAACTTATACACCTGCCAATGAAAAAATGTAATTTGGAATCTTCATCAAAACAATTTTAAATTTTACTTTATAAATAGTGAACACATAAGGCGACCGCCTCAAGTATAAGGCGTCGCCTTTCGCGCCTTAGCGTCTAAGGCGGTCGCCTTATGCACTTCCCATAAGTCGATGGGCTGCCTTACCACACATGGACCGCATCAGCGCCTCGCCTTACCAGCGCCTTAAAAACTATGCTTTTGTGTAAATATGGTACATATCAATAGCATCCACCAACTGTGTTTATTTACTGATTATTATCATCTATTGTGGATTTAGATTTATTTCATAACTTTGTGATTTTAAAGTACTGCATCGGAGATCTTGGATGGATTGTGGATACAGTTGTGTCCAAGTCACTAGCTTTCAGGCAAGTGAATGTGGGGTGTGACTATATATATATATATATATATATGTACACATTTTAGTTCTGACAACAATGGTTAATTGCTGATGAAACAATGCTAGATACAAATGGAAAACCACATGCTTGTTGGATTACCTAGCCATGCCCTCTTCATCAGGAACAGTTTCATCTTTAATCTCTGGCATCACATCATCATCAAGAGCCAAGGCTTCTAATACAGCATAGTGTCTCTGCAGGGCTGCAAAATGCACCACGCGAAATGCACAATTAGAATGTAGTATCTAGGAAACTAAAACAACTTGCACTTTGAAAAACTTGAGTGAGTTCTACAATTATTCAAGAAGACATAAGTAGTGTCATATTTGAATGGTTTTCTCATTAAATCTTCCATTATAGGAAAATATTTGATCTACAATAATCAAGTAATGCACAACCCAAGGATAAGAGAATCTAAGCATGGATACTAAATGAAAGGAGGTCAACTAGACAGTTTTGATCAACATACATTACGGTCAAAACTACTTTCTTCTACCACTATTACAACAACAAACATATTGAAGTGGATTGTCACTTTGTTTGGGATGCAGTCTTAAGGAAGCTAGTCGAGACTCCTTTTGTCTCTTCTATAGATCAGTTAGCTGACATGTTTACCATGTCCTCGTTTGCCCCTAGTGTTTGCACTTTTTGTAACAAGTTGCACATGGGTGATGTATATGTTCCAGCTTGAGGGGGAGTGTTGAGTTTCTAGGGGTATTTTGGTCTTATTGGGTAATATGGTATGGTGCGCAGGCACAAGGTATTTTAATCCCCATATTCAATGAAGGCCTAGGGACGCCTCCGTAAGGAGTGATATGATTCTGATTAAAGGAGCTAAAAGAGTTAGAGGCAGGCCTAAAATGACCATAGGAGAAGTTGAGGAATGACATGCATAGTTTGGGTCTTGTACCAAGTATGACCTCGGATAGAGCCTATTGGCGAGCAAGGATCCATGTAGCCGACCACATTTAGCTGAGATTCTCTTGGCTTATCGGGATGTTTTCTTTCCTCTTACTTTCAACTTTCACTTTTATCTTGCATTCTTCACCTTTCTTTTTTTTCTTTTTTATTTTCAATTCTCATCTGATTTCTTATCCCCCTTTTCTCATCTCTTCATCCCCTTTTTCTGTTTACACCTCATTTTTTTCCTACTTTGGTTTGTTTGGATCCAAGTGTCGACCCCACTAAGTTGGGATAAGGCTGAGTTTGTTATTGCTTTTTTTTTTTTTTTTATTGATGAGATACCTATAGGAGGGGCCTGCGGCTAGTCATTCCATTCTAGCCGTAGGCAGCCTTCCACGACCTTGGCTGACTCGGCTCCTCTTTATCTTCTGTTCTCTTTTCTCTCTCATTGCCTTTATTTGGTTGCAGGATCCAAATGTTCTAACATAGCAGTTGCATGCTGAACTTTTATCTATCATCTTTGGGAAGATTATTACAGTACCGCATGCCTTCCTTGAAAAGGTCTTATGATGAAGCTATTATATGTTGCACTTTTATCTGTCTTTTTTTAGTAGTTCACTACTTCCTGCCTTCATTGGGAAGATCTTATGATATTGCTGATATGGTAATTTGGATTGTGGACTGCTGTTGTCCACCACATATTTTGTTTGTTGCTGATGGTTCTGTTGGGCTTATTCGACACGACGACTTTTATCTACAGATGCTGCTGATGATTGGTGTGGTTGAGTTGATATTGCTACCATAATAAAGTTCTCTTTTCCCTCACTGGCTTTTATGACTGCTACATATGTTAAAGCAAGGCTGATTGCGGTAAGGGCTGGTTACAATTGAAAATACACATTATTTTAGCTTAAGCTTACTATTCTGATTGCAGAAGAGGAAGTCCGACGAGTACGGTTTGAAATGGGTTGGCAAATGAAAAGAGTAGTTTAAAGGCCTCAAAACCCGAAAGAACTTTCTTTTTTGGAAGCCTATCCCTCTTTTGATGTATGATACTAGTCAAGTACAAAAACTTTGGAGGTCGTTTCCCTTCATCAAAAAGTTTCCAGCAAGAGAACAGGCTCAGACAGAAGCAGAGCCGAAAGTAGATCAAGTCAAAGAACTAGTAGATCCCTAACGAAGAGTTTCATTTTACTGTAGGAGAGGAAGAGAAAGGCCTATTCAACATCTTTTCTTGTTGTCCCATGCTGGAGCCCTTGATATGTATACTCCAACTTGGGAGAGTGTTAAGATAATGTACCACGATAGGGAGTGTCCCTATCATGGCTACATATTGGGTTATTATTTCTTAGGTTTATTTCCTTCGCAGTTAGTTTATATCAAACCTCTTGTTTCCTAATTAGAGTAGGTTTCTATTTTCTGGTTTTTCGGTTGACAAGGAGTAACTTTCCATAATTATTGTAATCTCTTGTAAATTTTCTACGGTGAATACTTACAGTTTAGGTCCTTGGTAAGACTACTAATGGATAAAAAATTAGTAGTAAAAGTAGGGACATGTAAAACTAAAGACAAAGGTATAAACAAAGAACACTTAATAGAACCCTTTCCGGAGACAAATGATAGGGTGCCATCTGCTGTCCTTACTTTATCTTTGCATGAGGTGGATGAATACTAGTGAAATAAGTTGGAGGAACTAGTCATGTGATTAGTGGCACTAGAGTCAATGATCCATGGAGTGGAGACGACTGATGCACAATGGCCACCAAATAAAATAACTGAGTGAGAAAAATTGGAACCTAAGGGGACTAGATTGGCATGAGTTGAGAAGTTGGAAGCCGTTGAGGAATTGGAAGCCTTCAGTATACGTCTGAAAGCCTGGAGTTCCTCTTGGGAAAGTCCTATATCAATTGCAGGTGGAGTGTCCACAGTCTCAGCTTGATGGGCTTTAGTTTCAGACTGGCCCTGAGCACACTTTGCCTTAAAATCAGCAGGTTTTCCATGGAGCTTCCAATAATTGGCCTTGGAATAGTATGGCTTGCGGCAGTGTTCACATTCAACAATCTCCTTGATGATATCACCAGTTCGATTTGCTCCCTCAGAGGTAGTAGTGGATCCAGTCTGTGGGGCTGACTTTTCAGTAGTAAGAATACGTAGCATAGAGTTACGGAGACATTCCTCCCTATAAACTAGAGCAAAGGACTGTTCCAGAGTAGGGAAGGGAGATTTGCTAAGTATCTGAACACGAATCTGATCATATTCGACATTCAAACCAGCCAATAAATTATACACCCTAATTTTGATCTACTGCTTCTCTCCAAATTCTCTAAATTCCCATTAGACCATCCGCTCCATCCTAATAACCTCTACAACCTGACCAAGTCTACCCATCTCCTACCCAACCCAAACCTAGCCCCACCAACAACCAACACACCCGACCCATCCCACTGTCCTTCCACCTTGAATCGTAACCCATATCCACCTCCTTCCTTACCCGTTTCTTCCTCTTCTCTGCTGGACCACGAGACTTCTCCCATCGCTCGTTCGGACTCTCCAGTTCCGGAACCCCGAAAGCCTCCTGCGACTCTCTCCCAGCCTGTTCGCTTTGCCACCTTGGAAGGCGCCTCGCCGCTCCGCAATTGTGGCCTAGTTGTCGACTCCAATGCTACTGCTGCCTCCGACTGCCACCCCTTATCCTCCACCGCTGTTGTGGACATCACCTGCAAGACCTCCACTAATTCGGTCCCAACTGTTCCTCTTGCCACTACTACTTGCCCTGCCCTCTTGCTAGGTACAATGGACCCTTTGCATTCCCTTGCCTTGGAAGGCGCCATCTCCAACCTCTTCAGATGCTAATGATATCACTTATCCTCCCTTCGCCACGCCTTGGAAGGCGTCATCTTCCTCCTCAGATGCTATTACTATTTCTATACCATCGGCTATCATTGCTGATGATGTTTTTGCTCCCTAGAACATCAATTCTTCAGTTGGTGCTCCCCACCACTCAGCTACTGATGTTTCACCCCCCTGAGAACCAAGGTTCAACGAATGAGGCTTCTTCCCCTCGATCCAGGCTCAGATTGGATCCCCTAAGAAATGGTTTGGCTGGTCCTAAGAGGGTCTCTGTCTTCTCCATAACCAAAGGAACCCCCAACCCCAAACCTACTCCTAACCATCCCCCCTCTCCTCTCAAGGAATACGCCCATCGGACTAAGATCAAGCCCAGACTTCCCACTGGCTCTACTGAGCTTCGGCTGCCCCCCAACTCCCATCCTCAATGATCCCTTGGATTATATGGAATGTCAGAGGACTCAATTCCTCTGCCAAACATGCAACCATCCGCTCCCGAAATAAATCTTCCAAAGCCACCATTGTCTGTCTCCTCGAGACCCATGTCCTTGAATCAAATGCCCCTCACATTATTACCCTCACATTATTGCTTCCATTGCTCCCTCTTGGTCCTTCCTCTCCAACTATTCCCACTCCCCTAACGGGCGCATTTGGATCCTTATGAACCCTCTCCTTATCCACATTTCCCACCTAGCCTCCTCCTCCCAAGTCATCCATTTCTCCTTCTCTCCTTTGGGCCTCCCCTTATCGGTCATCTCTTCTATCTATGCCCACAACAGGGCCCAAGATAGACTCCCTCTTTAGTCTGATCTCCTTTCCTTCTCGTCTTCCCTATCCTCCACTCCGTGGGGAAATGTGATAAAGGCCTCCCATGAGAAACTTGGTGGGGCCCCTATGGACAACACCTCCACTGATCCCATCAATGAATGCATTGAGGACATTGGGATGAATGATCTCTGTTGGTCTGGCTCTAAGTTCACTTGGCATAACCGCCGTAGTGGGCATGATAGGGTTGCTTGACTGGTCCCTATTCAATCTGTCCTCCAATCCCTCTACCTGTATTGGTCAAATATTTTATTCCTCCCTGCTTCCACTTGCAAAGCCATCGATTCCCTCCTTTGTGCCTTCCTTTGGAAAGGTTCTGAAGCCTTTAGATTCCTCCACCCTATAAGCTGGTCCAAAGTTTGCCATCCCAAGGCTGAAGGTGGCCTGGGTCTTCGTAAAATCAAGTATGTTAACTCTGCTGCTATCATCAAACTCATCTGGAAGATAGTTTCCAAGCAGCGCAGTATTTGGGTCTCTTGGATTTACTCTGTCCCTCTTAAAAATGACTCCACTTGGACCGTTCTCCCCTCCTCTGATGCTTCTTGGAGCTGGCATGGTATCCTCAAATCCAGACCCCTGGCTCTTTCTGCCATCTCTTGCACTATCGGCAATGGCTCCACCACTTCGCTTTGGCTTGACCCTTGGCACCCTTCTGGCATCCTTATGCCCCTGGTCACCCCTAGAATCATCTCTTCCTCTGGTTCTTTTCGCTCTGCTACGGTGGCCTCCATCCTTTCCTAAGATGGCTGGTCCCCCCCCTCCTCTTCCTCCTCCCATGGCGGACCTTTGGACCACCCTCCCTCCCATCCCCCCGGCCACAAAGGATTTCAAGATTCTGTTCATTGGACGCCCTCCCCTTCGGGTATATTCTCTTCCGCCTCTGCTTGGAACTTCATTCGCTCCAAAGACCCCCTTATAGCATGGAGGAACATCATCTGGTTTAAAGGGCACATCCCTCGTCATAGTTTCACTGCCTGGTGAGCTCTTTCCTAATGCCTCCCTATGCAGGCCTTCCTCAATCACCGCCACATCCAGGTCCCCACCTCATGTTGTTTGTGTTGAAATGGTACGGAAGATGTGGACCATCTTTTCTTCTCTTGCCCCTTCTCTTCCTCCATTTGGAAAAAGGTTATCCGCTCATGCTGACCCTCCCCCTATTCCATTCTGCCCCTCCCTCGAGAATGGATCTGGATAGACATGACCTTCAATGGCTCCACCATTTGTGACGCACTAGGAAAGCTCACCTTTTGTGCCACCATCAATCATCTTTGGATGGAACGTACCCTTCGTAGATGGACCCCCAATTCCCGTTCCTTTAAAGGGATTTGAAAAGCCATCTATTTTGATGTTACTTCTAGACTCAGATCTTTGCGTATAGGAACAGTTCGTGACACCCCAAGGAACAAGCTCATTGTTGTCTCCTGGGGCCTCCCTGTCACCACCATCCCCCCCATAGATGTTCCCTTAGGCTAGTTGTTCGGTGCTTACCCTTTTGGGCCCCTTGGTTTTGCTCCTTTTTGGTTCTCCCCCCTTCCTTTTCCCTGCATATTCTTTTTTCTTTTGGTAATGAATTATTTATTCATCCAAAAAAAAAAAAAAAACTTCAGACATGATTAAACTAGTAAAAATTTAAGTAATACCTTTCCCCCATCTTTCCTCTTCCTTAATGCAGGAGTAAATTACAAGTAACTAACTCTGCAGTTTATACCCCCAAACAATACAAATAGGAGCAAGAAACAAACGAATAATACCATCAAATAAACCCCCAAGGATACAATATCCATATAGGAGCAAAATCAGCCCAAAACCCAACCCGATAGGAGAGAGAAAGACCTTCTATAGAGCTGGAGAGAGAAAGGTGCGGCCAAGTCTATGGGAGTCCGATTGAGCTACACTTTTGGGTGTAGATAGTCCCTAGGGAGGGTACAAAAACCCCAAAATATAAAGGGCTTCTGACGGCTGGTTATGAAGTTAAGCGTTTTCTTGATTTCCAAACCTAGGAGAGAGAATGTGAAGAATTCTGCAGGAACAGCAACTTGTCTTCTTCAGATAACCTTCAAGAGAGGATCGATTGATCTTCTTAGAGTATAGAACTAGCCCTCCAAAGGATCTGCAGAACAGATCTCAAACTTGGGCAGCAATGAGGGTCGATTGGCTTTAAGAACAAAAACTCTTTGGCTGGCTAATTCTGATTTTGTATGTTGTAAGTCTGTAACAAGTCTGAACTTCTAATAACAATAAACAGAAAATAAAAATAGTAAAAGAAGAATCGATGGAGGGTTCAGAAGGGTGAAAGAGAATAAAGGAATAGGTATCTCACCCCTCAGGTTTTGGATATCACACCCCTCAAAGGTTTAGGCATCTCACCTCTCAATAACAGTTTTTTTAGCTAAAGAGTAATCACTCAATAATTCATTCATTCAAATCTCCCATTATAAGTACATAGGCTCCTCTATTTATAGAGGGCAGAATAGCAATCAAACTACTACTAGGAGCTAGTTTTCCAATAGGACTAAACACTCCTACTACAACTAGAAATTCAAAATAGGATTAGGGTTTGACTTTATAACTCCAACATAGAGTAGGATTAACTAACTAATAGTCCATATAGGACTTTACAACTGACCAATGGCCTAATAGGTCTTTATTGAATTAAATAACAACTAACTAAACTAATGAATTAAATCCCGTTTATCTACATTCTGCCCATATTTTAGGCCTATTAAAGTGGCCCATTTCAAAGAAAACCCATGGAATCAAAAGCCCAACATATATATAACACAACCCAAGGCTTATTTGCAATAAAATAAGCCCAAGTGACTTATCTACATCATTCCTCCCTCAAATCCTCCTTCGATGGAACCCATCTGTACGACAACCCCTTACTCCTCCACCTAACCCCAACTACCCGGTCTAGCCTGATCCACCCTTCATTCCTCTAAACTAGTTCCCGCCGGTCCAATTGCTTTCCAAATTCTCTAAATTCCATTCGAACCACCCTCTCTACCCGGCTAACCTATATAATTCAACCCATTCATTCTCAGCCTTACCCAACCCGATCACTATCACTAACCCGTCTACCATTTCTTCCATCTTGCCCGACCCCTGCTCCGCTCCATTAAACCTGACCCATCACCCATATCCACCTTCTCCTTGACCCGTTTCCTCCACCCCCCTTCAGCTGCGTGAGGCTTCTGTCGTCTTGTTGATTACCTTTGGCCATGACTTTGCCGCTAGCCCTTGTGTTCTGATCCCCCTGGTTCTTTCCTGCCTAAAATCTCGCTCGCCGGATTAGCCGCCTTGGAAGACGCCATCACCACCTTATTGTCACCTCCCTCGTTTGCCTGCCACTGGTCTCTGATGCTAATATTGCTAATGCTCCATCTTCTCCTATCATTCAATTGGCCACCTCTAGCCACGCCAGGACCTCTCTTCCAGCACCTATACTCTCGCTTGGCCTCCCACTAGGCCCTGATGATGTCTCAACAGCTCCTTTGCCTCTCACGCCTTAAAAGGCATCATCTCTAACTCCATTCTACCTGGCCAATACTATGAAGATGATGGACGCTTCTGCTGCTGCCCCTCATTCTATGAAGGCCAGCCCTACCTAGGATGAAAAAGGCTACTGTGGCCACTGGTGCTCCCCACCATGGCCCCCTGTATACCATTGATACATGCCTCGACTCTGACACTTACCACCTGATTGCTACTTCCCCTTCTGGGAATTATGATCTGCAGGCCCTCCCCTGCCTATTGACTGAAGATTCTCCTCCGCACTCCAAGTCCGAACTGGCTCCTCCAATCCCCTCTAGAAACATTACTGCTAGCCACAAGGTCATGTCTACCCTTCCCCGCCCCAAGGGTCATACCACCCCCATTCCTGTTAATGTACGATGTCTTATATTCCGTCACAGTTTAATCCAGGGAGTTTTGATGCAGCGCCTCGACAGGTAGGATGGCGGTCCCACTAACCGATTAGCGGTCCGTGGGGGTTGCAAGGGGGGTAGGAGGCCCCCCTGCATAGTAGGGGCGCCCCCCTCTCGAATTTTTTATTTGAGGGCAATTCTGTACTTTCCAAATTAGGGTTTTTCGCTATATATTTGTAGCGAGGGTTTCTTTCTCTGTAATGCAAGCAATACTGAGAGGTGTAAGGGACGAGCGCTGTAACCCTATTCTCCATTGATAGTGAAGCAGAATCTCATCTCACCGGGGACGTAGGCAATCTTTCCGAACCTCGTAAATCTGTGTGCATTGCTTGTTCTTGTTTTTTCCATTATCTTTTGCATAGTTTTAGGGTTGCGTTTCTACAATTCCCTCCCCCCTTAAAGGGTATTCCTGTCGACTAAATCACAAATCTAGTCCTTCCTCCTTTTCAGTTGAGTCTCGGCTACCCTCTCATTCTCACTCCAAATGATCCCTTGGACTATCTGGAACGTCAAAGGTGTCAATTCTTCTGCCAAACATTCTTCCATTCGCTCCCACATTAAATCATCCAAGGCAGTTGTTTGCTGCCTCCTTAAAACCCATTTTCTTGAAGCCAATGCCCCTCGCATCATTGCATCCATTGATCCTTGGTCATATATCACAACTACCCCCACTCCCCTAATGGTTGCATCTGGATCCTTTGGAACCCTCACCTTATTCACATCTCCCATATTGCCTCTTCCTCCCAAGTCATCAATTTCTCCTTCTCCCCTCCCTTGGGCTCCCCCCTTTCCTTCTTCTCTGCTGTCTATGCTCTTAACCGAGCCCCTGACAGACTCCCTCTGTGGTCAGACCTCCTCTCCTCCCTCCCCTGGGGTATCAGAGGAGATTTCAACATGGTTTGAGCTTGTCATGAGAAACTTGGAGGTGCCCTTATTGACAACCCCTCTTGGTGCCCCTATTGACAACCCCTCCTCTGACTCCTTCAACGAGTGCATTAAGGATATAAGGATGGATGATCTTAGGTGGTCTGGTTTCAAATTCACCTGGCACAATCGCCGTAGTGGATCTGATAGGGTGGCCTGCAAGCTTAACTGCCTTCTTGTCAATGAAACTTGGCTCACCTCCTTTCCCTCCTCTCACGCCAGTTTTGATCTCCCCGGCACCTCTGATCACTCTCCCATCTGCCTCTTCGTTCAGCCCCATATCTCCTTTGGTCCCAAACCTTTCAAATTTTGACATGTAGACCCTCCATGAGGGATTTCTACCCTTGGTTAGGGATACCTAGGCCATCCCCACCACTGTCTCCTCTTCTCATCTCATTGCTTCTGCCAAAAAGCTCAAGAATGTGAAAGCGGCTCTCAAAGCCTGAAACTCTGCCACTTTTTGCAACTTCTCTACTCAGGTCGCCACTTGCCACGAGAAACTTGATCTCATCCAATCCAAGCTTTAGCGTGACCCTCTCAATTCTTCCCTAGCTGCCGATGAAAAATTGGTAGCTTTAGACCTCTCCTTCCGCATTGCCTAGGAAGAATCTTTCCTCCATTAGAAATCCAGGATCAAATGGCTTGAGCTTGGTGATTCCAATTCGGCATACTTCCACCGCTCCCTAAAAGCCCGAACCAAAGCCAATTCTATCCTTAAGTTCGTCTCGCGCTCCAGTCGGGTGCTTCTCTCCCCTAATAATATCAAAGTTGAAGCTGTCTCCTTCAAAGATCTCTTCCATCCCCTCCACATCATCCTCTCCCATGCTCCCCAACATCCTTAACAAATCCATCCCTAATCACCTCTTGCCATCCCTTCAAGCCATTCCCTCGGACGATGAGATCCTTTTTATTGTCCTTCATCACAAATCTGATAAAGCTCCTGGCCCTGATGGCTTTAGCATGGGCTTCTTCTCCACTTGCTGGCATATCATCCATGACGATCTCATCTTCACCATCTGTAGCTTCTTCCTCAACCCCTCCCGAATTTTTGGCATCAATCACTCTTTCCTCTGCCTCATCCCCAAGGAGGCAGCCTAATGCATATCTGACTTCAAGCCCATCTCCCTTCGCAATCTTCTCTATAAATTCATTGCCAAGATCCTCGCCTACCGGATTCAAAAGGTCATTGACTCCCTTGTCAGTCCAAATCAATCTGCTTTCATTGCTGTAAGTATTTCTGATAACATCATCCTTTGCCATGAGATCGTCAGAGGCTTTAATTGTGAAACCCACTCTCCTGCAGCCCTCCTAAAGATTGACTTTCATAAGGCGTTTGATTCTTTCCAGTGGGATTTCATCTCCAAAGTCCTTCAAATGTCTTCCCCCCCCCCTCTTTTGTCCACTGGATTCTCTTGCATCTCCACCCCCCGCTTCTCTATCCTCAATGGCAGCCCTACGGGCTACTTCTCCGCGGTGGGCATCAAACAGGGGTGTCCTCTCTCCCCCTTCCTCTTCTGTCTGGCTCTTGAAGTCCTCTCTCGCTCGATCCAATCCTCCACTGATCAACATCTTATCTCCCCATCCTCAAATGTAAAGCTCTCAAGCTTACCCACCTCGCTTTTGCAGATGATCTCATGATCGTCTCTAAAGCTGACCTAGCATCCATCACCAACATCATGGCCTCCCTTCACCTTTTCGAGTCCCTTTCAGGTTTGAAAATTAATCTCCTCAAATCTAACCTCTTCCTTTTAGGTGTTTCTGATGTCCGTCAAGCCCAACTCCTTGCCATCTCTGGTTTCTCATTGGGAACCCTCCCTGTCAGATACCTCGGCCTCCTTTTTCTTTCCTCTCGGCTCTCCTCCCACCATTGCTCCCCCATCCTTGTCTCCATCAGAAAAAGGCTCCAACTTTGGAAAGGCAAGCACCTCTCATACGTTGGTCGCCTTATCCTTATCCAATCTGTCCTCCAATCCCTCTACCTTTATTGGTCTGGAATCTTCTGTCTCCTGGCTTCCATCTCCAAAGCCATTGACTCTCTTCTCTGTGCCTTCCTTTGGAAAGGCACTGACACCACCAGATTCCTTCACCCTATAAGGTTTGCCGACCTAAGGCTAAAGGTGGTTTGGGCCTTCACAAAATCAAGGATGTTAACTCCGCTGCAATCCTTAAGCTCATCTGGAAGATTGTCTCCAAACAGCGCAGCATCTGGGTCTCTTGGGCTTATTTTGTTCCCCTCAAATCTGATTCCCTTTGGACTACTCCCCTTCCCCCTGATGCTTCATGGATCTAGCGATGCATCCTCAATTCCAAACCCCTTGCCCTTCCTGTCATATCCTGTACTATTGGCAATGGCTCCCACACCTCGCATGGTTTGACCCTTGGCATCCCGCAGGTATCCTTCTTCCCTTGGTCTCTCTTAGAATCATCTTCTCCTCTGGCTCGACCAGATCCGCCACCATCGCCTCCATCCTCTCCCCCTGTGGTTGGTTCCCTTCATTTTTCCCTCCTCCCCTAGCAGATCTCTAGTCCTCCCTTCCTCCCATTCCCCCTGGCTATCGAGGATTGCATGATATTGTTAATTAGGTGCCCTCGTCCTCGGGCCTTTTCTCCTCTGCCTCTGCCTGAAAGTTTATCCGCTCTAAAGACCCTTTTATTCCTTAGCGCAATATCGTCTGGTTTAAAGGGCACATCCCTCGTCATAGCTTCACCACCTGGCAAGCCCTCTCCCATTGCCTCCCTACGCAGTCTTTCCTCAATCACCGCCACATTCAAGTCCCTACCTCCTGTTGTTTGTGTTGGAATGGAACTGAAGATGTTGATCATCTTTTCTTCTCCTACCCCTTCTCTACTTCCATCTGGAAGGTCCTTGATCATGCTAGCCCTCCAACCATCCCATCCTCCCCTTTTCCCGTGAATGGATTTGGGTAGACATGACCCATAGTGGCTCCTCCATTTGTGACGCAGTCAGAAAGCTCGTCTTTTGCGCCACCATCTACCACCTTTGGATGGAACGTAACCTTCATAAATGGACCCCCAACTCCCGTTCCTTCGAAGGGATTTAGAAAGCCATCTACTTTAACGTTTCTTCCAAGCTCAGATTTCTCTGTCACCTCCCGGTTTGTGACACCCCAAAGAACAGGCTCATTGCTGTCTCCTGGGGTCTCCACTGCTCTATCACCTCTCCCCCCCAATTGTTGTCTCCCCTAGTTAGCTAGTTTTAGGACTTTCTGCCTCCCCCTCTTTCCGAGGGATTTGTTCCTCTTGGCCCTCCCCCCTTTCTTTCCCCCTTGTATATTCTTCTCCTTAGTAATGAATCATTTATTCATCCAAAAAAAAAAATCTAGTAAAAATCGACAATGAGAGAGAAATACCAAATCTTCAAAAATCAGCAGTTAGAAAGTGTCTATACCTAGATTGAATTGCCCAGTAAGGGTAGTGGGGCACTCCAAATAATATCAAGCTTGATGAAGAACAGTTGAGATAGGAAAATTAGGGTTTTGGGAGAAAACCCTAATTATCAAAGAAGAGGGGAGATTTGATACAGAGACTTGGTAGATGGGGCCACAAGTCTGATCAATCTCCTCAAAAATTCAGCAAAATCTGAGGGAGTCCCAAAAATCGATTTGTTAGGGTTTTGGAAGAAAACCTTTTTTTTTGCACAAAATCGATTTGTGTAGATCTTCAATCTTGTAGATAATGATAAGTCCTTCCAGGTAGCGTATTGATCTTCAGGAGGTAGAGGTGTGTTCTTTAAAGAGAAAGAAACCACACTCCCTAAAAATAAAAGAATAAAAAATCGCAGAGGGTGAAGAACCCTAATTTTCTTGCAAGGGTTGTTGGTGTTTTAGCTCATGAGGTAGGGTATAGGACAGCCACTAGCTGCCCTATGATAGGTTATGGAGAAAAGGTGGGAGAAGATGGAGGCTAACAAAGGTAATGGAAGGGAACGTGATGAAGGTCTGCGATTTCTTGAAGCAGAAGGGCTGGAAACTGAAAACCTATATCAGAAATTAGCCTCTGATACCATGTTAACAGGATGAATGGGAGAATGCTTGTGCGTCCTTAACTGATCACGCAAGCCCTCTATTTATAATATAAAATCATGATAGTCATGCTAGGATTACAAAACAGAAACTATAAAATAATTACAAGTATACTGCCCCATCCAGCCGCCCCACTCTAATTAGGTTCAGTGGAGGGGGAAAACCCCCAATGTGCCCCTGCAGCACACTTATCCTTATTCTAACAGTCTATTCCAGCAAGCCCCTTCCCAAGACAACACAGATTGTTAGAAATTTCACATGGGTTAGAACTGATGACCATGATAGTTATCGCAGTCATTCACTCAGGCATCTTATGCCAACTTATTTCTTCCCCATACATGTTTCTTCCACTGCAACCCCTTCCTGAGGAGACACAAGATACCGACCTACATAAATGTGATTTAACATGATGCACTAGATATATAGTATATCTGGAAGTCTCAGGTTCATAACTGAATTACCTTTTCAAATTCACATTATCTCAGCATTTCGGTGGACAAACAGATACATATAAATAACAGGTTCCTAAGCGTGATGCATGTATAGAAATATCTCAATGGTTTCATGAACTACAATGTTCTATTTGCGGTGAAGTATGATAACAGGTCTAAAGAAATCAGGTGATGTGGCAATAACTCTTTAAGCCAAATCAGTAACACATGCATATGAATGAGGGGGGGGGGGGTTTAGTTTTCATAGACCTACTCATCGAGGAAAATAGGAACATATAAATGAATATTCTAGAAGTTATATAGAGAAATGTAAGAAAAATTAGGGTGGGAACAAACTTTCTCCAAGTCAAATGGACAATAGGGTAGAAACTAGCATTCTACCTGGATTTGCAAATTGACAAACCGAAAAATCTTTCAAGTCTACACGTATCAATAAAGCAGTGGCTTTTTTAAATTGATCATCTGTAGCTCGAGGTATCACGGAATCAACGTTCGTGTGAAGCTGCAAAATGTAGTAAATTTTCTAACGCATCTGAAATTTAAAAGAAATTAAAATTATCAAAACAGAAAGAAAGATGCGTATCTCTTGCCTCCTCGATCTGCCTAATGTCATCAGAATATGGAAGATAGATCATGTGCATTCCAGGTGGCTCAACTTGACCGCTGGAAGTAGCAATCTCATCCTGTGAAATTAATGAAGGTTAGCACATTCTATCAGTCAATAGACACATTTAAAAAGTTAATCAAATTTAACTATAAAAAGAAAAAACAAGTAATATTATTAATCTTCCAAATATTTGCGATTTTGGCTGGACTCTCTTAGATTTTCAAATCAAAAGAATGACAATCGTAATATGTACAGGTAAGCAGCATGCTCAAATGATGGACAAAAAAAGATAAAAATACACAAGAAGAGGATATATAGCTACACAAGGAAACCCCATTACTTTTAATAATAGTAATCCCCGTATTGTTAAATTCAGCATAAGTGAACAACCACAATATTCTGAAGCCAGTATGGCAGAGATGACGAAGGGCTTCCTATTGCAGCAGAGCCGCTTTCATTTCAGTCTCTTATAACTTCTTAAAAAAAAAAAAAAAAAAAAAAACGAATTCATTCATCCATAAATGTGTGAAGAACTGAAGACATACAGGTGTACTGGGGGGGAGAGGAACCAAGAAGTTTGTGAACATAAAACTCACCATATAGACTTATGTTTATTTTATTTTATTTTTTTTGGAGGGGGGGGGGGAGAGAGAATATACAAGGCATTATGCCAAAAGAAAAGCAAAATACAAAGACATCAAAGTACTAGAAAGAGTGGGAGATTCCACGATTCAACAGTAATCCGATTTATGGAGGAATCAACACATCTGAAGGGCACCGAAGGCAGCTTGCTTTTGACATCAAAACAGATGTAGTACCAAATTTGGTGAAAAATGGGAGTTGGAAGTCCATATTTTGAGATTACACTCCGACCAAATGTTGATGGATGGCAGCAGCGAACACAAGTTACCCACTCTGTCACAAACCAATGAACCTTTGAAGGTCATGTCAACACAGATCCACTCACGCTGAAAAGGCAAAACCCTTTTCCTGCGGTGCCAACAACGAGCAAGGACACCAATTCAGATCTTAGAGAAAGGACAGTTGAAGAAGAGAGTTTATCCACATCTTCAATGGCACTCCAGCAAAGGATACAGGAAGGAGAGACAGGGCTATGCATCCACAGGGCTATGCCTCTAGATGCAAATGGACTGCGTTGGAAGGCAGTATGAGATGGCACGCTAGGATGAGATGTTGTGGCGAGGAATGTGAGACTTGAACCAAACCAGGTTGCACCAAGGAACTAGAGAATGTTGAGTTCTTATGAGATCCAAGGCCGACTTCAAACTGAAGAGACCTAAAGGAGAGGCAGTACAAGAAACCAAATCACCTAAACCAGCCAGCTTTCTAGGGCTGCCAAGGAGGGAGGGACCAAATAAGATTCAGCTGGATAGAGGGAGCAGAAAAGGGGGCCAAGCACCACCTGAAATGATGTTAGAGACGATGGCAAGTCTAATTGAACAAGAGTTGCAGATGTGTGTCACCCACCAAATAAAGGAGAATACCGAGGGAATGCCAAGGATCCAGCCAAAGTCTAGTGAAAGAACCATCATCAATCAAAGCAGTAATAGATCCAATGGCAAGAGGTCTGAGAACCATCATCAATCAAAGAACCATCACATGTTGTGTTGTTGTCTGAGTCTCAGAATCTTTCTCCAGACACAGGAGGCATCTGAGGTAAACGGAACTATCTAGATAGAGTCACTGGGGAGATGACTAGAGTAGACCCAGCCAACCCAAATACTTTTCTTCTTGGGAGCTAATCTCAAATCAACTTGAGATTACCAGTTGAGTTACATCTTTTATATGCCTTAGGCCCAAACCTCCCTCCTCTTTGGGAAGGCAAAAGAAGCCCAACTTGATGCGGCTTAATGTTGATTTTGTATAATACAAGGTATATTAGCATACTAAATAATATTAGAAATGAGGGAAAATAAAAAAATAACACTTGGTCACCTTGTTTAAGTGGGCAAGCATGTGGCACTATTGCAACATGTCGGTCACATGTTCAAAACTCGGAAACAGTCTCCTTTGCAAAACAGGGGGAAAGGCTGCGTACACTTGCCCTCCCAAACCTTGCAGTAGAGGGAGCTTTGTTCACTGGGTTGCTCTCACTTCTTCACCTTGTTTGCCTTAAGACGAAGAGGTCCCCTGACCCGTCAAATCTGTCAGTCTAAGGGGCTTAGGCAGCCCTCCAATGCCTTGGTTCGCTATAGCACCATGACAACTATTGCCAATACTATTCTGTGTTGCGTGATCTGTGGCAGGAATAAGACTATAATGAGACCTATCATCCTGCTTGTCCCACGGATGTTACTAATTTCAAAAAGCGGGAAGATATGATCCGGGTGCGCTCCTCTCCTAGCAAAAGTACACTCTTAATCTCCTCTCTGAGACTAGAATGTTAGGGTACAAGCTAGCA
The DNA here is from genome assembly GCF_013358625.1 of Macadamia integrifolia. Taxonomy (NCBI): domain Eukaryota; kingdom Viridiplantae; phylum Streptophyta; class Magnoliopsida; order Proteales; family Proteaceae; genus Macadamia; species Macadamia integrifolia. The sequence continues at coordinate 387,456 of NC_056559.1, read as the reverse complement.
GATACCCCTCTTGAGGCTAATGGTGACTTGAGAAGCAAGGATGGTGAACCAAAGGATAGAGGTCGATACCAGAGACTAGTTGGGAAACTCATCTACTTATCTCATACTAGACCTGACATCGCCCATGCAGTCAGTTTAGTGAGTTAGTACATGCATGATCAATACTCTTTTCATATGGAGGTAGTTTTTTGCATTCTCCGCTACTCATACTATTCTCCGTTGATCATATGCATGTGGAGGCATATACAAATGCTAATTGGGTTGGTTCTCAAGATAGTCAACAATCCACTTCAGGATATTGTACTTATGTTGGTGGCAACCTTATCACATGGCATAGCAAAAAGCAGGCAATAGTGGCTCAATCCAGTGTAAGGGCAGAATTTCGGGCTATAGTGCATGGTTTTTGCAAGCTACTTTGGCTTCAGGGACTTCTTTGTGAATTGGTATGCTGATTCCGATGCCTATGATGTTATACTGTGAAGATAAGTTAGCCATCAGCATTGCTCATAACCCCGTTCAGCACGACCACACGAAGCATCTCGGGATTAACAGACACTTCATCAAGGAGAAGCTGGAGCAGGGTCTTATTTGTATTCCTATTGTAAGGTTTGGAGATGAATTCAAAAATGTCCTTACAAAGGGTCTTAGTAGTAAAGTGTTTCATCCAATTTTGTGCAAGTTGGGCATATGTGATATCCATGCACCAACTTGAAGGGAGTTTTGTAATGTGGTTTTATAGGTATAAAGGCAGAATTGTAATTGTACTCATATCTCATTTATTATAAATAGAAGAGGGCTAGTCTCAAGTTAGACACAAATCATAATTCCCAAATTCAACAATGGGGTTATAAACCAACAAACTCTCTTATTGAGCAAAATCACAAGCAGAAGGTTGCGGTCCCTCCCTTCTTGATGTGAGGAAGATCAGAGACTAGCGGGGAAGCTAATTTACCTCTTTTTAACTCACCTAGATATTACCTACGCAGTTGGGGTGGTGAGTTAGTTTATGCATGCTCCAAAGAGTGGGGAATTAGATGTTGTATATGTTTTTTTTTTTTTTTTTTTTTTTTTTTTTTTTTTTTTTTGCTAGCGAAGGGTATCCAGGCCTTTGGCTTGAGTAGTCCCATTTTGACCCCACAACCGCATGGACCAAGTCAAATCAGGGTTGAATGAGAACCGTTCAACTTTCACTGAAAGCAGTGAAGAGCACTAAACACCCACGTGTGAGTGGCCCCAAGGAGATAAGTGGAGTCGAACTCAGAACCACACATCTTGAGGCGAAGGTCCCTTGCCAACTTAGCTTTCCCCTTGGGGTTTATTGGATGTTGTATATCGCATTCTCAGATACTAGAAGTCCACACTAGGAAAAGGAATGTTATATGCCAAGCACAAGCATTTGAGGATATAAGGCTTCACTAATGTTGATTGGGGTAGTTTAGTTTCTGACAGACGGTCTACATTGGGCTATTGACATTGTGGGTGGTAACCTGGTCACATGGAGGAGCAAAAACTTGTCGAGGCTCGATCGAGTGCAAATGCAAAATACAAGGTTGTGGCTCACGGAGCATGTGAGCTCCTATAGTTGAGAAGGTTGGTCTAAGAGTTGGAATTTGATACTTGAGTCGCATAGAATTTGACACTTGAGGCACCTATGCGACTCTATTTGTAATAACAAAGTTGCTATAAGTATAGCTCATAATCCTGTACTAAGGTGGACCAACACTTCATCCAAAAAAAGTTGATGCTGGCCACATATGCACCCCTTTTGTAGGGACAGGCGACCAGTTGGCAGATATATTTACCAAAGGGCTCATCTCTCACTAGTTCAGTACCCATTTGTGCAAGCTGGGGGTAAGGGACTGCTGGGGTACTCACGAATTAAGAAGGGGTACAAATGTTATATGAGTGCCCCAAACTTGACCCCAAAGCTGTCAAATGTATACTCATGGGGTACTCACAAATTGAGAAGGGGTACAAATGTTATCATCCCTATCTTGAAAACTTTTATTTTTCTTATTAAATTTCTTTTTTTTAATCCATTCCATTATTCGTCTCTCAGCAGTCACCTCTTTAAGGGAAGAACAGTATATACGCAAAGAGGTAATTCATTCTGTTCCTTAGTTGTACCACTGTCCTATTTTGATATCTACTATCCCAAGGATGTCTGGGAATCAGAATCAGTGGGAGAAAAAGGTGGAATCAGCACAGAGGGGAGAAAAAAAGGGGGTGAGCTAGGGGTAAGGGACTGCTGGTTTATAGTCGAAACAAGAAAAATTCTGCCAACAGTTTCAGATCCTCATCTTTCAAGTCCGGAAATTATCTATCATCATCTCCCTATTCTCCTACTTTACCATATGACTTGGATCTTACCATTGCTATCCAGAAAGGAAAAACTACCTTGAACTATCTCATTTCCGTGTGTTTCCTATGAGTCCCTCTCCTCCACAAATCTAGCATATTCTGTTGTATCATTTATTCCAATCCCTAGCAATGCCTCAGTGGCCATGGCAGATCCAATGTGGAAGGATGCTTATGCACAAGGAAATCAGGGAATTGGAGCGGAAATGGTACATGGGAGTTGGTGGACCTTCTAGAGGGTCGGAATCCAGTGGAATGTAGACGACTATTTACAGTGAAGTATAATTCAAATGGCACATTTGAGAGGTATAAGCCAGACTAGTGGCAAAGGAGTACAGTTGATATATGGGGTTGCAAACTAGGAAAACTTTGAATCCTGTGTAGCCAATTGAATTTTATACGAGTTCTCTTGTCCTTGACCACTAATCAGGAATAGTTCCTATACCAATTTAAGGTGAAAAATACCTTTCTGCATATTAATCTAGAAGAGTAAGTATATATGCAAACACCTCTAGGATTCAAGTCATCCAAATCTGAAGGCAAGGTATGTAGTCTAGAGGAGGCACTCTATGGCTTGAAACAATCACTAAGAGCTTGGTTCAAATTGTTCAGACAAGCCATGGTAAAAGAAGTATACATCCAAAGCCAGGTAAACCACACATCAACAACAACCATAACCTTATCCCAACTAAATGGGGTCGGCTACATGGATCCAATATGATCAACAAAGTAAAAGAAATATAAGACAAACAAATTGCAACAAGGAAGTAGAAGGCGTTACAAGAGATATGTTTTTAGCAGTAAAAATAGAATAGCATCCCAGGAACATCCCCTACAAGGGGTCGGCTAAGTGGGTCTTTGTCCTTCACATAGGTTTATCCATGGTCATACTAGAATCCAACCCTACAAATTGCATATTTTCCGTACCACTTCGTCAATAGTTATTTTAGGTATGCCCCTACCTCTTCTGGAACTCTCTATATAAATCTGGTCGCTTTTCCTGACTGGGGCATCCATAGGTCTCTGTTGCACATAACTATACAACCTCAACCGGCTCTCATGGAGCTTGTCCACAATCAGAGTGACCCCCCACTTTGTTTCTAATACAATCATTTCTTACTCTATCCCTCCTGGTCTTGCTGCACATCCCATGTAACATCCTCATCTCTGCAGCCCGCAGCTTATTCAAAATATTCTTCTTGACTGCCCAACACTCTGCCCTATAAGTCATAGTTGGTTGTATAGTTGTCCTATAGGATTTTCCTTTGAGTTTAACAAGCATACGTTTGTCACATAAGACTCATGACGCACTTCTCCACTTCATCCATCCCACTTTAATCCTGTGGGACACATCACCCTCTATATTCCCTTCTTTGCTAATGATTGACCCCAAGTATTTAAAATAGTCTCTCTGCGATAGATCCCGGTCAGCCAAATTCACAACCTCATCACCCCTCCTAGCCTGACTAAAGGGACGCATCATATGCGCTATCTTTGTTCTAATTATCATAAAACCTCTTGATTCTATGCTTGGTCTCCAAAGTTCCAATTTAGTATCAATCCCTTCGACGGTCTCATCTATCAGTACAATATCATTTGCAAATAACATACACCACGGTGCCTGACTTGGATGTGTTTAGTTAACTCATCCATAATGAGCCAAAACAGGTAAGGGCTTAAGGAAGATCCTTGATGTAATCCAATTGTAATTGGGAATTCACTACTTTGGCCTTCTGGCATTTTGACACTCATCACCACTCCCTCATACATGTCCTTAATTATATCCACCAAAATATTAGAGCCCCTTCTCTCCCGTAGGACATACCAAATTAATTCTTTGGGTACTTTGTCATAGGCTTTCTCTAGGTTGATAAAGACCATATGGAGGTCCTTTTTGTGATTTCTCTAAACTTCCATAAGCCTCCTTAAGAGGTGGATAGCTTCTGTTGTGGATCTCCCTGGCAGAAAACCAAATTAGTTCTCTGAAATCTCAGTTTCAGGCATTCAGCCCTTAAAGTGTGTTTCAATGATATTTTCCCAAAGTTTCATAATATGTCCCATTAGTTTAATAGCTCTATAGTTATTGAAATCCTGGATATCGCCTTTGTTCTTATAAATCGGGACTATAATACTCCTCCTCCAATCATCCGGCATTTTCTTGTAATCAAAACCTTGTTAAACAGCTTAGTTAGCCAAGAAATCCCGTGAAATCCAAGACATTTCCACACTTCAATTGGGATCTCATCTGGACCAGGTGTTTTACCCACCTTCATCCTTCATAGGGCCACCTTAACTTTGATTTCTCCAACCTGTAAAAGATGTCCTTAGGATTGGTTCGATGCCCATTCCACACCAACCCCCCCCCCACCGCTAGTTCCATCCTATCTGTCGAGGTTTCTCCATTTAGCAATTTGCAAAAATAGTCCCCCCATCACCTCGTAATGTCCTCAACTCGTACAAAAGTACTCTACCTTCCTCACTATTAATACATCTCATGTGGTCCAAATCTCTGCTCATCCTGTCTCTCACTTTAGTGATCCTATAAGTATCCAGGTAAACCACACACTACTTACAAAAATGGCAAAAGTTAACATGAGTAACTGACAGCTCTTATTGTGGAAGTCCATAATATGGTGGTAACTGGTGGTGATGAGGAGGAAGTGAGAAATTGAAGAAGTATCTAGAGCAACGATTTGAGAACAGGGGACCTTGAAATTCTTCTTAGGAATTGAGGTATCAAGGTCAGCCAAGGTATCTTTTTTTACAAGAGGAAATATATTCTAGATCTCCTAAGTGAAACAATGATGTTAGGCTGCATGTCTATTGACTCACCCATTGATCAAAATCAAAGATTGGGTGAAGAAAGTGGACAGTTGATCAATGATACTGAGAGATAACAGAGGCTTGTCAGCAAGCTGATTTATCTCCTGCCTCATGTAGGATTCTAGAGATGATGTATGCCATCAGTGTAGTCAATCAGTTAATGCAAGCTCCTAGAACTAGTCACAGGGAATCTGTTTACTGGATTGTCAGATATCTGATGTCAAGTGCATGAAAGGGTTAACATGACAATACCAAACGTGTCGAAGTTGATCGTCACTTTATCAAGTAGAAAATTCAAACTAGATGCCTCTATATGCCATTTGTGAGAATTGGAGAACAAGTGGCAAATATCTTGACCAAATGACTTGTCTCCACAAATTATGATGTTTTGTTAGACAAGTTGGGCATGTGTAATATCTACACCCCAGCTTGAAGGGGAGTGTTAGAATACATGCGCTATTCTGGAAATGCTTATGCTATGTGTATAGAATGGGAATTAGAATGTTATGTATGGGGGTGGTTCTACACTTTTCCAGTCTTTTATATGACAGTTATATAAAGAGGAGAGAGGCAGTAGTAGACTGCTCTAACCTCCGTTCTTCTTTCCATTGTTGTGCTGTTTTCTCCATCTATTCTTCCACACTGCTGCTTCTGCTCAACTTCTCAAAATTTAGTTCTGTTCTACACAACAGTACTGAACTGTTCCAACCCCCCACCCCCCCCCGGTTACAGAAGACAATCTATAAGCAAGGAAACTAAGCCCTCAAGACCCTTTGACGACTCTTTTATGAAGAGCACCTCAAGCCCCTTACATTCCAAGAGATCGTTCATGTAACACCTTTTCAGACCCCTTAATTCATTTTGCACTTGCATGATCATCATTAACTCAGGAATTTTCTGACTATGACATACGTATTGCAACCAAATTGGACGACAATGACAAGCCCATTAAACATGCTTGTAGTACTTCACAACCACTGTTAATAGCATCTTACTTGTGCAACAATAGCAACCATTTGAGGATGAGTTGAACTGCCATAAAATGCAACTGCAAACCTGAAAAAGGTTTAATTGCAATTACTAAATAACGAATATCATGGTCCAAGAATGCTCACTGATGCTGAAAAGGAAATCAAAACTATGGTAACATTTCAATCTCTAAATAATGTAAACTGAACTCAGAGGTCCAGATCCAAAGCACCAAAAGGGGAAATTGATTTTATTTGTCACGACTCCTCAATAATAATTGCAAAAAGGAATTTTATTACTAGGGCTTGAAATGATGAATCTTAAAAGAATAACCAACAGTAATACAACCAATGGCTTAACTTTATTTGATAATTGAATTTTTTTCATCTGTTAAATTGTATCTTCCAAGTATTCTTTCAGATAGAAATCTGAGTAATGCTTTTATTTGGTATTAAAACATACCTCTCTCCCCATCTCCCACTACCCCTTTTCCCGCCAAAAGAAATTATCTGAAATAATTAGCAAGATTTTTCCATCGGCAGAAAATGGTATTATCCACTAAATAAAATGGGCAATGTTTGTCAATAATTTTTAAGATAATTAACAAATCCCAACAGTACTGATACATAAAAGTAAAAGATTTCAATATATTTTGAAATATCACATGAAAAAGTAGAGAAGAATATCTAATGTTTTTGTACGGAATACTTTTTTTGGAGAAAGAGATGTACATTTGCTTTCATTTTTATGGATCAATCTCCTTCTTTGTGCACCCCAAAAAAAAAAAAAAAAACGAGAGAGGAACAAAATCTATGAATATGATATGAACTGAATACGCAAAACTACAAATCTGCATGTAATACTAACCGCTTAAGCCGTAACATTGATCTGTGTAGAGCAATGAAAATGCTGGTACTTCCAATAATTTCCTGCATCAGATAACAATGAAGGAAAAAATTAGCCATAGTAGGGTTGATTGTGGTATTGGTTTTTGTTGTACTTCTAAGATCTATGTTTCTATCAATAAAACTTGTCACTATATCAAAAAGTGCCCATAGTAGGGCAAAATATTCACTTTTTCATTGGGACCTCATCTGAGCGTTGTGCCTTGCCTACCACTTTCATCCTCCTTACTGCTTCTTTTACTTTAGACACCCTGATTTTTTGAAAATGTCTATGACAAGTGGTGTCTTGATGGGTAATGCAGTCTTTCAGGATACTATTACTCGAAGTGTCTTCATTTAGTAGCTGGAGAAATAAAATTTTCATCTATAATACTTCACCATCTTCACTTTTGATACACGTAACATGGTTGAGATCTCTACTTTTCATATTTTCATCTTTGAATGGCCTTTTCTTTTTCAAGACCAGGCAACTTAACTTCTTTGACAGCCCTTAATTCACGCAGGCTCATTTTCTTTTCCGTATAATATTTTCCAGGAAAATTATTTCTTTTATTTTATTTTATTTTATTTTTTTGGTTGGATGTAACAAGGAAGCATATTTGAAAAATCTGAGTAAGGGAAAGAATCCAACCATATGATAGGGGTGGACTCCTCCATGGTGACAAGTGTATCCAGGGTCAAGACACTGTCACTTTATTGGTAATGATGTCCTGTAATTTAAAAAGGAACTGGGTTGCCAATTTTTTGTATTGCATTGCAGGAAAAGATTTAATTTATACTGAAAAGAACAAAGTCTCAGTGAGAAATTATTTTTACATTATCACCCTATTATTAATCAGCTACCAAATCAACTTTAGAATGCTAAGCTAAAGAAAAGTTGAGTTATGAGTGCAAAAGCTTAGAAAATAGCCCACCTCATCACTAGGGAAAAGAAATGTTGATGGCCTCAGATTATCATAATCTTTCAAGCAACTCAATGGCTTGAATCCCAAAAGACGAAGATTTCCAGTTGAAACTCTTTTTATTTCAGATAGTTCCTCCATGGAAAAGTTGACATTCTCACTGGAATAAAAAGTTGACAATAAAACAAATCAAACAAAACCAAATTCAAGTATTATAAAAAAATAATAATATCCTAGTTTTGTATAGATCAGTTTCTAGATAAATAAAGACAATAAGAAATTAATAAATCACAAGCCAACGACACTAAAAGTGCTTGGATGGCCTTTCACTCTTTCTTTCCTCGGTTTTGATCTTTTAGATCAATAGCAAAGAAAAAAAAAAAAATCCAGTGGTATAAACAAAATGTAGATATTAGGGAAACAGTTCTGTAATACAATAAATGTGATCTACCCCATGGTATGCTAGCTTTGATTTTTTTTATTTTTTATTTTTTTCCCTCCTTTAGAAAAAGTGTGGAAGTGATAATAATAAACCTCAAAAAGTGCAGCTTGTTTAGTCAGGATGCTGAAGAAAAAGTATTGGTCCACAAAGTTATATAAAAAGTAACCCATCTCATCTTTAAAAAACACAGAACACAAATCGGTCCCCAAACATACACTAACTTGGTATGCTTGCTTGGATGCACTGTTATTTTTCTTTTTACTTTTGCTTTTATCTTTTCAATTTTAAAAATAAAATAATCTAGTGAAATGAACAAGAACCATGGTGCATTAGATAAATAACATTTTCCCAAATTTTAGACCTTCTATTTGTTTCAAAATCGAATGAGTCCTGCCCTGAATTTCTTTGTCAATGGATAAACTCTTTTTTCTTTTTGGATAAACCAACAAAATATTTGGACATCTACAAAACTTTGCATGTTACATAGATTACCAAAAATAAAATGTTATATGATTAAGGGGTCAACTTCTGTAGGTTCTGAGGCATTTTTAAATAAGAAAATGACTAGTTATCTTCATTAAATGTATTCATCTTGAAAGAAGAGATGGCCCGAATATAAGAAGACAGGACCCTAGAGGAAAATTCCTTTTTTAAGGAAAAGATCATACGAATTTGCACTGGAGAGCATTGTCGGAAAACCAGGTTTTCTGATTCAAATTGCCCTCCTCAAAACCTAGTGACTCCGGAGAGTAAACCTGGTAAGGGTTAGTCAGGTTTATATATATATATATATATATACATATATATATATTAAGTTTGAATTTAATTTTTTTTTATGTTAAGTTGTTTAAATTTAATTATCTCCAGATTCTGTATCTTTGTATCATCAACAAATGCGCCAGCCTGAACATGAATCTTCTTCCATGGCTGCCACCGTCAACTCCTGCTGAGAATGAGAGTTACTCAAGTCAATCCATGTGTCCATGGTGCGGAGTATTCATGGAGCAGCAGTGAAGGCAGTTGATCCTCCATATTGTGGAGATCGGTGGAGAGGTCAGATAGAACAGAGGAAGGGGTTATTGTGATTGAGCTCAAAGAGCACAGAATTTCTGGAAAAGTCCCATTGCCATTGGAAATCGGAATACAAATTCAGAATAATGAAAAATTAGGAACCCACGGGCAATGAAAGCCTCAAGTCTTTGGTGACTTCAATCCAGAGTTCCATGGGTTCAGCCAGCTGAATGGGATCCAAAAGTGGCAAAAAATGATCGTCTGGTCTCCACCGATTCACAACCAAGCTGCTATCTACACCGGATACCAAAGTATCTTCCTAGGTACAAAAGATGGGCAGATACACGTATTCCCATCAATTGACATCCTCGAGAATCTTGAATGGAAGTCTATGGAAATACCTTGAAGGCTTGAAGAGTTGAAGTTTGAGGTATGCTTTGGCCATGGAAGAAAGGACAAAAGAGCAGAGGCACGGAATCAAAGTGGCAAACAAGTTAAGAACTGATTTCAGAAGCTCAGCTATGGACGAATTCTCAGGGTTTTTTCTGCTTTTCTTTCTTCGTCAGTTCATGAAGGTTGAGTGAGAGAGAGAGATGTCATCACCGGTGCTGGGAGTGTGGAGTTGTAAAGGGCCAAAAGGCCAGAGGGGAGATATTGGGGAAGATTGAAGAATGGGGAGAGGGTTGAAGTAAAAAATGTTATGGCTTTGGACTGTTGCAGAAGAGTCCCTTCGATACAGCTTGGTTATAAGATAACAAATGGGAACCCAATAAGAGAACAAACTCAGCGAGTTACTTGATTCAGGGGGGGGAAAAACTGAGTCACGATAAAATTGGACAGACTGAACCAAGTCTGGTTACTTGTCAAGCCTGCGCAAGTCTTGACCAGGTTTCACTATTTTTTCACTCAATTCAGATGACTTGCCTGAGTCAAAACTTGGTTTTCCAACAATGCTGGAGAGGTTATATATCATTCGACTAATCAACGTCCAGCACATAACAATCCCAATCCCATTAACTGAAAAAAAAAGTAGATCAAAAATGAAAATAAGATGAAAAATTACGAGATGCATGGAGCAAACCAAGTCTCCAGAATCAAAACTGGAGACATAACAATAGGAAGTAATAGTCGGGAAAAGAACACTGTGCTATGTACTAACTTTTTATAGGGTTGAAAACGTTTTCTTGGCTCCTGGACCAATGCACCCGTGTCCGCACAAATAAAAGACCTTTCAGTCTGCAAGTATACAAAGAATTTTTCTGAGAAGAAAGTAGAATTAAACACATCCAGTGACAACTGAAACCTAAAAATAGTAATAGTAGTACAAATAGTTTCTACCAAAATCCAACTAAAGTTTTAAATAGAAATATAGAACAGCAGTAGGCTTGAAATTAGTTAAATTTTTTAGCACCATTAAAAACATGCTAGGCATCTATCTTTTAATGTAGACTTCCAACCTAACAATAATTGCCTGGTTTAGACAACTGAGTTTCACAATGAAATAGATTTTAAACTATAACCTCCAAAAAAATGACCTAATTTAGATAAAAGCAGATTGCAACTTGTTCATCAGAAAGTTGAGCTAACACATTCACAAATGCTCTAGGCTGAAGTCAGTTTTGAATAATCAAAACCCAATGTTATGCTTAAGAGAGGATAGTGAATTATACATATTCATAGTAAAATAACTGTACTTGATTTTTCCAAGAAAATTTTAAAAATATCTGAAAATTTCTTTTTATCAATTGCTGAACCAGTGAGGATCGTAAAATAATATATACATGACTTCCAGTTTTCCCTCTCCAATCTTTTCCTCCCCTTTCCAATTTATTCCTTCTTTTTTCTTCTTCCCTTTAAGAATCCTGAATTTGTAGAATCACAATTTTGTTGTTCTTAAATGATTCCATTACATATTATCTTTAAATCAAAACTCACAGAAAGAAATTCTGTAAGCCAGACAGCTCTAATCATGTAAGACATGCCAACTGCAGTAGTATGAACATTCAGTAGCGAGCCAGCTAAATGGTTCCAAGAGGGGCCATGCAAGCTTTTCTAGTCCAGGGACTCGGTTTTTAGAGTCTGGTAACTCAAGCAGACAAGCACCACCAAGGGTCCGCAGTTACAAGTACTCAAGGAAAGGAAATATTTGGAAGCAAGAAAGGTTGAAAAGGAAAAAAAAATGCAACTCAACTTTTTTTCACCTGGAAAGGAAACTGCAAGCAACCAGTACATGTGTAGAGCCTAGTGTCTGATATCAAACCTTATCCTAACGCCAATGATAGACTGACACTCTTCAAATGAATACCCAAACTCAAACAAGGTATAAAGCAGAAGTTTAGATTTGCTGGCCTATGAATTCTCTTACAGTACACACAAGGTGCAAGGGGAAGAGGGGGGAGGGGGAAGGCAACAACACTGTTGCATTACCTTTAAAGGAAGATTGGTAACAGAATCAAGCCAGGTGATTGCCCCTGCAGAAAAAGAAAACCAAGATGTGTTAACAGCAAAACTAAGGTAGAATGCTTGAGTGATCAATGAGACCACACAATCCTTTATTTACAATAAGCAAAGAACGAGAAAAATGACTGGTATCCCCCCCTTCAGCCACCCCTCATTAATTAGGGTCGGTGGAAGAGGGAAAAGGCAGGAATGCCCCTGCGGCACCCTTAGTTACATATTTCAATACTCCCCCTCAATTTGGTGCATAGATATCACACATGCCCAACTTGACTAAACAAGGACGAAACACCTTTCCAGCTAACCCCTTAGTGAACTCATCAGCTAACTGATCACTGGACTTCACAAAAGGAACACAAATTAAACCAGCGCCCAACTTCTCTATGATGAAGTGTCTGTCGATCTCCACATGCTTGGTACAATCATGTTGAACTGGGTTATGAAAATACTGATAGCAGCCTTGCTATCACAGTAGATCATCATGGGGAAGCGAACAGGTACACCACACCAATATCATCCAATAAAGTGTGTAACCACAACAACACACAAATCCCTTGTGTCATGGCACGAAACTCTGCTTCAGCACAAGATCCAGCCACCACATTCTTCTTCTTGCTATGCCAAGTGACAACTGATAAGAATCCCACCCACAAAGGTACAATAACCAGATGGATTTTAAGTCAGGTGATCTAGCCCAATCAGCATCTGTATAGACTTCAACTCTGAGACGATCATAAGGATATAAAAAAATCCCTTTTCCTAAAGTTGACTTCAAATATCTCAATATACGTAGAGTTGCTTCCATATGGGAGTAATAGGGATCATGCATAAACTGACTCAGGAAACTTATAGCCACAGCAATATCAGGCCGTGTATCAGAAAGATAGATCAGTTTGCCTACCAACCACCGGTAATGCCCTTTGTCAATAGAACCCTCCTTTTCCTTGAGCCAGGTACTAGCTTCCAACGGAGTATCAGAAGGATTTTTTTTTTGGATAATTAAATAATTAATAACCAAAGGAGACAAAATATACAAGGGGGAAAGGGCGGGAGGGAGACTTAAGCCAAAAAGGAAAAGCCAACCCAAGGGGAAGTGATGCAACAATGAAAACTTACTCAAGGAGGAAGAAGAGGGTTGACCATGGTGACTAATTGGGTCGACCAAGTCTGGGTTCTTAGCCCACAGTTTGGGCTGTGATGGGGTTAAGTTAGTCTATTAATTAGTTTCTAATTTCAGTTCTTAATTAGTTTCTAATTTCAGTCAGTAGTTAGTTTCTAATTTCAGTATTTGTATTTTCCTAGTTTCTATTTTTAGAATTGGAAACTAGAGGAGTTTTTTATTTAGTTTCCAATTTCAGTTTTGGAAACTAAACTTAGCTTCTATTTTGTAAACCCCCATTATTATTATAAATAAAGGAGATGACTCCCATTAAGCCGCCCCACGATTTTTATGAAAGAAATAGTGCTTCCACGTTTTGCTCCCTGCGAGTGTGCTTTGTGTGTGACCAAAGTGACGGGTTGGTGTTTGATCCGGTGACTCTTTGAGGCGTGAAGTCCAAGAGGCCTCTTCAAGTACTTCTTCTTCTTATTTTCAAGGTTATTGAAAATCAGGTAAGAGGTATAAACCAGATCTGTTCCTACAGCCCCTATTCTGTTTTGGAGTTCCAGTCATCGGATGGCCTTGATCTTTGGATCGATTGTTGAGCCAATGGAAAGGGAGACTCGATCCTAATTTGGGGCTGATCAGACCACTGGTTTGGTAAATCCAGGTTCTCTCTTATTCTGGCCGATTGTAAGCTCTGCCCAGAATTGTGAGCCGATTTCTGTTGGGTGATGTTGATTTGGTTGCTGATTTGATTCTTCATTGTTTCAGTATCATTAATGAGTGATTTATGTCCTTAATTCACTGATTAATATTCAGTCACAGAATTGCTGATTGGTTGAAATCGATTGGATGATCTTTGTCTAAATATCTCAGTTTGACTACTAGACTGTTGCGAGTTGTTGTGGTGATTATATGGTTGTTCTAGGGTTAAAAGTTCCTGAAATTGAGACTTGGGTAGACCCCTATCCTAGTCTGCAATGCTCCTTCCAGCAATGAAAGTAGATTGATTAGGGTTCACAAGGGAGTCAATGACTTTCTGAATCCTAGTAGCAAGGATTTTGGCAATGAATTTGTAGAGAAGGTTACAGAGTGAAATAGGTCTGAAATCATATATGGAATTCGCATCTCTTTCTTTGGAATGAGGCAAAGAAAGGTATGGTTAATGCCATTGATCTGATTGGGGCGAAGGAAAAAACTCCGGACTGCAAGGATGTGGTCCTTATGGATAATATGCCAACAAGAGGAGAACCCCATACTAAAGCCATCCGGGCCCGGGACTCTAATAGCCTTATGAGAGAGGATGGCCGAGAGGATTCCATCCTCAGAAGGAATGGGGTGGAGGCTAGGGAGCAGATCATCAGGGACAAATTTTTTGAGAAGGTTATGAGGGATAGGGGGAGGTGGGGAGGGGGCAGGGAAAAATTCCAATGAAATAAGAGACAGCTTCAAATTTGATGTCCTCAGGGGAAGAAAGCTCGTCACTAGAGGAGGAAAAGAGCATGGGGATGGTGTTAGCATTGTGTCTGGCCTTAAGGGACCTGTGAAAGTAGGTTGAATTAGAATTCCCAAGGTCAAGGCATTTAATATGAGCTTTCTGGCGGAGAAAACTTTCTTCTTGAGCCAAGAGGAGGGAGAGGTCAAAGGAGGCCACTCTTTCCTCTGCAGCAAGCTCAAGGTTAATGAGATCAGATTGGATTCCAGATTGGATGGAGAGAAGCTTTTCGCGGCAAGAGGAAATACGGAAGGAGATGTTGCCAAAGGTGGAAGAGTTCCATGTATTGAGAACAGCTTTGACATTTTTGAGCTTTTTGGTGAAGGAAATGAGCGGAGAGGAAGGGGAATAGGAATGCACCAGGCATCTTGGAAAATTGGGAGAAAATCTGGGTGTGAGAACCACATGTCAAAGAACTTGAATGGCTTGGGGTCGAAGGAGCTGAAAGGGAGGACATTAATGGAGATGGGGCTATGATCAGAGATCCCAGGGAGATCAAAGGAGGCATGAGAGGATGGAAAGGAATCAAGCCAAGCTTCATTGACAAGGGCTCTATTAAGCTTGCAAGCAACATGAAGGTTACTAGATCTTTTATTGTGTCAGGAAAACTTAACACCAGACCATCTGAGATCACTGAGGCTAAAATCGTCGAGACAGTCATTGAAAGAGTCAACGGACTGGGTGTCAATGGGGTTGCCCCCATGTTTCTCATGACTAAACTGGATAACATTGAAGCCACCTACAATCCCCCATGGACTGGAACCCATAGAGGGGCAAAGGAGGGAAGCTTAGACCAGATAGGGAGCCTAAGAGAGGCAAGATTGTGGGCATAAATGACAAAAAGATAGAAAATGAGGGCGCTAGAGGGATGGGAGATGGAAAGATGAATAGCTTAGGCAACAGAGGAGAGAGCGGAGATATGGTGAGAGGCAGGATCCCAAAGGATCCAGATTCTACCATTAGAGCTATGGATGTAGTTCGAAGTGAAGGACCAGGAAGGAGCAATGGAAGAGGCAATTCTAGTGACGTTAGCCTCAAGAATGTGAGTTTCCAGAAGGCAACAGAGATTGAAATTGGAGGAACGAATGCGGAACCGGATGTCAGCTTGTTTGGACGAGGAATTTAGACCTCAGACAATAGATTAAGAATGTACTTCCTCTGGGACAGAAAGATTTTCAAAGACCGAACAACTTCCATCCCAAGAATGCAACTTAGTTTTCCAAGATCCTTTATTTCAAACTCTCAGCCAAGAAAGCCCTTGAGATGACCAATCTTAGCACTATCATTTCTTGTCACCACGATGTCATCCATATAGACAATGAGCATAGTAATTTTATCACCAGACCTTTTTATGAACAATGTGTGTTTAGCATTCCTCTATGTATACCCCACAGAGATCATCGCATTGTGAAATCTCCCAAACCACGCTTTAGGTGACTGCTTCAACCTACAAACCTTGCCTTGAGTCCCCTCACTAGAGAATCCTGGAGGAATATTCATATACACTTCCTTATCTAGCTCTCTATGGAGGAAAGCATTCTTTACATCGAGTTGTTGGAGATCCCATCCCAGATTAAGACCACATGAAAGCAGTACCAGCACAGAAGTCAGTTTGCCAACTAGTACAAATGTCTCCTGGTAGTCAATTCTATATGTCTGAGTGAACTTGTTACACACAAGCCTTACTTTGTACCTGTCCACTGAGCCATCTATTTTTAGTTTCACCACAAACACCCTCTTATAACCAATTGGTCTTTTTCCAGAAGGAAGAGTCAAATTCCCAAGTAGCATTCTTTTTTAAAGCACCAATTTCTTCCACCATTACTACCTTCCATTTTCTATCTGCAAAAGCTTCCTACCAATTATGGGGAACACGAACAGAAGAAAGATAAGACACAAAAGCACGATAGGAGGGAGAGAGAATCATAAGAGACAACATAGGATATGGGGTGTTGAGTACAAGTCCTAGTGCCTTTCCTAAGAGCAATAGGTTGGTCAGAAGAGGAAATTATACTTGATGAAGTGTTAGGCTCAGTAGGCTCTCGATCCAGGGTTGGCAAGGGAATGTGCAAAGGTGCTATAGTGGTGATGGTGGTTTGAAGTTGCTTATTTTGGGAGTAGCCGCTACAATAAACTGGAAGAGTTGAATCATCAATATGTCTCCGAAATTCACCAATAGTTCTCTAAACTGAAGTCATCTCCCCCTAAGTTGGGATCTCCCCCTGAGCTGGAACCATAGTCTTTGTCCCCCCACTCTCTTTATGAACATGAGAACCTTCTGAGGAGGATGGTGGATACATTGGTGGAGCAAGTAGATTCAAAGTCACCTCTTCACTACCAATAGCAGACTCCCCTCGAAGAGGTTGCGACGAGTAAGAGGACGATAACATTTGTATCATTTCTGTGTAGGAGAATACCTCACAAAGATACACTTAACATTGCGAGATTCCAATATCTCTAGTAAGTGATGATCCCTAGCATAACAAGCACACCCAAAAATCCTTGGAAGAACAAAAAAGGATGAATTCCCTTAAAGAACATCAATAAGATTCCGGGAATCTAGAACACGAGTAGGCATGTGATTGATTAGGTAAACAACAATGAGGACAACATGACATTAGTTTTGAGATGGAACCTGTCTAGCAAACATAATGGCTCGAGCAATATCTAGCAAGCACTTGTTCTTGCGTTTAGCCAATTTTGAGCTAGAGGACCAACACAGCTTGTTTGATGAAGAATCCCATGGTCAGCAAGGTACTTTCGAAATTGGCCCTCTATGTACTCTGTGCCATTATCACTTCGTAGAATCTTCAGAGTAGCATTGAACAATGTCTAAATCATCTTATGGAATCGTTGAAAACAATGGAAAACCTCACTTTTGTGCTACATCATATACACCCAAGTATTTCAAGAATGATAATCAATGAAAGATACAAACCATCGTGATGCAGAATTAAGGCTGAACCGGTTGACCCTTCGGGCAATCTCAATCGAGACGAACTGGATCTAATTTGATTTTAGGATTAGTAGAATATCTTAGGATTTACTTTATTTAGGAAATAATGAGTTATTTTATTTGGGAAGATATGTAATCTTTTATTTTTGGGTAATTCCTAGTCAATTAGGGAGTTACTAGTTTGAGTTTATTTTATTTCTAATTTCATTAGTTAGAATTTAGGAAGTGATTAGAAGTTGCTAATTTCAGTTTTAGATTTTAATTAGGTAAGTTTTAGATTCAGTTTATTATATAAAGACATGTAACCCAAGGTATTAAACAGATTTGAATGATGAATTGAATTGAAGGTGTTTAGTGATGGGTATGGTGCAAGATGTGTTACCCCTTTCCCCCCCTCTTTGTGCTATTCTTCTCTTCTCCCTTACAACTCTGAGTTCACTCAGGGATTTCTTCCCTTTCTCTACAGGCCCCCCATCAAGTGGTATCAGAGCAAATTTCCGACGAAATCCTTTACTCCGATGGCATTTTCCCTTGAATTTATTACTCTTATTGAGGAACTTAGGAAGAAATTTGATGATGGAATGAAGGAACTTCGATCGGAATCTCGAGAACTTCGATTAGATTTTCAAAAGCTTACCGAAAGTACCAAATGCTTATGTGATAAGGTGTGCAACATGATCGAGGACGGGTTAGTGGTAGACAAGCCGGTTGACACTAGATGTGACGATCGAGATGAACTTAATGGTCCGATCAAGGTTGCATCTGAAGAACTGATCGATTGTCCACTTTCAGTTGTGAAACCCCAACATCGGATTTCAATCAAAGTCATATCATTCGTTGGTGACCATCAGGAGACCGTGACAGGTGAAAGCACGATGTGCTGGATCATAACCCTATCAAAGCCAATGATCGTGGATGTTGATCGAGTGGTACTGATCCTCTCCTTCTTTAAAACTCGTGGAGGAGTTTTTCTCAACATCGGGGGAGTCGATGCATAATTGAGGCTGAACTAGGTTGACCCATTGGGTAATCTCAATCGAGACGAACCGGATCCAATTTGATTTCTGGGATTAGTAGAATATCTTAGGATTTACTTTATTTAGGAAATAATGAGTTATTTTATTTGGGAAGATATGTAATCTTTTATTTTTGGTAGTTCTTAATCAATTAGGGAGTTACCAGTTTGAGTTTATTTTGTTTCTAATTTCATTAGTTAGAATTTAAGAAGTAATTAGAAGTTGATAATTTTAGTTTTAGATTTTAATTAGGTAAGTTTTAAATTCAGTTTATTATATAAAGGCATGTAACCTAAGGTATTAAACAGATTTGAATGAAGAATTGAATAGAAGGTGTTTAGTGCCGGGTATGGTGCAAGATGTGTGACCTCTTTCCCCCCCCCCTCTTTGTGCTATTCTTCTCTTCTCCCTTGCAACTTTGAGTTCACTCAGGGATTTCTTCCCTTTATCTATAGGCCCTCCATCACATCGTTGACTAGAAATATATGTCCAGCGAGACGGACAAACATCGGAATGAACCAAATGGAAAATTAAAAAACTTTTATTTAAAGGAACTAGAACGTGTCTGTTTAGCCGGAGTACAAGCTTCACAAAAAAATCATCCCTAGTGCATTGCTTAACTAATTACGGAAATAAAAAAGATAAGGTCCCAAGTGGTGGGTGTCATAAACGACAGCCCCATTGTTGTAAATTAGATGAAGCAAAGTGTAGTTGATGAGGGGTAGTAGAAACTGAAGCTATAGGGCGATAAGCATCATCAAGCAAATAGATACCACCCTGCACCTTACCACATCCAATTGTCTTCCCCGTTACTAGATCCTAAAAAATGGAGTGGAAGGAAAAATGTTACTTTACATTTTAAGTCCCTACTAAGGCTACTAATGGATAGCAGGTTAGTAGTAAAACTAGGAATATATAAAACCGAAGATAAAGTGATAAGAGGAAGAACATTGAATAGAACACTTTCCAGAGACAGAGGATAGGGTGCCATCTGCTAATCTAACTTTATCTCTATCTGAAGTGGGTGAATATTGGTAAAATAAGCTGGAAGAACCGGTCATATGATCAGTGGTGCCAGAATCAATGATCCAAGGACTGGAGACTACCAATGCACAGTGACCACCAAATACCTAAACAAGCAAAGTTGAAACCTGAAGGGGCTGAATTGGTAGGAGCTGATGAATTAAAAGCCTTTGGCATGTGTCTGAAAGCCTGGAGTTCCTCCTGGGAGAGGCCTATATCAGTTGTAGGTGGTGTGTCAATAGTCTCAGCCTGATTATCTTTGGTTTTAGATTGACCACGAGCACGCTTTGCCTCAAAATCAATTGGTTTTCTATGAAGTTTCCAACATGTGGCGTTAGTATGGTATGGCTTGTTGTAGAGTTCACATTTAACAATTTCCTTAGTGGTATCGCCACTACAAGTTGCTCCCTCTAAAGTAGTAGTGGAACAAGTCTGTAGAGCTGATTTTTCAGTAGTAGGAGGATGAAGCATAGAGTTACGATGACACTCCTCCATATGAACCAAAGCAAGGGATTATTCCAAAGTAAGGAAGGGAGATCTGCTAAGTACCTAGACTCGAATTTGATCATACTCAACATTCAAACCAACCAAGAAATCATACACTCTGATTTTGTCCACATGCTTACTATAAGCAACAATGTCTCAAGCACTGGTAGGTTGATAGTCTGCAAAGTGATCAAGCTCATACCACAGACTTCAAAGTTCAGCATAATACATGGAAAGAGAGAGTTCCTACTAAGTAGTGGTACGAACTTTCTCATAAAGATCAAACACATGAGCATCATTCCCTAATTATCCGTTGGTTTCCTTAGAAGCAAACCAGATTTGAGAAGCAGTATCCAACAACAAGAAACCTCTAATAAGGGTCTGATGCATAGAGTTAAGCAAAAAAGGCATTAATAGAGAGTCATTGGTGATCCATTGATCTTGAGGGGTACCCATTCAGAAGGTTTTTGTGATTTTCTTGTGATATGCCCAGTAAGTCCCCTACCAACAATAGTCATATAGGTGGATCTGGACTAGATGAGGTAATTAGTTCTTTCCAATTTCACAAAGCTAGCACCAAAAGGCATGTATTCATTGCGACCTTGCCCATCAGGTCTTGAGGTTGCAGTAGTTACTTCAAACTTGGTGGCACACAGAGAAATCGACAATAGATGGGAGAAAGTCCAGATCTTCAAAACCAACCGTCAGAAACAGCCCAAACTTGCATTGAGTTACCTTGTAAGGGTAAGGAAGCACTCCAAAAATTATATGATTCTGATAAAGAACTAGTGAGATGGGTCAATTAGGGTTTTAGGAGAAAACCCTAATTTTGAAGAAGATGAGAGATCACACACAACCTTAGCAGATAGGGCCACAAGGAAGGTTGACCTGAGGGTCTCCTCCAAATATCAACTGATTTTGAGGAAGGGAACCCAAAAATCAATGTAGTCAAGGTTTTCTCCAAAAAACCTAATTTTTGAAAATCGCATATCGGTAGGGTCTTCAATCCTGCAAGCAATGATGGATACTTCTTCTAGGTGTAGTACTTGATCTTCAAGAAGAGGTATGATCTTAATAGTAGAAAGAATCAAACCCTAATAAGGGAAGAATAAAAAATCCTAGGGTAGGAAAAAAAATACTCCAAGCAGGGTTTTAGGGTTTATATTATAGAGGTAAGATGGAAGGCAGCAACTAGATTCATAAGAATCACCTCATTAGTGCTGCCCTGTGAGGGATCTAGAGAGACAAAGGAAGAGAGAAGAAGGTGGAGGATGGGTTTGATGGAGGCTTGCAATAGAGAATGAAGAGAGGAGGGAGGCTGAAAACCTAGATCAGACTTTTAGGCTCCGATACCATGTTAACAGCAAAACTAGGGAAGAATGCTTAAGTGATCAATGAGACCACACAAGCTTTATTTAGGGTTGGTGGACGGGGGAAAAGGCAAGAATGCCCCTGGAGCACCCTTAGTTACATATATCAACAATATAAATATAGAATATAATATTGACCATGACATTTTCATGCCAAAGAAAGTATCAAATGTGGATATTCGCACCTGGAAGGGTTGGACGAATTAAAGCATATGTGTTCAGTTCTATGGATATGCCATTAACAATTGAGAATGTAATTCTTCTAACTTTGCGCTTCTTGAACATTTTTTTTCTCAATTGATCTTTCATATCTTCCAACCTGACAAACAAGTAACATCAAAATACAAATACTACAAGGATAAAATAGTAAACTAGCATAACATAACTTTCTGGAAAAGGATAAGAAAGATTCAGCCAATCAGAGCACTAATAATGACTATGCAGAGCATGATTGCAAGCTCCAATGATGCGTTCAAGATTTAAAGTCATCAAAATTCAGTAATTCAGATTCTTTAGTCTAACTGGTTGTTCATCAAGTATCATTTTCAATCTTTAGACCATCATTTATGATAATTACATCTATCAGCTTATTAAAAATACAAGATTTATATATTGTCACCTACATGAGCAGTTATCGTATCATGTGAACATGCATGCTATATCTTGTAGGTCACCTGATTTGCCTAAATGCTTACTGGAATATTTTCCTAGGATGGAGGATGTGTTGGGAGAGTTTGAAAGAGCCATACATCTTTGAAAAATTACTTAACTACTGATCAGAGGCAGTAGTGATTGTTTGAAAAAGTGTGCAAAACATGCAAACAAAAGGAGAAAAGCTTAACAATCCTTTTATTCATCGATTGATAATTTTTTTCAGTGATAAAAGAACCATCTGGACCAATTTCTTCCATTTTTCCGGCTTGAAGATAAGCTCTGGAGAGCCTCATGAGGTTTTATCAATGATCTTATATAAAACAACCTTATACTTCAAGAACATGAATAAAGAGAGCATACTTTTCTCCTGCAGATGGAATGAACTGCTTAAGATATTCACCTTCCAATCCAATCAAATCCTGAAATACCAAGAGTTAAGGTGTCTATTGGAACAAATAGGTCTAGAGTACAAGATAGACATAAGAGGGCAAAGTCATACATCATAAAAGAGAGAAACATTGAACTCATCATCTGACCGACACAAGGGAAGCAGTTCAATTGATATGCCAAGATCTTGTGCATCCTACAGAAGCCAGTGCAATTAGCTCCAATAAAGAAGAAAAATCTATTAACTTTTCAACCATGAAATTTGTGCAACTGAGAGTAAAAATATATAAATATAGCACCTTTGCACGTTGTTTTGTTGTCCTTATCATATCTGTTCTCGTCGCCCCTTTGATACTTCCAAAAGGATCATCTTCATTTGTAAACAGAAGTATTCGCTTATCCACAGTTTTTGCCGACCTGGAATCATTAAACTCATGTACAAATTAATACCCAAGTACATGTACAGGGGCTTAGAAGAATGTACAGAAAGTAGAAGGGGGAAAAAGTGATAATGTTTGTTATTACCCTTTACGTAACAAAGCTTGAGCTACCCAAAGGGCATTGTAAAGGGAATTGTCCCGAGAATCAGAAATAATTCCATACTGACTACCAATTTTGCTCATAAATGTATCTGCCACAAGCACAATATTTAATAACCAAATAAGTATTTCACTTTGAAAGGTCTACAATTCCGTAAATTGCCACTGATCCAAGGTATAAGTTCTTTCAAAGGGTCTAAAACTCTGTAACACACAAACGGTTAAAGTTCTATCATCTCTACACCTCCCCCACCCCCCCCCCTCTGGCAGGCAAAAAAGCCCCCTTCTTCTTCAGAAAGGAATGGCCCATCATTTTCAGGCTTCCTCAAGTAAAAAAAAAAATTCTCTGGAACCTTAACAAATGCGGAAATGTTCTGAAAATGGAAACTTCACACCATATCCTCACGAAATCCTTGACTTATTCTTTTCTTCTTTGACATGTTCAACTCCCTCAGTGAGAGGATAGACAAGGAATACCATCAATGTACTGTTATGAGGAAATCCTAAAAGAGAAATCTGATTGTCCCATTCTGTTCAAGTTCTGGCAAATGCCCTCAAAAAAGGGCTATTCTGTAGTTGATGAAATTTCCAGGGTTTGCAGTTATTAACTGACCAATACCAGCTATGATACAGAGCCTGCAAATACACCTAAACATCAGAGAGGATCTTCAATGGTTTCAGCAGAGAAGTATCTTCCGAGTCAAATTTTGATTTCAGTTCTCATTCAAGTAGATTATTCTAAACTATTCTCCATCAACAATCCTTCTAGTAAGTTCCTACTCAGTTCACATGTTAATATATACATCCTTATTTCACCAAAAAAAGTTCATTTTTTTTTTCCAGGAACAGGGCACAAGAGAAAAAGAAGAGAGTTCTTCCACCGATTGTCCGAAAATGGTATAACCCAACTCTAGTTCCACAATTAGAATATGGGAATGGCCAAATCAATTAAAAGAAATAAACAGTCTTCTCACTTCATTATACCCAGAGCATAGGAGCCGCATCCTTACGTTTACAACTAATGAAGTGATCTTGTATAAAGGGCAAACCTAGTGTATAAGGCCCCCACCAAAACAGGGCCTGGGGAGGGTCATAACGGATGCAGCCTTACTCCCTCTTCACGGAGAGGCTGTTTCCTGACTCAAACTCATGACCACTAAGTCGCAATGGAGCAACCTTACCGTTGGGCCAAGGTCCGGTCTATGCGGACCTCTCCAAAATTTCTGGATACTCTCTTAAAGCCAAGGGGCAGACAAAAGACCAAAAGGGCCCTCTCCAAAATTCACCTTCAATGAGACTGAACTCTTTTATAAGCCTTGCTGTTGGCCCGTCTAGATATTCCCGCTCTGCAACATTGAATACGAAAACTCCATTTAAATCCTGTAGATTTTTCTTCTCTCTCTGCAAAAATGTAACAAAAATAAAATTATAAATTTCTACGCACTAAACATAGAGAATAACTATTAAAGAATCATAATCTAGGCAGAGGAAGGTGCAGTACAACTAACAAAACTGCCAAGATCAAAACTAATTCATATTGGTTCCCCTTGCAACATGATTGAGGGAGGAATCCTGCATCCAGCACTGAGATGTATGAGGTGGTTCTTCAAGCCCTTTAAGTGCAGTAGAAGTGAGGGCTGTTTTTCCATGGTGGAAATGAAAACACTTTCAAATATAAGATCTCAAAGCAAGGTGGGAGGAAGAGTCACCTTCTTCAACTTATTTATCAAACAAGGAAGAGGTGCACAATTACAGCCCATTGTTATGGATAAGGAGCTTCAAATCATATTGTTTTCGCTAAAGAGAGCTCCAGCTCTTGATTAGGGGAACTATTAGGGGTTGAGACAGCACATGGGAATCCTAAGTTTAAATGTCCTGCCTGATTTTTGCTTGCTTTCATCTTGGTCTATGGCACTGTCACAGGAGTTGGGAGTTGAATCCTGTTCTGTAGGTGTCCTTGTTGCTAAGATATGCAGGCAATGTTCAGTTTGATAGTGGGATCAGCCATAGGATGAGGATTTCCTTTTTTTTTTTTTTTTTTTTTCTTTTGAGGGGGTGGAGTTTTGTATTGTCATTCTTCCCTGTTCTGGTATGGAAACTGATCCTCCAAGCTATGGTATTGTAATTGGGATATTGTATGGGTATTTCATGTGGTTTCAAGACTAACCCTCCAAACTATTTTTTCCTCCATGTCCTCTCCTTATATTTTTCCTCCCTTCCTGATCTTCCTCCCTTAGCTGTTAGCAGGATATTCTTAAGTGAATAAACTGTTAAGCTGAAGATAAATTTATAGGACCAAAAGTTTCTTGTGAGACAATCATCAATTATGGTGATGACACTTGCTTTACTTTGATTATTGATGAGTATGCCTATTGAGCCCATAAGAAACACTCATTTTGTCTTTATGATAAATAGTTAGGACTTTCCTAGTAGAAAGATCATGTATAGAACTGTAGGGATACATTAAAGTCCTCAGATCCACATCCTCTAATATTAAGTTTCTAAATCAAGTAATAATAAATTAAAAAAGAAAATGAAACCAGGACAGGCTCTCATTTAAAGATGGCACTGCAACAGAAGATATAGCTCATAAAAAATGGCAGAGCAAGATCTGATCATCTGTATAAATTTAAATTGTCTACATTGTTAGTGTTGAAGTATTATTGCAGGGGGTATAATGGAAATGTTTCTCTATATGAGGAGGGTATAGGTAATTATATTTTAAGTCAGGCAGGTATTTGTAATCCTTCATATAAATATACATTGTGGCTGTGGTTGGGGATTTTCAGCCTCCTACTGCATTGCTCTTCTATTCCCTTCTCTTCCCTCCCCTCTTCTTTTTCTTCTCTTGGTCTGCTAAGGTGTTGGTTATGTTGTTTTGATAATGTCACATGGTATCAGAACCAAGAGGTCAGTTGTTCAATCCCTGGTAAGTTGTGTGATGTTGTGCTCCTACGCCTTGGACCCTCAGAGCCACGTGATGATGTCCATGCAGATCCACTTGTGTTTGTAACCCTACACGTGCCTGGGTTGGTGGTGGTGTTGTGTGTTGATGTTGTGGCCCCTTACTTCCTCCTTATCATTATCCTTTGTACTTCATGTTCCTTAATTACCGTTAAATCTCTGAGTCAACATACCAAGTCGCTGGATTGTTCTGCCATGTTTTATCCCTCTTATTGTGTATTTTAGGATCTTCCGACAAGAAAGAAAATTTGTGGAGGGCATGAGAAAGATGTACTATAAAATCTTGATGATGGTTCTCCTCTGAGCATGGAATTATTCATCAAAGTATTTGATTATAGTCACCTCAACAGAATGGTGTTGTTGAATGTAAAAATAGACATTTATTGGAGATTTCTGTGTCTTAGACACTCATATTTAACATGAATGTCCCAAAAATTATTAGGGGATGTTGTTTTAACTTCATGTCATCTCATTAATCAGATGCCCTCTTCAGCTTTTTAAACCAATATCATGTTTCCGTTGCTTTTCATAATTCTCCACTATTTCCTTTACCACCTTGGGTTTTAGGTTGCACTTTTTTTATTCCTAATCTTCCCCCTGCCATTGATAAATTGTCTCCCCATGCCATTAAATGCTTTTGTCTAGGGTATTCACATACTCAAAAAGGCTATAGATGCTATGATCCAGTTTCCAATAGTTTATCAGTGTTGATGTTACATTATTTGAAAATACTCCATATTTTTCTAAAACTAAATCTTTTAGTTCTCTGATTTCTTCATTTCTTCCTTTTGTGGATGCTTCCCCTTAGCCTTGGACAGCACCTCTTCAAGTGTATAGGTGCCTCCCTAAGCCATCTCACAGGCCGTAGATCATTCCTCTATATCGCCATTTACAGAGTCTGAATCTCCATTGGGGAATCCTACGCATCCACCTACAACCATTGTTTTACCTGTAGCACTTTGGAAAGGTACTCTATCATGCAATCAAAAATCCTTGGTTACATGTCAGATTTCTCAGTTTGTTTCTTTCTCACATTTTCCATCTTCACTTCATAATTTTGCATTATCCTTGTCCAAGCCCTCTGTTCCTAAAACTAATCGCAAAGCATTCTCTCACCCGGGGTGGAAATCTGCTATGTATGTGAAGATTGATGCCCTGGGTTGTCGCCAAACATGGACACTAGTTGATTTACCCCTAGGTAAGGAGCTTGTAAGGTGTCGTTGAGTGTACACCATTAATTGTTAACCTTAATGGTTCTATCAAGCAGCTTAAACCTCGCCTGGTTGCTAAGGGGTACACTCAAACTTATGGAGTAGATTAGTTTGAGACGTTTTGATGGAATCAAGGTATCCCTAAGTAAGTTTCAGATTCCAATCCACAAATAGAATTGTAGGGATCCTAAACCAGCAAGGTAACACCAAAGATATCAATCGACCAAGGGTTCAGATCAACCCCAAATTTAGGTTGGGTGTAGATAACTAAAAGTACCTCAATCCCTCAAAAGAAGATGAGAATCCAATGGTTGGATCCAAGTTACACACAAAGGATGGAAACAGAAAGTAAGGCCAAATTTTAGAAACAGTAGACTAACTTCAAATCCTCCAAGTAGAGTAGCACCAGAACATAGACTGACTCATCACTTTGTAAGTTATTCAACATATGTAAAAATCAACTCAAATGGCCAGATGTTGCAGAACAGAAGTTCACAAAAATAGCTACTTATGGTCATATTTACTACCCAGCAATAGACATTAATCCGTAGGGCAGATGTTTTAGAGTTATGTAATAGAGGTACTTTGGTAAATGGTTTATTTCCTTGTTGTTTTATGTTGTATTTTTCCTTTTTTACCTTTTACCTCCCTAGGGAGGTGCATGTAATTCCTCTTATCATGTTAGTGTCTTAGTGAATCAATATAGGTGCTCTCTCTCTCTCTCTCTCTCTCTCTCTCTATATATATATATATATATATATCTACTCTCTAGGGAGGTGTATGTAATTCCTCTCTTTACTTCTCTTCTCTTCTCTTATCTCTTACCTTGATCCTTGCTTACTTTCAACTTGGTATCAGAGCCAAGCAGGTTTGAGAGTCAGACAGCAGCTCTCTCATTATTTGTGCCTCTTGGAACCCTAGCAAAATAAAAAGGTCCAATAGAGGCTATATAATGTAGGAAGATACAACTAGAAGACCTAATGAAGTTCTATCATCAAGAAAAAAGACTCGATGGAAGGTGAGTTGCCTTATTTGGGTCCAACTTGCTATGTGTGATGTTTCTGGTTGCTTTGTGTTAGTGAGTTGCCTTATTTGGGTCTTGTGAGTTGGCATGGAATGAATCCACACCTTGAACGATGTATGTAGTTTTGAGTTTTCTCAGGTTTTATGGTTTGCTCCCTTGCTGGAACTTTTTCCGAGTCTGGGATGGAGTTTTTTATGTAGAGTCTGGGATAAGGTTATGTTTGTTGTTGTTGTTGTGTACACCCCAATTGGTATGTATATCCAGCCAATTAGTTTAGGTGTATTCATACATCATGTCAGAGGTCAATGGACCTATGGAAGCTTTGGCTAGTGTTTCGAGTGGTACCAACCCCAGTCCGATTGCATTTGAAAATCCCAATACTCAAATATCCATCGTGAAGTTGGACAGCACAAACTACTTGGATTGGTCACATTCAATGAAGTTATCCCTGCAAAGTCCAAGGAAGTTAGGGTACATTACTGGCACCGTTAAGGCTCCTCCTTCAATTGATCCCACATATTAGAAATGGGAGACCGAGAACTCAACCATTATGACT
The DNA here is from genome assembly GCF_013358625.1 of Macadamia integrifolia. NCBI lineage: Eukaryota > Viridiplantae > Streptophyta > Magnoliopsida > Proteales > Proteaceae > Macadamia > Macadamia integrifolia. Next base: position 358,806 of record NC_056559.1, on the reverse strand, counting down.
TGGTTGATTTTTCTATGAAACTCGAGATTGGCAAAAGGTTGATGAGAAAGGAAACAGCCAAGGACATTTGGGATAGTGTCTCTGAGACTTTTCACAGAGTAGAGTGGGTGATTCAGCTAAGGTCTACCAATTCTTTCAAAAGGTTATCACAATGAAGCAGGGAGACAACTGTATCTTTGTATTATAAAACTGCAATTGGACTATGGGTGGAATATGATCATTATCGGGATCTTCAATTGTCCAATCAAAAGTCTATGTTTTGATTCTCCTTGGTGGACTAAACCCGCAGTTTGACCCAATCCGGGTGCAAATTTGGGGCTGATCACCTCTTCTCCATCTTTGGATGAAGTACATAGGTATTTGCAAAGTAAGGAGACTCAAAGAGTAGCCATGGAAATTGTACCATCCCTTGAGAGATCTGCACTCTTCTCTATATGGGTAGTGCACTTAAGCAATCAATCAAATCAATTGGTTATCCTCAACAACCAATAGAATAAAACCAAAATAATAGAATACAAATCTAGAAGACCTAATCACTATCTAAAAATTAATAATAACAATAAACATAAGAATGAGTGCCAAATTCTATCACGACAAACCTTCATCATTTCAGATGTAATGCACCTCCAACCAGACCTATAGAAAATGGAACAAACAACAAGCCAGGTAATAAAGTATACCATTAACAAACATCTTCCTCTTCTGAAGTTACACAACTTAAGTTCTATCAATTTTATCCCTCAACTTAGGCCCTCTTTAGTACAATTCCTATTTCAATTTCTGGAAGCTATTCCAATTTCTGAGGCTGTTCAGTATGATTTTTGTACCTAATTTCAGAGAAATTGAAATCCATTTGAATAGAAATCTTGAAACAACTGAGGAACTATTTCAATTTTAAAGGCTGAAATCACTTCAGTCTATTGCACACTGACGTGTTGATGAGCACGTGCTCAAACCATGAGCAAAATTGTACCTTTTGTTTGTAAAGAGAAGAGAAGAAAAGAGTGAGAGAGTGAGAGAGAGTCCTATGATTGGAGCAAGGGAGTCCCACTCAATTAAATTGGGGCTGCTCACCTTCATTCATTAAATAGCTCAGCCATTAAAAGTCCTACTAGAAATAGGATAGGCCAAAACAGAATAGGAAACGAATACTAGCTGCAAACTCCTACTAAGAGAACTCAGTTCTAATAAGAGTATAGGACTAGGACAATCCTAATGGGACTAGGAAAACCCCAAGGTAGGAGTCTACACAAGTCGCAGACTCCTCCCCTCTCACGATACACTTCTAACACTCCCCCTCAAGCTGGAGCATAGATGTTAAGCAAACCCAGCTTGTTACAAATATAGTTCACTCTACTACTCCCCAAAGACTTGGTAAAAACATCTACAAGTGACATTCCACCTCATTATACTTTGTCCTCTCATGGAACACTGGATTTGATGCAATATAGATCGCAGCTTGGTTGTCACACCATAACTGCATAGATGAAGTAAACTCAAACCCAAGTTCTGTCAACAGTTGTTTCACCCACATCAACTCACAAGTGACATGAGCCATGGAGCGATACTCAAACTCTGCGCTAGGCCTAGCCACAATAGCATGCTTCTTGCTCTTCCCAGACCCAAGATTACCATCAACAAATGTACAATACCAATAATTGATCGCCTATCAACAGGAGATCCAGCCCAATCAACATCACATAAACCCTTAATACGACCATCTCCATGATCAAGGTATAGTAGACCATGACCTAGAGCTTTCTTGAGATATCTCAGAATACGAATAACGGCATCTCAGTGAGATGTCTATGGAGACAAAAGAAACTGACTTACGACACTAACAGAAAAGGCAATGTCAGGCCTAGTCACTATCAAATAATTAAGTTTTCCCACTAATCTTCGATACTTCTCAAGATCATCTAACAAATCACCACTCTCAACTGTGAGCTTTACATTTGGATCTATATGAGTATCCACAGGCTTGGACCCTAACATTCCAGTCTCTGTCAGCAAATCCAAAACATATTTCCTCTGAGAGAGGGAAATACCTTTTCTTCACTAAGCAACCTCAATACCTAAGAAAAACTTCAACCATCCTAGATCCCTGGTCTGAAACTTCCATTATAGATGTGTTTTCAGACTTTGGATCACTTCAATACCATCTCCAGTGATGACAACATAAACAACAAGAAATATTTTTCTCGTGCCAGACTTCCGATAGAACACTGAATGACCGCTATCACACCTGGACAACCTGAACTCACAAACCACATCAGTGAACCTACCAAACCATTCCCGAGGAGGATGCTTCAAACCATATAAAGATTTCTTCAATTTGTACACCATACCAGACTCCCCCTGAACAACAAACCCTGGTGGTTGCTCCATATAGACCTCTTCATGAAAATCACCCTGAAGAAAAGCATTCCCCACATCGAGCTAATACAACGGCCAATGAGAAGAAGAAGAAAAATATATCAATATACAAACAGAAGCCAACTTGGTCACAACAGAAAAAGTGTCCAGGTTATCAACCCCATACACCTATGTATAGACTTTGGCCATTAACCGAGCTTTCAACTGAGCAAGAAAACAATATGGGTTTACCGTAACAACATAAACCCATAGACAACCAATAGCGGACTTACCCTGAGGTAACGATAAAAGATTCCAAGTACGATTTGCAGCCAAAGCCAGTAACTCCTCTTCCAAAGATGTCCTCCAACCAGAACTAGACAATGCCTCTACAACAGACTTAAGAACAGAATGACAAGACAAAGTAGAGAGCCAAGTATGAAAAGAGGAAGACTGACCAAAATAAGAAACAAAGTTTAAAATGGGATGTTGGGTACAACTCCAAACACCCTTACGCTATGTAATGGGAACATCAACATCAGAGAAAGAAATACTTGGATCAGGGACCGTAGGCGAAGATGACGACGTTGGGACTGTGAGACAGGGGGTGCTGATTCTTTACAAGGATGACAAGTATAAACAATTGGACAACGAGCGGTGGGGGCACTACTGCGAAGGAGGTGGTGGTACCATAGCATCTGCGGGATCCTATGGAGAATAATGTTAAGCAACATAGAGGGGAAGATCATCATCCATTTCAAACACAACAATGGACTCATCCGGATAAAAAACAAACTCAAAGAAGGAAAGTTCAGCAATAACAAAATAATTCTTATGTCTTGGGCAATAACATCGATAACCTTTTTTAATATGTGAATAACCCAAAAAGATACACTTAAGAGCACGTGGATCCAACTTCGACAAACCTGGACGATGATCACGAATAAAACAAACACAACCAAAAATACGAGGAAGAATAAACAAAGGTTCAGAAGGAAACAGCAAAGAATGAGGAATAGTTCCCTGTAATAACGATGAAGGCATTCGATTAATAAGATAATAAGCAGTTAAAATGGCATCTGACCAAAACAATTTCTAGAATAAAAGAGACAGAGCAACCTCCATCAAATGCCTATTTTTTCTCTCAACAACACCAATTTGTTGGGGTGTGTCTGAGCAGGAAGATTAATGTAACATAACACAACCAGCCATAAACTAAGAGAAAGGACCAAAAAAGTATTCCTTGGCATTATCACTTCGTAAAACCTTGATTGTTAAATTAAACTGATTCCGAAGCTCAGCAACAAATGCACAAAAAATAGAATGATGCTTCATTAAATAAATCCAGGTAACTATGGAGTAGTAGTCAACTAAAGTAACAAAATATCTGTTACAATATTAATTTATATGTAACCAGAACCAGAAACGAGAAGAAGAAGAGAAAAAAAGAAGGATAGACCGAAAGCTGTCCAAAAACAGAGCAGCCTGCGATCAGTCCAGAATAGACTGATTGCAGGTCAAGATAGTGTATATATATTGCTTAAAACAAAAAGAAGAAATTACATAAAAACCCCCTCACTTAAGCTGCCCTAAAGGACCAAAATAAGGACCCGATAGGACCAAAAGGCCCCTATCGGATCCTAGAATTGACGCTAATCCCTTATCAGGATTAGCGCTAATTCCCAACACTCCCCCTCAAGTTGGAGCATACACATCACCCATGCTCAGCTTGGTACAACCATTGTGAAAAGTAGGGGCAAACAAGGACTTAGTGAACATGCCAGCTAACTGATCCGATGAAGGAACAAAAGGAGTTTCAATCAGCCTCTTCAGAACAGCATCTCGAACAAAATGGCAGTCCACTTTAATGTGTTTGGTTCTCTCATGGAAGACCAGATTACTAGCAATATAAACCACAGCTTGGTTGTCACAATACATTTTCATTGGTGTAGTCATTGGAAACCCCAGCTCCAAAAGTAACGACCGCAGCCACATCAACTCAACATTGGTATGAGCCATGGCTCTGTACTCAGCTTCTGCACTGGATCGGGCAATAGTAGTCTGCTTTTTGCTGCACCACGTAATAAGATTACCTCCAACAAAAGTGCAGTATCCAATGGTAGAACTCCGATCCCTAGCAGGGCCAACCCAATCAGCATCAGAATATCCCACTAGTTCCATATGTTGATTCAGACGATAAATCAACCATTTTCCAGGAGCACCTTTTAGATAACGAAGAACACGAACAACAACATCCCAATGTGCTCTCTGAGGAGTCTGCATAAACTGACTAAGGACCCCAACAGAATAGGAAATGTCAGAATGAGTCACAGTGTAAATTAGCTTGCCAATCAAGCTCTTGTACTAATATGCACATTCTAGAGAGGTTCACCATCATCCACACCAAACTTTTGGTGAGGGTCCATAGGAATATCAACGGGTCTGGATTAAAAACATCCTAGTATCAGATAGAAGATCCATCACATACTTCCTTTGAGACAGACTGATCCCTTTCTTGCAGCAGATTACCTCAATCCCAAGGAAATAATGAAGTTGGCCTAGATCCTTTGTCTGAAAATGGTGCTGGAGATGATCTTTTACTTCAGAAATTCCTGCCTCATTACCAGTCAGAATAATATCATCAACATATACAACCAAGACAACCAACTTATCACCTCTGCGACGAACAAACACAGAATGATCAGAATAACACTGAGAAAAACCACAAGCAACTATGGTGGCACTGAACCTGTCAAACCATGCTCAAGGAGACTGTTTCAGCCCATATATAGCCTTGTGTAAGCAATACAAACGACCTGTACTCTCCCCCTGAACAACATACCCCGGAGGTTGCTCCATATACACCTCTTCTTGTAAATCACCATATAAGAAGGCATTCTTGATGTCCAACTGAAACAAGGGCCAATCAAAGTTGATAGCAAGAGAAATAAGAAGAACATAATTCAATCTAGCAACCAGGGAGGTCTCAAAGTAATCAACACCATATGTCTATGTATACCCCTTAACAACCAGACGGGCCTTCAACTGCTCAACAGAGCCATCAGAATGATACTTAATAGTATACACCCAGCAACACTTCACCAGATCCTTACTAGGAGATAAATCTACCAAACTCCAGGTACCACGACTCAAAAGGGCATCCATTTCTACATCCATGGCAGCCTTCCATCTAGGGATACGGAGGGCCTCAGTATGGGTACGGGGAATGGGGTTAGTGGAAAGAGATAGAGCAAGAACATGGATAGGAGAGGGAAGATGAGATAAAGACACAAATTTATCAATAGGATACACAACCATAGATTTGTGAGTGCAAGAACGAGTACCTTTCCTGTGCGCAATCGGTAAGTCATCAGACGGAGGAGGAAGAGGAGCTTCACCTGAGGAAGCCGGCAATGGAAGGAGTGAAGCATCTGGGATATTTACCTCGCCACTTGGCTGTCCAATCTTCTTCCTGCACTGATAAACCTGTAGAGGAGGGGAGTCACTAGCACCAGGAGCATCAGGGAAGGGTATAAGGGAGGGTACGGGTGAAGGAGATGGAGAAGACCACTCTACACTAGATGATGCACTGGAGGTAGAATGAAGTACTTTCAAAGAAGGTCACATCGGCACTGACAAAGTTCCTATGTGAAATAGGGTCATAACACTTATACCCTTTCTGAGTACAAGAATAGCCCAAAAAAATACATTTAGTAGACCTAGGAGCCAACTTATCAACCTGCATATGCAAGTTATGAACAAAGCACACACCCAAAAACCCAAGGAGGAATAGGAAAACTCAGTAAATTAGGGAACATAACAGAGAAGGGAGATTTGTTGGACAAAACAGAGGATGGCATACGGTTAATCAAATGACATGCAGTCAAGACACCATCACACCAAAAATGCTTAAGAACATGCATATGCAGCATCATGGCTCGGGCAACCTCAAGGAGGTGCCGATTTTTGCGCTTTGCTACTCCATTTTGCTGTGGAGTATAGGCACAACTAGTTTGGTGGATCATCCCATGAGTATCACAAAAATCAGAAATATCAGTTTGAGCATATTCTAAAGCATTATCAGAACGAAAGATTTTAATAGGAATGTCAAACTGAGTCTTTATTTCATTATGGAATTTTGTAAATACATGTAACAATTCAGACCTGTCCTTTAACATATAAAGCCATATAAGGCGGGAATGATCATCCACAAAAGTCACAAAATACCGAAACCCAAATCTATTACTGACTCTGCAAGGACCCCATACATCAGAATGGACTAAAGAAAATAAAGACGGACTACGAGCCACAGAGCGAGATGGGAATGACACACAGTGATGTTTCCCCAACTCACAAGCCTCACACTCTAACCTAGGAGTAGACTTAAAACTAGGAAATAAAAGTTGTAACCTAGAAAGCGACAAATGACCTAAATGACAATGTCATTGCAAAGGAGTGATGTCCCCAATAGCCGTAGCAGCAGCAGAAGAGGTAAGACAGCCGTTGTTGAGGTAATATAATCCATTCTTTTCACGCCCTCCACCAATCGTCTTCCTCGTGTGAAGATCTTGAAAAACACAGTAAGAAGGAAAGAATGTTACTGAGCAATTTAACAAACTAGTTAATTGACTCACAGAGAGAAGACTTAATGGAAATTGAGGAACATGTAAGACAAAGGATAAGTTTATGGATGGACTAGGTGAGATAGAACCGTGACCTAGAACTGGTGTTGAAGCACCATTAGCAAGAATCACAGAGTTAGAACTGGAACTAGTAGAAAAATCCTTAAAAAGTGATGACTTACCGGTTATGTGGGCAGAAGCACCTGAATCAATGATCCAGGGGGTAGATGTAGTAGTAAAGAGGGCTGAGGTACCTATGTGGGCTAGGGTAGCAGCAGATGTGGACGCACCATTAGATGTATTAGCAGATGCCTCAAGAGTGTGCAAGCGCCAGAGCAACTAGTTGATGTCATCTCGTAGACCGGTAGCTGAATCTCCTGAAGAAGGTGTTGGTTTAGTGTCAACTGGAGCCATTGTGTCCGCACCATCATCAGACACTGTATGATTAGCTAACTGTGCTGCCCACTCTGGTTTGCCATGCTTTGCCCAACAAATCTCCACAGTATGGTTGGGCTTTCCATAGAAAGTACACTGGCGTGCAGTACGATCAGAGGGCTGCCACCAGATCCTCGACCAGCCATTCCACGACCTCCCCCACGACTGCGACCACGTCCACGGTTGGCATGGAAGGCAGAATTGTCTTTGGAAGACTAATCAGTTTTGGTAGAAGAGGTAATGCGCTACAGGCGTGAGTATGTATCATTCAAAGGAGGCACAATATCTCCTGCAAGTAAGTGACCCTTCACTACCTTTAGGTCATTGTTCAGACCAGCCAAGAATTTGGGCACAAAGAACTCGTTACGCTGAGCCTTCAATTTGTCAATGTTAGTGGTCAAAGGTTGAAAGACATTGAGTTCTTCAACCATACCCCTGAAAGTATTGTAGTATTCTGCAAGTGGCTTGTCTGACTGGCGATACTGAAACAGTTTTTCATAGATATCATAAATACAGGTCATATTCTTCTCCTGAGAGTAGGTCTCCTTCAAATCATTCCACACTCCCTTGGCAGTAGAATGAAACATAACATTGGGTTCCATACTGTTCCATAACCAAATTAAAATTAATGCATTCTCTTTCTACCATTGAGCATAACCAATTTCAGATTCTTTGGGAGAATCAGAGATGGTGTAATCAAGCTTGTCCTTAGCCATCAAATATACCTTGACTGACTGAGCCCAAAGAAGGTAATTCGAGCTTCCCTTAAGCTTGATAAATGTAATCTGGACATTGACATTGTCCGAGGTAGAAGAAGTAGTAGTAGGGGTAGGGACTTTGATCTCAGCCATGAGAACCAAATAATAATCACCCACCAAGTAGGAAAAACAGCAGCAGTAAGCAATCGGACACCACAAAGCTCAACAAAACATAACCAGCCGATGGGGGCAGCGGTAGTGTCGAATCAGCCTTTGATAGGAGAGCAAAAAAAATTCTGCAAGAAGGCTAATCGCATGGACAAAGAAACACAGTAGGCAGCAGCAACTTTCAGCAGCAAGTATATAAAGAGTACAAAGTAGTAGTAGTAGCAGCCATCGATGATGAAGTAGCAATAGCAGCCATCGGTAGAGGAGAACAAGTCCAGTGGCTCTCTTAAACAGTAAGGACCAGCATAAAACCGATAGCAGCAGTATGGAAGATGACTTACATGTACTGTAGATCACTTCATATTAATTAGGTCATAGTAATTGCAGCAAAGAAGGCGGCTGCACACCAAGGAAGTTTATCGCTAGGTTGAAATCAGAAGCGATAGGTTTGTTTGGACCAATCGATTTGATTAAACCTGCTCTGATACCATGTTACAATATTAATTTAGATGTAACCCGAACCAGAAACGAGAAGGAGAGAAGAGAAGAAGGAGAGACCGAAAGCTGTCCAGAAACAGAGCAGCCTGCGATCAGTCCAGAATAGGCTGATCGCAGGTCAATATAGTGTATACATATTGCTTAAAACAAAAGAAGAAATTACATAAAAGCCCCCTCACTTAAGCCGCAACCCTAAAGGACCAAAATATGGACCCGATAGGACCAAAAGGCCCCTATCGGGTCCTAGAATTGACGCTAATCCTGGGATTAGCGCTAATTCCCAACACTCCCCCTCAAGCTGGAGCATACACATCAATATCGAAACCTAATTTGGAAGTAATGGGACAAGGACCTCATACATCTGAATGAACCAAAGAAAAAGGGTGTGCAAACCGTTTATTGACTCTAGGTGGATAGCTTACATGGTGAAGCTTCTCAAACTGACACGACTCACAATCTAAACTGGAAATAGAATGAAAACGAGGATCAAGCTTCTGTAAACTTTGCATAGACGAATGACCTAGTTGATAATGGATCTGATGGAGGCTAAAAATACTTGAACATGCAACGGAAGTAGAATTATCCTTAAAAAGATAGAGACCCCCAAACTCTACTACCTCTACCAATCATCTTCTTCGTCGTAAGATCCTGAAAAATACATGAATCAAAGAAAAAGTTACGGGGCAGTTGTAAGCTTGTGTAAATTTACTCACAGATAAAAGATTAAAAGGAAGATCGGCTAATAGAAGAACAGACGATAACAAAACTACTCATCCCATCTCCTCTTTATATCTTCATCCTTCACAAGCACTCTACCATCATCATTCTTAATACATCGAACATGGTCGAGATCCCTGCTCTTCCTTTCCCAAATTTTAGCTATCTTATAAATAGCCTTTTCCCCTTCCTTGGTATTTAAATTATTGTAAAAATCATTATATTTTCTTGCCCTTTCTTTCCCCATAATCTTCGTTGCCTGGTTTCTGGCGGCCTTATATCTCTCTTAATCTTCAAGTTCCCCAGTCCTTTGCCAAATCTTAAAATTATCTTTCTTGATCTTGATAGAAGCCTGGACCTCCACATCCCACCACTAAGTCTCTCTAGGGGCCAACTGAGTACCCCTAGACACCCCTAGAACCTCCTTAGAAACTTTCTCAATGCAATCCGTCCTCTCATTCCACATCGTGTTGTCGTCCCCTTCACAATCCCACTTCCCATGCTTCACCACCTTATCTGTAAAAGACCCCAATGACTCTCCTTTCAATCTCCACCACCTAACCTTAGGGCAAACATGTTTCCTTGGTTTACTCTTCGGCAAATAGAGGCACATGTCCAAGATCAACAATCTATTTTGATAAGTTAAGCTCTCTCTAGGGATAACCTTACAGTCCTTACATCCATCTGTTGGACCTTTTAATGAGAAAGAAGTCTATTTGACTGGAATGCTGCCCACTTTTGTATGTAATTAAGTGTTCTTCCCATTTAGCGAAAAGAGTGTTAGCAATGGATAGATCATAAGCTATTGCAAAGTCCAAAACTGAGGTTCCCTCCTCATTGCTCTCCCCAACTCAATAACCTCCATGCACCTCTATATAACCTCTCCTATCCTTACTAATGTGGCCGTTCAGATCCCCTTCCATAATAATCTTTTCACCCGGTCCAAAGCCATGCATCAATTCATCCATGTGTTTCCAAAATTGTAGCTTGCAGCTCTCATCCAATCCTGCTTGGGAACATAAACGCTAATAATGTTGACCACCTCTTCATCTAACACTAGCTTTAAAGGATAAAATCATATCTCCCATTCTTTTAACGTCCACCACATCGTTCTTGAGGTCTTTATTCACCACTTTAGTCTCCCAAATACTATTGTTTGACGTCCAACAACTTAGCTTTTATCAATTTCCATCTACTCTCTTGGATACATGCAATGTTAATTCTCCTCCTCATGACATCTATCAACTCCAAACTTGCCCATCAGTGAACCAATGTTCCAGGAAGCACAACGAATTCTCCTTTTATGGCCAACATTCTTAACACGCCCTTGTACATGCTACAAAGTGGATCGATGACGTATGTCATTTGCGTGGGATGCCCTGACAACAGGATAAAAGGACACAGAACAAAGAAAAGAGATGAAATACAATTAAAAAATACGGGTATCCATGCAAAGGGTGGATTGTCTGGATATAATAAGGTGTGGGCTGTCTACCTGACGCACCAAAATAGAACTATATATTAGTAAGAAAGAAAAACAAAAGGATCCAGGTATAGAGGAATGGCACCTAGCACAATAAACAAGTATTCTCAGTATATAAATGAAAAGCACAGGACATACAACTAGGGTACAGTGTACGATACAGCAGGATTCTAACACAACACATACATCAAACCAAATCCACTAGTACTATATGCATGACAATAAATCTCAATATCAATAATATGTAAAGAGGAGCACAAGACTAATACCAAAAGAGATAACACTCGAGAGAAGTAGATAGCACATAAGGCAAACATAGAAGATGATAACCAGCCACAGCAAATCAAACAAAGGAAGGTGATGCAACAGATGAATACACAAATAGACAGATAGGCATATAACAAAGCATACAGAAGACGACTACCAATAAACTGAAAGTTTATATATATAAGCATACAATGTCAAAGGGAAAAGGAGCGAGTGAGGGGGTATCCCTTACAACACAAGCAACTCTAAGCCCGTGAAGAGTTCGGCCAGGTAGAAACTCCACTGAAAAATCCAACGCACAGTAGGATGCACCCAGGGTTATGTCTCAACCGGTGATAAGGTGTTAGGGTGCAACACTAACAGGGGCAAGTTAGGGGGTTGCTAATGGGGATGGGAGCAAGGTTAGTATCGCTAAAGTAGGAGTGATTGAGTGAATGCGGCAATCCTCAGTAGGCTCAATTAGAGATCAGGGAGAATCAGGAAAAGGGATTAAAAGAGCAGGAAGAATCAAGGGAGAGGGGGTAGAGAAATCAAATTGTGGGGAGGGGGGTCGATGGTAGTTTATGGATAGTGGTGGAAGGGGGCTATGGGGAGCGAAAAGATTGTGGGGTGCTGAGAGCCAAACTACTTGAAGGGGCAGAGAGAATATCGGTGGTCTTTTTTTTCGCAAGAATAGGAGAGGAAGTCGTAGGAGAGGGATGGGAGGAAATCGGTGGGATAAAATAGGGGAGAAATCAGTCACAAGAATGGGAGAAAATCTAATGGTGTGGTATAATAGAGGAGAAAATCGATCATGGTTTTTCTTCTTTTTTTTTGCTCACTTAGCAAAAATAGTAGAGGAATCAGGGGAGGAGAGAAAACCAGTGGTGGTAAAGGAGAAAAAAGAGGGAGAGAGAGGACCGGGAGAAAGGGGAGTCGTGAAAGAGAGCGCGCGAGGGCGAGAGAGAGAGAAGAGAAGCGAAGGGGAGGATCAATGTATACCTACCTGGTTCGGTTATGCCCTAGGTCGCCACTGCCTGAGATGGGGGAGGGGATGGTGTGCCAGAGAGCTTCAGCGAGAGGTAGCCGTTAGCTTCAGTGGGTTGGAAATGAATCAATCGCCAATCTATGAAGATTTAACCCAAATCGCAAAACCCTAATTAGCACAAATCTAGGGTTACCTGCGGTTGGAGCTAAGGGCTCCAATGAAGCTGAAACTTGGATCGAATGCTGTTTGTGTGGTGATAAAGAAAACATCCAAAGAGTTTTTCAAACTGAGCTCTGAATAAGAAGAAATGATCAAAATCGATTTTGGCTAAGTGCTAAAACCCTGACAGCTTTGTTCGATTTTTTCCACTCCTTAAATACATCAATCTTCAAACTAAAAAAACAAGCCAACAACCACTAGCAAGCATTTTGAGTTAATCCTTCACACCATATGATTGATTAAAGTTAATCAATCCTTTATTCAAAAAACCAGCAAACTAGGGATAAAACCACCCCCTCCAAAAATCGTAGAGCTTAGGATGAACCAGTAACAACCTGTGATGGAGGGACGAGTTGTTACTGATCCTTTTCTTCTTTGGATATCAAGGCTCTGATACCTTGTAAAGAGATGAGAAGAAAAGAGAGAGTCCTGCGATTAGAGCAAGGGAGTCCCAATTGATTAGATTGGGGGTGCCCACCTTCATTCATTAAATAGATCAACCATTACAAATCCTACTAGAAATTGGACAGACCAAAACAAAATAGGAAACTAATACTAGCTGCAAACTCCTAATAGAACTCAGTCCTAATGTGACTAGGAAACCCCCAAGGGAGGAGTCTACGACTTGCGCAAGACTCCTCCCCTCTCACGATACAGTTCTAACATTGTTAACAACTAAAAAAACTTATTCCTATCTCTCTCTCTCATACAAACCAGTATTGTTCACATCTTCTTCATCTTTCGCTTAAAATGCTGAAAACCTGTAACCATAACCCTAGCTTGTTTGGTTGCACGTGCTTCCGACTTGCTCTTTGAGGGGATCAGCGGGTTCTCAGTCGGGGCCACAAAAAGAAGATTCTGGCCCATCTCAGATCCAATGAAGGAATAAGAGGGATTTGACACTTCCCACGGCTTGCAAAGAGGCCTTCTAGTGCACCAATTTGGTGAAAGAGTCAGTCTTTGAAGTTAGCCACCCCACCCCCAAAACACCTCCCTCCCGCAGCCCCTCTTGAAATGCCATTGGTTTTGCAGCTTTTTTTTTTTTTTAGGTTCCTGTGCGGGAACTCACTTAGGTTGCATAGGTGCATGGATTAGATTATTAGGAGGTGAGGTTTTAGTTTTGTAGTGTTTGCCTGAAGATCAAAGGGCAATTGGACAAATATAATATTCCATACACCTTCCTATTAGTTCTGCGAAGGAAGAAGACCACCACATATATATATATAGAGAGAGAGAGAGAGAAGAGAGACTATTCTCAAAAGTAGACTACCAAACAGACTTCTTGTTCTTGAAATTTTTTTCTATTGATGCAACCAAAAAATTTTAATTTCTTGACTTATTTCAAGAAATCAATGAAAATTTGAAATAAAATTTTCAAAAAGGGCCTTAAATCATGTTCTTTTTTAAAAAAAAAAAAAAAAAGAGACCGCCATCTAGCTTCATAGAAATACAAAATGAAAAGGATTTGTGCCATAAACTTCTAGAAAGTTTTCAAATAAATATTCTTTTTCAATTGAAAGAGGGTTTTAGCTAACTACACAAACAAAACAAAGAAATCATTAAAAAAAAAAAGGGCGTAGCCGGTGCACGAGGCTCCCGCATGTGCGAGGTTCGGGGCGAAGAGAACTAAAACAAAGAAATCATTAGATGGCAATAAATTAAACCAAAGTCCAGAGGTTAACTAAGCGCCCAAATTAGCTGCCCTCATTTTGCATAGCAAAACTGGTTAGTTATAAAACTGTTTTCCTAGTTTGAACTCTAACTGATGCAATTCACCCACCATACAAACACAACCGTGCATGGACACAAACTCTTGCCCACATGGATGAGTTCACATAGTCAGAAATCAAGCAGCCAAAAACCTTTGAATTTGTGGTTCAATCAATATCCTAGAGATCATTATGTCCAGCAGCCCATCATAGAAGACAACTTACGGATTAGTTGCCGCCTCAGTCGAAAGATATGGGACTCTGAAAGATGGATCAGGGGAGTTATCTGTCTAAAGATGGGCAGTTTTTTTATCGGCGAAATGAGAGCGCTGCAATGCCTTTGAAAGTCCTAATTTCCTGATCCTTCACTGAAAACTTCTTTTCGTCTGAGTCTCAATCAGTGCAGGCCCCTAGTCAATATGAAGGCTTATCCGCTTCTTGGCTTTTTCAAATTCTTTCTGTAACTCTGACATAGTTTTTAAGGCGGTAAGGCGACGAAGGCATTTAAGGGTCTTTCGGAGTGCCTTAGAGATAAAGCGGGCATAAAACGTCGCCTTATTGACTAAAGCGTTCCTGTGTAATTTTTTTATAAAACAAATCTATTAGGCTCAAATCCTAGTTGAATCCTATTACTCATATGTAAAATAAATATTAAAGGTTCATATTCATACCAATGTAAGATATTCATCAAGAAAACAAATCAATAAAGTAAATAAACTAAATTCATCTTCATCAATCATCAATCATCAATCATCATAACATATTAATATATAATATAAATACATAATTATGAAACAAAATTATAAATATAAAGAAAAGAAGACATAAAAAATACAAGTAATTATTATACTTACCTCTATGATGGCAAAATGAGTGCCTAAGCCCTAAGGTCATCCACTATATTTCTACTCCTGTCAAAGAAGAATGAAGCTCACCGTTGCCGGAGCAAAATGGTCACCTGGATCAGTGGTTCTTCCTTGTTCCTTGATTCCTTCTCAAAGCCCTTTCTTAAAACCCTTGACAAAATCCAAACCCTGTTTGTGAATCGTGTTTTTGTTTTGTTTGTTTTGGTTATTTTTGGTGGAGTAAAGTTGATCCCATACATCTCAAGTGTTAATAAAATCATACACCTACCAATAAAAAATCTATATTTGGAATCTTCATCATGTAATTTTAAAATGTGTTAAAAAAAAAAACCCATAAGGCGCCACTTCACGTAAGGCGGAGCACTGCCTTACTATCTCTAGACCGCATCAGCGCCAAGGCGCTAGTAAGGCGCTGCTAAGCGCCTTAGCAGCACCTTAAAAACTATGGTCTCCAGTAGCTTCTTAAATTGAATATAATCCTGCCTCAATTTATTCACTTTGTTCCTTAATTGTGCAATAGTATGGGTGACACCAGTTTTATCTTTAAAGTTAATGGAAATGTTCCTCCACCCCACTTTGTTAAAAGTAGCAGTAGTCCTATTGCCTCTCTTAACTTCCTCTACCATAATTGTAACAAGAATGTCTACATTTGATTGTCTCCATTTTGCATTCTCAGTAGCTGCTTCTGTTGAAGCTGCCATTTTCTCACTATTTTACCCAATATATATATATATATATATATATATATACACCCCACTTTGTTAAAAGTAGCAGTAGTCCTATTGCCTCTCTTAACTTCCTCTACCGTAATTGTAACAAGAATGTCTACATTTGCTTGTCTCCATTTTGCATTCTCAGTAACTGCTTCTGTTGAAGCTGCCACTTTCTCACTAGTTTACCCAATATATATATATATATATATATAGCTTTAAAGTCCAAATGTTTGAAATTGAAACCACTGATTTCCTCCAAGGCACCCTAACCCTATCACTTTGGAGTCTCAGTCTAGATGATGGATAGAAATGCAAATGTTATCTATTAACATGGAGCATTTGAATGAATAAAAATAAACCACTTATCCTGAGATAACACTGCATGAATTCAAAACAACACTAAAGATTGAGTTTTGACGAGAGCAAGTCAGAGAGAGTTTGGGTGAATAAAAATAAACCACTTATCCTGAGACAACATTGCATGAATTCAAAAGCTCTCAATCTTTCCTTGTAATTCAATATGGACCCAGACACATGCAACAAATGGAACTGAAATCTGAATCTCTGGAATAAAAAGTTCAAAAATACCAAGACCAAAGCTCATTGAAGAGCAACCAAGTAGTGTGATTATTTTAAAAAAAAAAAAAAAAAGTCTTATTGCTGCTTTAGATCATAGGAGAGGCCAAGCTTCTACGTGGATGGACATCCATAAGCCATCAACAAATTAAAAATTATAAAAACTGCAACAACCCAAGGAAAAAAACCTTTCTTTTGACAAATAAGATGAGCTTAACAGAAATTTTGAAGTGGTGATCAGAACAATGTACTCAATTAATTCATCTATGGGCAAAACTATAAATAAGCAATAGGCCCTCCATCTTTAGCAGAGCTAACTCCATAAGCAATTATTGAAACACAATTAGGAAATTCAATATCAGTGTGAGAACAGCAAACCCTAATTTAGAATAGTATATTGGTTCTCATTCTACAACTGACGAGGAGCAACAATACTTATACAAGTACAAGCAGGTGACCAAGAAACATAGATAAGGGAACAAAGAGATAACAATCTAGCTTAATGAAGAAATCTAGTACAACTCAATTTCCACAGATCCACATCCGATATGACTCAATAAGCACAAACCTAACCTCAATATTAAAACCCTAAATGATGATCTCCAGAATATTTGCATTGGTAAAAAATAAAATTCATTGTCAAAATACTATCCATAATCCGGTGTGAGCATAAAAACACACACTTTCAATGCATGTAGACATAGAAATATGATCCTGAAATCTGCAAAAACCATCAATCTATTTCATCCTTCTACTAAACTAATAAGAAAGCAAGAAAAGTGACTAGAGACAAATCACAGATCTGAACAGAGGCTGTAACCAAATACTCTGCAAAATTGACATATCTGAACAGAGAAATCACTGCCTCGAGAGAGAGAGAAAGAAAGCAAGAAAAATGACTTACCTTTGTGACAGAGGCTGCAACCAATTACTCTGCAAAATCGAACCTTGACCTCACTGAAACTTCAAACCTCGACCTCGCTGGAAAAGAAAAAAAAGAATCTGCAAAATGAGAGAAGAGTCAGTTAGAGAGAGAGCTGCCTACCTCTCACCTTGGCGACAGTAGATTGTGAGATGATGAAGCTTGAAGTATAGGTTACCGGGTTGAAGCTTTGGTGACAGTTCGGAGCGTTCTTTCTATTTGGCTGTTCCAAGAGAAAAGAAGGGTAATAGGGTTTACAGGATGTTAAATACTTTATGTTATGTTTTGAGTTCAATTTACTCATTTACCCCTCCTCACTTTAGTTGAATCAATTGATTCTGCGCTTTTTGCTCAGAATTGATTATGAGTATGAAAAGCACGGTTTTCATGTGCCAAAAAAGGGACTCCAAGTTATAAAAAATGCCCGGTTCACTAGAAAAAAAAAAAAAAAAAAAAAAAAAGAAAANTAAAACTGATCCCATACATCTCAAGTGTTAACAAAACCATACACCTACCAATAAAAAATCTATATTTGGAATCTTCAAGTAATTTTAAAATGTGTTTAAAAAAAAAAAAAAAAAACCCCATAAGGCGCCACTTCACGTAAGGCGGAGCACTGCCTTACCATCTCTAGACCGCATCAGCGCCAAGGCGCTGGTAAGGCGACGCCTTAGCAACACCTTAAAAACTATGAACTCTGCCCATTTAAGCTTATTGGCATAGAGATGACCTTAACATTATAAGGTTTTCTGAAGATTTTGAAGGAGGCCAAAGTGATGAGTTCCCAATTACTATCAGGTTACATCAAGGATCCGCATTGAGTTTACACTTATCATGGATGATTTAACCAGGAATATTCAAGGACAGATCCCGTGGTGTAGGCTTTTTGCGAATGATATTGTTCTGGTCAGTGAAACAGTGGCAGAGATTAATGATAAGTTGGAGTTATGAGATATACTATTGAATCGAGAGGTCTTAAGATAAGTAGAACACAGACGGAATATATGATGTGTAACTTTAGTCGATTGAGGAATGATAGCAAAGTGGTGAAAAATTGAGGGGGGAGAGATCCCACAAAGTGACTATTTCAGATATCTGGGCTTTACCTTAAACAAGGAAGGTGAGATCGATGATGATGTTTCCCACAAAATTAAAGTAAGATGGAGGAAGTGCAGAAGGGCGTCTAGAGTGTTATGTAATCGACGAATTCCTCTAAAGCTTAAGGGAAAATTCTACAGAACAGTCATAAGACCAACTATGATATATGGTGCGGAATATTAGGCAATTAAGAAGCGTAACATAAACAAGTTGAGTGTAGCAGAGATGATGATGTTAAGATGGATGTGCGGCAAAACCCTGAGAGATAGAGTAAGGAATGACCAGGTTAGAGCTGATTTGGCAGTTGCCCCAATTCAGGATAAACTCAGAGAATGTCCATTACGATGGTTTGGACATGTCCAAAGGAGGCCTTTTGATGCCCCAATACGGAGGAGTGATCAAATTCAGATGGATGGAGCTAAAAGGGCTAGGGGCTGGCTAAAATTGACCATTGATGAATTAGTAAGAAGAGACATGCAAAAGTTAGGTCTTCACCCTAGTATGGCATCTAACAGAGCTGCTTGGAGGGCAAAGATCCGAGTTGCTGATTCTTCGTAAGTGGGATGTCCCAAAGGGTTTTTTTTTTTTCAATATATATATATACACGGATCCATGTAGCCGACCCAATTTAGTTGGATAAGGCTGAGTTGTGTAGTTGTTGTTGTTGTTGTTTGAAAACATAACTCTGGAGATTAGAGAAGCAGCTCATAAAAAAAAAAAGGGGGGGCTTTTTATACAAGAAAATCATTGAAGTAGTACAGGACAGTGAATCTCGTTAAGTTTGATATTTTAAGCAAGCAAAAGCTTTGGGCTTTATAACAAAGTAAGCAAAGACGTCTTACAGTATTGAAGAAACATATTGCAACTTCATCATAAGATATATTAATGATTTGGGTCTTCAATGACTGGGAAATACAGCTGACAGCAATATGAAAACAAGTTTCTTCCTGATCTTCCTGCAAATGTTAACAAAATCAATGTTAAGCAGATAATTTTTGCAGCAGAAAGCCAGAGAATATTCAATTATTCATTAGCAATTCTTAAAAACCAAGAGCAGGTAGATACATTCAATGCAGTTGGACTGAAACAGAGAGCTTATAAATTTGGTTTCAGCACCAAATCTTTAGGTATGCTATGGTGGTTCATTATAATAGTTGAGCTTTTTCAAAGATTGGATTATCATATCTTAGAGCAATGGATAGAAAGTAAATATGTTTCTCTCTCTCTTTTTCAATTTTTTTTTTTTTTTTAGAAATGGTCACATTTTATAAAAAGACATGGTGACAAGCCGATTCATAAGCCATATATCTTAAAAGTACAAAGTTTAACCCATACAGCCCTGTGCAGACCATTTATTTACTAATCATGATCATACATTTGCGTTGTATTTAGCATATCCAATATCTTTAGTCTTCTTGCTCGGTAACACCCATGGAATCAATGTTTTAAGAAAAATTTCACACAACTTGATCAGTTCAACCTCCGCTTTTTTGATAGTAGCCAACATATAGCAGTAGGACTTTCCCGCTCCACCCCAACTCATAGCACCTCCAAGATGCAGATTAGGTAATGGTATATTTCCCAAGGATAACCATTCCTGGTCAAATCCTTAAAGCAAGGGTACCCATAGGGCCAAGCAAAAGGGTGGCCACGCTACCAAGAGGTGAGTAAATATTCAGCTCCTTCCTTACTTAAGCTAAATCTATCAGAGATTCTCCATCCTATATTGATGAGAAGATTGCCAATAAGGATCTTGTTCTTATCCTATGCTACACGAAGAATTTCACCTATCTTAGAACCTTCATTTTCCAATTTTATTAATGTAAGCGTATCCAAGGATTAAAGTATCAGTATCGGTATCGGTCGGCTAAAATTAAGATACATATCGGAGGATATCGTATCGTATCGTATCGGAGATACGCTAAGATATGCTAAAGACCAAGGATTAAAGTATCGGTATCAGTCGCCGTATCGGTTGGGTAAATTTAATATACGTACCAGAGGGGTATCGTATTAGAGATACTTTAAACCATGAGTGTATCCCTATGCAATATCCCTCTATTCCCCCACCCCAACCTAGCCCATCAGTCAACTTTCGAACATGTCCATTCTGTGCTTTTACCGTCTTCCCACGGTTCAAGATCTCGGCGAGATCTTGCTGAGATCTTGTTTTTTGACAATAGCGAGACGATACTGAAGGCGAGGTGAGAAATGTGCAAGATCTCAACCGAAATCTCACCACTTAACTCGGTATCGGTTCAGTTTCGGTCCAAACTTGATCCAACCAAGGCAAATAAAGCAAGGTTTCAACCCAAATGAAGAGAGATCTCGCTGGTTTCGCCTGGATCTTGCTGGTTTCAACTCTTAGAGCTATATTTTCGAAGAAAAACACCATAAAGCTGTGATTTGATGTTTCTTCTTGGAGATCTTCCTTACTACAATCATGAAGCAAAGATCTTCAACCTTGGTGGTGACTTTTCTTCTCAAGATCCCTTTAAGGTAAAAATTTCTTCCCAAACCCATATTTTTCATAGAAACATCATCAAATCTTGTTTATTGCCATTGATTTTTTTTATATGTGATGCTACTCGGTGTGATCTATAGATTAATGTTAGAAAAAATATTTTTCTGTTATTAAATTTATTTTTTTATTTTTTTGTTTAAATAAATGCTTTTCTTGCAAAAATAAAATTGAAAAAATATGATTTATATATGATGTTTGGTATACAATTTTTTATATGTTGCTCACCAAAGGCTGATCTACAGCCTCATGGTGTCCATTTTTTTTTTTTTAGTCAATAAATTAATTAATATATTTTCTTAAATATATAATATATATTAAATAATTACAAAAAAAAAAAAAATCTGTTTTGTATGGAAAATTACTTTACATTAGTGTAAATATTGTTAGTGTACTTTGAAATCAAA
This sequence comes from Macadamia integrifolia, assembly GCF_013358625.1. Lineage (NCBI taxonomy): Eukaryota > Viridiplantae > Streptophyta > Magnoliopsida > Proteales > Proteaceae > Macadamia > Macadamia integrifolia. The sequence continues at coordinate 337,565 of NC_056559.1, read as the reverse complement.
ATGGTGTTCTTAGTTTCACTCTACTATACTTTATTATTATATTATTGTTAATAAAAAAATATGATTTAAAATTCAAAAAAAATTATAAAAAGTGTGGGATTAATATGTAATAGCTATATGATATTGAATAGCTCTTAATGCATGCATTCTTTAATATGGTGTTGATGTTGAATAGTTATTAATTCATGCACAAAGACAATTATATAATAGTGTTGAAGTTGGGGCATAATGTCTAGTACTGGAGGTGGAGATATTGTATGGTTATATGGAGATATTGTATGGTTATATGGAGATCCAATGTTAGATGACAGAAAAAAATCAAGGTGTAGGTACTATAAGAAAATGATAAATTCTGGAGGTGCCACTAGGTTGAAGCAACATTTGGCTGGAGGGTACAAGGATGTAGCCAAATGCCCCCAAGTTTCATATGAAGTGCAAAAACAAGTGCAGCAAAGCCTACAAGGTGGAAGGTTAAAGAGGGCAGAGAAACAAAGGTTGGATCAAGAACTCGATGAGGCAGTCTTAGAGAGGCACCCAACAATAGTAGATGCTAACGCAGATGACTCTGATTCTGATAGTGAATATAGGCCAGACCAAGGTATGACAAGGGCAAAGTGGAGAGAATTGCAACAAGTTAAGGCAGCGAGCAGGATCTCTCATCAAATGGAAAAGGTTAGCTAGGTAGAGATGAAGAGAGAAGCAGGTGGCTCTAGTTCTAAAGCAACTGCATCAAATGTGCTTCCCACAGAGGAAAGAAGGAATAAGAAGCAGAGGAATGTGGGTGTGCCTTCAGGAGAACTCAGAGTGTGAGGGCTGCCACACCCCCATCACCACCCCCAAGACAACATGATGATCATGATGAGGTCTCGTGCTCTGATATATAGATAGCAGGATACAAGACAAAGAACTATGAAGCAAGTATGGGGTACATGGAAACAACAACTTGGGGATGCAATGTCAAAATGGTTTTAATAGCATCCCAACTAATGCTGCACAAGGGACAAATTACCAATCCATGATCAACACTACAGGAAGGGCTGGTCCAAGAACAAAGGGCCCACTACTTATGAGATGATGAATGTTTATTTGTCTCATCAAAAGGAGTTGGATGAGTATATTAATAGTTTGAAGGCTCAGTGGGACGATATGAAGTTACTGTGATGTGTGATGTGTGATGTGTGATGGTTAGACTAGACCAACTAGACAGTCCATCATCAACTTCATGGTGTATTATGATGGGAAGACTGTCTTTTTAAAGTCTGTTGATGCATCCAAAAAGAAGAAGGATGCAATGTACTTATACAAGTTGTTGAAGGATGTTACAGAGGTTGGGCCTGAGAATGTTGTTCAAATTGTGACAGACAACAGGAGCAACTTTAAGAAAGCGGGGGAGAGACTGATAAATAGGAAGAGCAAAAGGATCCACCTTTTCTGGACATCATGTGCAACCTACTGCATTGACTTAATGCTTAAAGACATGGGAAGAAGTCTTTGGTAGTAGGTGTGGTCGAACAGGCAAGACAAGTGGCCACATTTGTTTACAACCATGGATATTCTCTATCTTTGCTGAGGGAAAAATGCAGTGGAGATTTGGTAAGGCCAGGAATTACCCGATTTGCAACAACTACATTGCATTGAAGAGATTTCATGATAAGATGGTTGGTTTCAGATCCATATTTGCCAGTGAGGAGTGGTTTGGATGGAGGGAATCGGGTTCGTTAGGTAGTAAGGCATCACAAGCCACCATCTCTAGTGAACAATTCTGACAGGATGTGAAGAAGGTCCTTCTTATATTTGGCCCACTTGTAACTGTCTTGAGATTGGTAGACTCATAGAGGCAGCCTACCCTGCCATATGTGTATACTGCAATGGAGAAGATGAAGGAGAATGTGGGAGCATCCATTCCTAGGGATGCAAAATCTAACATCAAAATTATTGAGAAGAGATGGGAGAAACATTTAATGCATCCACTGCATAAAGCTAGTGAGTTAATAAACTTGACTATAGTCCAAGTTAAAGTTACTTTACATTTAATGACAAGTTATTTATGGAATTTGTAGCGTATTATCTCAATTATAAGTTCCACTACAAGTACAATCTAGGAATGGATGATGTATTGCTAGAAGCAGTGGACTCTTGTAACTGTCTTGAGATTGGTAGACTCATAGAGGCAGCCTACCCTGCCATATGTGTATGCTGCAATGGAGAAGATGAAGGAGAATGTGGGAGCATCCATTCCTAGGGATGCAAAATCTAACATCAAAATTATTGAGAAGAGATGGGAGAAACATTTAATGCATCCACTGCATAAAGCTAGTGAGTTAATAAACTTGACTATAGTCCAAGTTAAAGTTACTTTACATTTAATGACAAGTTATTTATGGAATTTGTAGCGTATTATCTCAATTATAAGTTCCACTACAAGTACAATCTAGGAATGGATGATGTATTGCTAGAAGCAGTGGAACTTGTGGTGGCAAAGTTGGTCCCTAAACCTGATCTACAGGCAGCATGCAGCACTGAGGTGGGTTAATGTTTGAAATATGTATAATTTCCTAAGTCTTAATGAATTCCTTATCGAATACTAACTAGTATTCAATGTTTGTATATATATATATATAGATAAAGGAATTCAGGGATGCTACTGGGAGTTTTAGTCGTGCAACGGCAGTGGCAGGAAGATAAAGTACTACCCCTGGTGAATGGTGGGTCCTCTATGGAAAAGATGCACCTAACTTGAGGAAGATAGCAATCAAGATGCCCTCCCAAACTTGTTCTACATCTGGATGTGAGCACAATTGGAGTACATTTTTATTGATCCACACCATGATACAGAACCGACTGAGTCACGAAAAGCTACAGCAGTTGGTGTTTGTGCATTACAATGAGATTGAAGATGCAGCACATACGTCAAGGCATGGAGGGTAACAGTGAACCAATTGAACTTGCTCACGTTTTCTAAGACGACTCAGATGAGGAGGATCCCCTATACCAATGGGTGAAGGATCGAGGTGAGCCACTTAAGGATCAACCTGGGGGTAGACCCACCCCATGGGTGGCTAGTCAGATGGGTGTTGACGTGGATAAGTATATATCTCAAGAGGGTCGTGTGCTTTCACAAGTACCCAGGCCTTTCGAGTCCTAAGCTACTAGGTTTGATATGGAACCTAAAACTATTTGGTCACGGTCCAGTGATGATGATGGTGATGGTGCAAGACCTGGTGGTGGTGGTAGTAGTGGAGCCCGTGCTGGGGATGGTGATGGTGATGGTGATGGTGATGATGGTGATGGTGATGGTGATGGTGATGGGGATGGGGATGGGGATGGGGATGGGGATGGGGATGGCGATAGTAATGGTAATGGTGGTAATGGTGGTGGTGATGGGGGAATGCGCTAGAGGTTCCATTACACTGAACCGAAGCAAGAGCCAGTGCGATTCACAAGAGAGACTCAGTTCACTCTTGCCACATAGGACATGAACCATGGTGCACATTCCCCCACACCCAACAAGAGGCTCACGTAGCTGATTCATAGCTAGTGGAGAGGAGCAGGATATGGACTCTATAGACATCTCTATTAGGAGCTTGATTGACACTCTAGGAGGCTTAAGCATAGAGAGTGGTATTCATGGGAACAATGTATGCACCATCAGCTATATATGGCACAGGGACAACCGGTTCAGACTATAGTCAATTTGGCCAGTTTAGACACCCACAGGCCAGCTCTTTCCCCTCTGCCACTGAGTATGAGGGTCAGTCACACTCCCATATTGGGTCAGGTGTTGTGGATGGCATCTTCGGGGTTCCAGACCCCCAGCCATATATGCCGGTGCAAGTTCCTGTCCGTCAAGCACCAACCAGCAGTTATGGATCTCGTTCCAGCTCATTTAGTTTCAGAGATACCTACCCAAGGATTAGGTATCTCCAGTATATTGGTGATGTTGTTTATAAGGCTGTTGTAGCAGACTTTGAGTATTACTTCCGTCATACTATGATATGGCCAGCCTTTGTGATTCAATCAAAGCAAAACATGTTTCGACTCAGCATCAACAATATGGAGGCTATGTAATGTAAGATTCAGTCACAAGTGATCCAATCCCAGGTAGGATCTGAAATTCTGGTTGAATAGAGAAGATGTCCTCCAATAGGCTTGGTTTTAGGCTACTTCTAGCTCTCAAACACTCTCTCACAGCAACAAATAAAAGGAAAATAAGAAAAGAAAGAGAATTCGATGGAGGGTTGAGAAGGGGGGAGAAGAACTAGTGAATGGGCATCTCACCCTCAGGGTTAGGCATCTCACCCAACTGCATAAGCCATCTTTTTTTTTTCATTAATAAATTCGTGTTCAATGTTGTAGCCCCTTACAAACTTATATAGAAGACTCAAAACTGACTCAAACACTTAAAAGGAAAGGTCTAACCCAATCCTTAACTAATTGAGAAACCTAAACTGACTAGGAAAATGAAATAACAAAGGAAATAGACTCAAAACAGGACTCTAACTAAACTGATAAATTAAACAACTTATTTCTACTTTCTACCCATATTTTAGGCCCATTAAAGTGGCCCATTACAAAGAAAATCCATGGGTTCAAAGGCCCAACACATACAAAACTCAACCCAAGGCTTATTTGCAATAAAATAAGTCCATTAAATGACTTCCCTGCATCACTATGATGATATGGCCCGGCACTCATTTCAATACTAAGAGTCTTGGTCTCTAGAATGGAGTCTAAATGTCTAGCTGTCTACTATATTTATGTTAGTTATTACTAATATATACTTTATGCAGCTATGTTGTTACTTGTTATGTTAATGTTGCTTATCTTATGTCATTCCAAATTTTCAATATATGTGAGTCATCAATCATCAATAGTAATTTGAAAATATGTCTTTTATATTCTAATGATTATATTGTGTCAGAATAATGATTGTGGAAGGTGGATTGATGAATATATCATACTAAATGAAGGATTCGAAGAGTTGCCGACTACTTACATAGGGTACAAAGTCAAAGTACCATCTTGAGTTTTAGTTTTAAAAAATTGATGTTTCCATTGTGTTTAAAACGCCTAAAATAGGGTAAATACAAAATTTCAGGGGCTACAAAGGCCATATGCCCACTAAGATCAATCAGCAAGTTGAACGCCAAAAAAATACAAGATCTTAGCGAGATCTCGCCAGATCTCCTTTTTTTTTTTCTTTTTTTTTAGCGAGATCTTAAACCTTGCCTCTTCCAGCCTAGCCCATTAATCACCTTTTGAAGTATCCGAGTGAATTATCCACCAACCAATGCATAAAATTGTTGTACAATGTCATCATTTTCAGATGCTATGTTGAAATCCCAATTCAACATACCATAGGTATTTATGCATAGAAAAATAGAGATTCCTACACAGTTATCTTTTGAGCTTTGCCATTTTCATTTACTTTTCCTATCACCTTTCCCCTTATAGTCGGGTACTTTTTAATTTGCTCCTTACTTTCATCAATAAAGTTTTCTGCTACCAACTAAACATTTTAACCACTTTAGTAGTCAGACCAACTAAACATTTTCTTTTTGGCATCCTTCATTCATTGAACTTTTTATTGCTTCCCCCAGGAAAATGGTACTCATAGCCATATATCAACAGGTAAAAGTTTTCAACTCCGAACAACAATGTGCACAACGCATACAACAGACTCACCGCTTTACTCGCTGGATTGAACATCTTTGGTGAGGCGTCTACAAGATACACAACGAGTTCCTTACTGGAATCACTCTGCTGAAAACAAAAATTCTTCGTTAAGGGCTGAAGAAAATTCTCGAAAGGGAAAGAAAAACAGCTACAATAGACTTGATAGAATTGGAGCCAGACCTGATAGAATTCATTTTCTCTGTCTTCGTCATCATCTCGAAATATGTCTTCTGGGTCCAAATCCATGACGAGTTTTCTCAAAAAAAAAAAAAAAAAAGGAGCAGATGACCGACTTCACACCTTTAGAACACCAGGGAGAGAGAGAGAGAATAAGAGACACCTCTGGTCTGATAGAAAATCCGAAGAACTGTTTAAAAAGTGAGAGAATGAGAGGGAAACCTTTGCTCTGATAGAAATCAGAAGAGAGCTTGAAAAAGAGGAGACTACCTTTCGTTCTCAAGTCACAGACTCACATGCCCCATTTGAGATCAGAAACATTTAAAACTTCAGCTTCTAACGGAAGCTGCTTTGTGGAAATTCTAGGCGACCGCCATTTTGCCTTTTGGCCATTTTTGAGCTTAGAGATACGAAAATGACCAAAAAGTCCTGTCTAATGCAAATGAGGTCCTATCGTGCATACTAGTTACAGTTCCAACTTCTTTAATCAATCTTTTTATTTATTTTTCTTTTTGGGTAACACTTCTTTAATCGATCAGTTTCACTAATTTCATCTCTACCATTATTTTTTGGCAAATCATCTCTATCATTAAGAAATATGAAAGTAGGCAAGTCATCACGCTAGTGTGGAGGAGTTTGGACTATCTCGGTTAGTCAATTTGTTTAATAATAGGGACAAAGTTCTCTATCTGGGAGCAACCACAAAGTTCTCTATCTGGGAGCGACCCCTACGCCATAGACACAAGGGGCACACAATGACCATTGTGCCCCTCCTAGGGGCGTGCACTCCTATGTCTGGGTGCAACGGCCGCTCTCGGACAAAAAACACTTGCCCTTAATAATATTATGAGCACAAGAAAAATGTCATAAGAATAGATGAGTAGTCTTACGGTCAGGATCTAGAAAAACAAAGTTGATACATAAAGTTGCAATAACTATACAAGCATAAAACTAATAATCATACTAAGGGTGCAAGTTTGGCCATGTTAGCCTGAACCCTCCCTGGTTCGCGCCCTAAGCCCAAAGAGGGCCTGGGCTAAGATACACCGACCTTGAGGGCAGATCGAAGTTGGAAAATTTTGGCCCTAAATCAAGGGCCGAGCCAGGCCAGGGTTGAGGCCTCAGGTTTAGCTTGGCCTTGCTTTAAGCTATATATATATACATACTAGTAAAAAAATCATGTGGGAGCATAAATGATTAATATTAAATCAAAGCTTCATGTGTTGTCTTATGCTGTGAGAGAGAGAGAGAGAGAGAGAGAGAGAGAGTAAATTTTGCCACACAAATACATTAAACTGTGTAGCATAGATACATTAAAGAAAAAAAGAGCTTTATTACTAAAATATTGAATAGCAACAGTCTCCAAACAGGGGCATTTTGTAGAATCTCAAACGTATCAGACTCTTGAGGTTCTAATCAAAGAACAATATATGCCAACACAGGCTAACAATCAACAACAGTAAGGATACCTGAGAAATTATTCTGATAAGGAACTGACCTTGGAATGATCAACCTAAGGAAATTATAAGAAATTCAGCAAAAACTTGAACTTTGGATGGAATTAAACTTTATCGCATAAATACATTAAAGAAAAAGAGAGCTTTATTTGTGAAAATATTGAATAGAATCAGTCACCAAACAGGGGCATTTTGTAGAAATCAATCGCCTACTTAAAGAAGTAACAATGCAATTAGGATAACGGATTCTTACGAACAGAGAGCTTTATTAGTGAAATATTGAATAGAATCAATCTCCAAATAAGGGCATTTTGTAGAAATCCATCACCTATTTAAAGAAGTAACAATGCAATCAGGATAACGGATTCTTAGAAACACACATTAAAACAATGATGAGATGAAAAACATAGATTTGAATCCAAATAACGAACTGAAATGAAATATCCAGCAAAAATATAGCAAACATTCAAAATGAATCATAAGCTGAAAGACTGCAAATTGAATTTTTAAGAATTACATAAATAGGCATTATTGGGTACCTTATGATCCTTCAAAATAGTGGCGCTAGTTGATTCCGAAATTCTGCATTCTATAACTATAACATCACCATAAATTTGTGGCTTAAAAGCATCTTCACCTTGATTTTTCATTTCCATTTGAATATTGGCGTAGCTGCAAAAAAAAAAAAAGTAGTATAATATTTTTAACTAGGTAAGATAAAGCTATCCAATGGATTACAATTATATTATTTTGGAAAAAATAGGCCTAAAAGGAAGCATGGCCCTTACATCTAGACACATTCACCCCTCATGAAAGCTGGAAATCTCACTCTTGTTGATGTTTCTATTAGTGCTCCCATTAGCCCACGTGTTGGAGTAGGGGCACGCTTCCTTTTAAGGTACTCTCTCCCATTATTCTTTTATAATACAAAAGAGAGAGAGAGAGAGAGAGAGAGAGAGAGAGAGAGAGAGAGAGAGAGAGAGAGAGATTATTTAGGAAACACAAAATGCTGAGATTCAAAAAATGGGAAGGTCAATCCCTTTATTCTTCTCATCTCATTTTTTTTTCAGGTGGTGTTTAGTATTCGACAAACAGAAAAATAGGAGTGCATGATGTATTTATAAACCTACCACTCTCTCCAACAATTCCAAAGAGATTGATAATTAAGTCATTTAGAAACATGTCACCAGATAGGTATAATTAACAGGATGGATTTTCACGTTGAGCCAAGTTTTCAGGCTTTAAAACACCAGTTCAGTCGAAGGAAAGGGAGCTTTCAAAAGCAACTCCAATTCATCAAGAATAATTATTCAATCTAAACAGTCTACTTTAAAGTCCTCTACAATATGCATGTAGCTTGGAACTTTAAACTAATCCAAGATGTGAACTCAGATTTTAAATTCTGGATTTTTTTCCTTTTGGCTAAGTAACAATTTATCTCTATTTCCTAGTTATTGTTAGGAATAAATACAATTAAGCCTAGTGAAGGAAGAAATGCATGATTAATCTAAATAGACACCTGCACCCATTCTTTATGAAATCCTTCAGTGTTGAAGCCCTTTGCGTCCCCTTAGCTTGGCAACCGAACGCACAACACACATTGCGGTCAATATTGCACTTTTTTTGCCTGCGAATGAAACCGAAGGAAACGAATTTATAGATTTAAGACATCCAAACCAAAAAGGAAAAAACCATACTTTAAAAATATATATATAGTTTGGAAATACATTGATAATAGAGAATTTATCAATCACTACAAAAATCCACTCGACTTAGTCCCATTCTGTCCAGTAACGAAATTAACGTAATCACTGAACTCGATCTCTAAGCTATTATGGCACATGAAGTTTTCCAAATGATATAAACTAAATTCACCAAAAACTTGAACTTTGGATGAAATTAAACTCTGCCGCATAAATACATTAAAGAAAAAGAGAACTTTATTAGTAAAATATTGAATAGAACCAATCTCCAAACAGGGGAATTTTTTAGAATCTCAAAGGTATCAAACTCTCAAGGTACCAATCAAAGAGCAACATATGCCAACACAGGCTAACAACCAACAACAATAATGATACCAGAAATTATTCTGATAAGGAACTGACTTTGGAAGGATCAACCTTTTGAAGCTCTTGACGACTTCCAGAACTCTTCCCATCACTTTTTCCCTGTCAGGATGATCAGTTACAACTCTAACTGAAATTAATAAAAGAAAAAATTAAGTTTCATTACCTGTCTTTGTAGAGTTTCAATATCAAACGAAATTGAATATAAAGAGCTTGAAGGAAATTACTCATCTTCATGGATTGGATATCCCGAGTACTCCTCCATTATTTTCTTCGTTGGGTCTTAGGCATTGTAAGATGAGATTGAGGAGATGAAACAGAACAAGAACAAGAAGAAGAATGTAAGAAGAAGATGAAGGCAGCGTGAGAGAGAAGAAGATAGAAGGAGAAAGAAAGCAGAGAGAGAGAGAGGAAGCAAGCGTATTGAAGCGAGTAGGAGAGAGAAAAGGAAGGGAGAAAGTAGAAGGAAAGTTGAGAGAGAGAGAGAGAGAGAGAGAGAGAGAGAGAGAGAGATCGTATTCAAACTAAAAATTGGAAATTTTAGGTTTTTTTTTATTTGTAAAGAAACTAACAAAGATTAGGAAATCAATTGACGTGATAGAATTTAGAAAATATAGATTTTCTCCATAGCGTGCCCTTTTCAAAATAATACCAAGAGCTTCCTTTTAGTAGATTCCTTAAAAATAGGAAAGTGAATTAAATAAATTCTCCTCCCAAATAGGAAAATTGCTATCTTTTTAACCATAAGGGTGGGATTGGATTTTTTTTTTTTTTAATAGCAGGGGCGTGAGAGTTTGAGAGAGTGGAGAGTGAGAATCTTCCATAAAATCTAATAATTACTGAATGAAAAAACTAATATTAGAATGAAAGAGAGTAGAGAAATAGAGAGAGAGAGAGCGACACACAGAGAGAGAGAGAGAGATGATGGCGTGAGAGTGTAGTAAATTTTTTTTTTTAAACTTAATAAAGAAAAAAATATTAGTTCGAAGATGACAGCGTGAGAGTGAATTAATACCAAGAGTTTCCTTTTAGTAGATTCCTTAAAAATAGGAAAGTGAATTAAAAGCAAGTTCTCCTCTAAAATAGGAAAATTGATATCTTTTTAACCGTAAGGGTGGGAGAGTGGTATTACTGGATGAAAAAAGCTAATATCAGAATGAAAGAGAGTAGAGAGAGAGAGAGAGAGAGAGAGAGAGAGAATGGCGTGAGAGTTTAAAGAAAATTTTTTTTCACTTAATATAGAAACAAATATTAGTTCTAAATAATAGAGAGAGATGATGGCATGAGAGTTTTTTTTTTTTTTTCTAGATGGAAGAGTTAAGATTGAGAGATTGTGGAGGGTACCAAAGAAATAGAAAAAGTGAGAAAGATGAAGAAAAGTGATAATGAGAAAATTAAGTATGATAAAATATTATAAAAAGGATTAACCACGAAGCATGAGTACATGCACTTATATAATAGTATGATATATATAATGGTAAGCAATGTGCTATGCACACTCCAGCAACGCACCTCGAGGCAACGAGCTAGTATCCTAAGTAGTCCCCAATAGAACCAGACTGAACTGTGGGATCTCCTCCAAAGGCACTGACCCATGAAAATCCTTTATGTCCACGTGTGGAAGATGCTCCTCAAACTCATCCTCCTCATCAACCTCGACATCCACACCTATGTCCTGATCATCTCCATCCATAGGCTCTAGTGGTGGATCGACTGCTGGCACATTCTCATCACTGGTTGTCTGCTGATCTAGATGCATCTTCTCCAAGATGGATCTATCAAGGGGAGTAGGAACAACTCCATTCCTCACCTCACCCTCCAAGAATATCTTGATCTACAAAATATCTTGGTCAAGGTTTTCCATAAAATATGTGACCCTCACCCGGATGACTAGTCCTGTATACCAGTGAGGGTAGCGGCCAAAGATCTCTCTTCTCCCCCATTGTGGGAGGGGAAAAAAGAGTTGCGTTCGGCCCTCTCTCCTCTCTCTTTCTCTTTTTTAGGGAGGGGTGTGTCATGTGTGTTTACCCATGGGCCTCACACCATCGTACCGTCGTTCGGAGATACATGGAGGCCTATTTTGCAGAAGTGTAAAGGTCATCATTGAGACAAGGATTTGATCATGGTCCAATATGGGGGATTGGGATCATGCGAAAGGGTTTGGAGTCGCCACCTACGATTATGGGCCTAGGACCCGGTGGTGGGTGCAATTCCTGAGAAAATGGCCCGGAAGTTGGTCTGGTCCAGAGATTTAGGGTATGTGTCATATTGTAGGTTGGGAAGGTGTTAGGCACCCGATCTACCCGGTTCAACTGGTCTTCCTACTAGATGCTTGAGAACGAACATTTTTCACAATTATTCCTATTTCGCATGCATGGCTAAGTTATCACACATATATACATTGACTAAATTCAAATAATTATGTACACTAAAACAAGGTCAATATAAATTCTACATTATGTTAATTCGGTTGAGAAATTGTACCTGAGCTTGACCCTTGTTTGGGGTCAAGAGGGGTCTGATTAATGTTGGTATGAACTTTTTTCTGAATTCTCCTAGCTCAGGGGAAGATGGTCTTGACCTCCAACTTCCTTTTTCGAGAAATGTTGACTGTGGTGATATTCGGATAGAGTTTTGACTAGAAATAGTTACTTTCGGGCTTAGACTTAAGTGTCAATTCGGCAGAGCTTCTGCTAGGGACAAGCTACTTCTGGATTTTGGCTTAGGTGGCACTCTGACAGAGCTTCCGCTGGGGATAGGCTATGGGAGGGCTAGGCTGAGGTGGCACTCCGGCAGAGCTTCCGCTAGGAATAGGCTGAAACTTAAATGATTGAGGAAATGCAAAGGCCCAAAGAACACTTCGGATCTTATGAAGATCGCTTTGAAGACTTGAAGAACCTCAAATGGGGAGGGGAGACTAAGGCAAAGCTTCTTCTACACAAAAATCTCACTCAAAAAAGCAGATGATTGAAGAACTTTTAAGGCCCGAAGAACATTTCAAAGATCCAAAGAATACTTCGGATCTTATGAAGATCTCTTCGAAGACTTGAAGAACCTCAAAGGGGGAGGGGAGGAGAGAGGGTAGAGCTTCTCTACAAGGGGTGTTCACTAGGAGGCTTGAGTGTGAAAAACCAAAGGGAGGAGGGGTATTTATAGATTTCTTGGACCAATAGGGAGGAAAGAGGGATTTCCTTGGCCAATGGGGTTTAAAAAGTGAATTTTTTGACCAATGGGGTAACAGTGAAATTTTGGGTCAATGGGGTGACTAAGTAAAATTTTAGGCCAATACGATGAAGAGTAATTTCTTGGGCTAATGAGATGAAAAGATGCCTTTTTTAGGTCAATGGGAGGTTGTAGTGTAGGGTAAACTAGCAGGGCAGCGTAAAGTGCCCAAGTGGGTGAAGAGGGAATCCTTTCACCAAACCAGCCATTAAAACGAATATTTCGGCCATCAGCCGGAGCAACGGGGCTAGGCAAGAATGTGCAAGGTAGGGAGGGGCACGCGAGATAGGGGGCACATGGGGCAGTCATGGGCATGCACAAGGTAGGCTGGGGGCACACAAGGGTAGTGCGGGAGTGCACAAGGCAGCTGGGGAGCACGCAGGGTAGGTAGGGGCGCATGCAAGGCAGGCAAGGGTGCATGCGAGGTAGGCAAGGGAATGCATAAGGTAAGCAGGGGTGAGCGCATGGGGGAGGCAGGGGGTGCATGAGGCAGGCTTGGGCGCACGCATGGTGTGATTTTCCATGAATGATTGCGAGATCCGACGGTCTAATTTTGACGTACTATATATCATTTGAATCATAATTCTGAGTACTATCAATCCATATGGTCACTTTGGACCGGATTCCTTGGTATATAAGAAGTCATAATCGGACTCTTCTTTTCTTTCGCATGAGATTTTTTGGGATTCTTAGGTGGGTATCAAATGTTGCTAGGTTGGGTTTCCTCAGTCATCTGTCATCTCTGTTGATAGGATGTGAGAGGTCGCATCCAAGATCCATAAGTCATCATAGCGGGGGGAGGATGATAAAATTGGGTGTCTATAGAATGCCCCTCTTTGGCCGAGGCCTGTGCCAACAGCCGAACGGCAAATAAAAGAACAACCACATTTTGTCACCCAGACCATGTACTGCTGTCATCTTGCTCAAAATGACGAAGTTGAAAATGCAATTGGTAATATCTCTTAACTACTTTTAAAATTTAAGATCTTACCTAGGCCGTTGATTGCAGGAAAGAAATTTGTTGCTCTTTCAATCCTACAAAAGATGTTAGTACTTTAACTCTTAACTTCCCTAGGCTGGGCTTCCTTGTGCTAGTATATGGAATTGACCAATGAGATCGGGCCACTTTGGGCCGACTCAAAGAGATTGGGCCTCTTGGGGCCGGTTGAATGAGATTGGGCCACCTAGGGCCGGTTGAATGAGATTGGGCCACTTGGGGCTGGCTCAATGAGATTCTTTCTTTTATTAATTTTTCTTCTTTTGTCTTTTAATTGGGGTTCTTGAATTTGAACCATTGGATCGGAATCTTGAATTTTGGTCTTTTGAATTGGAATCTTTCCATTCACATGCTTTTTTTTTGAATTTTTACTTTCCTTTTGACTTTGACTTTTCACCTTTCACATTCATGCGACTATCTACCACTTTTATGTGATGTAATTTTTTATCTACCATTTTTCATGTAATTTTTCATCTACCACTTCCATGTGATGTAATTTTTATCTACCATATGAGTTTTGATTTGAATTTTGTATTTTGTGGTAAGGATCTTTGAGTTGCACCTTGGAATTGGAATCTATTTTTTTTTTTTTTTGAAAAGACAAATTTTTTAACCATAAAATGGTCCCCCCTCTTGCTGACATCTCATTCCAATTTTTCTGAGTTAAGAACAATTTGTGAGCTAGTGAGCTCGATTTTCTTGAATTTTCTCGAAGATTTGAAGTTCTTCGCATTTTGTCAGGTTTTTTCAAATTTTTTCCAAAGATCTTTATGTTTTATTTGAAGTTCTTCATCCTCCACTTGAAGATCTTCAAAGTTCTTGAGTAAGGAGCCAATTGGGGAATTTGAAGTCTTTCTAGGCCTTTTTGCAAATTATGAGACTTCTTGGGGTGAAAAATATGGCTGAGCAAAAAAAGAGAAGGAGTAGTGGAGGAATCCGGCTCGATGGCTTGGAGAGTTGCTGTACTTCTTCTCAGGGGGACAAGAGTCCCATAGACTGGTACACCGGACGAACACTCCATAGGACTTGGGATCACATATGCAACTCCATATGGGGTACATGGGTGAGTTTTGCATTTTATTTATTTTTTCATTATCTTTGTATTTTTCAATTTAACATTTTATATTTATTTTTTTATATTTTTTTTATCATTTTATTTTTAGAGGTTTAATGAGGGGGTACCACCTCCTTTGGCTAGATATAGTCATCCGAATTCAGCCTGGGACTGGTACAAAGTGCTTCCTCACAAGGTTAAGGGGCTTATTGATTCATCTTACCTGAGCCGATTGGCCTCATTGGAGACCAGAAAGTTTAGCCCGGCATTGGCCGGAGCCCTAATGGAGCAGTGTTGGCTGAGTACTGACTCCTTCCATCTCCCTACTGGCAAGATTACCATCATGCCCCTATGATTCTATGCCCTGACAAGCATACCATTTGGGGGGTGGCCCCTATTTCTTCCTGAGACTATGACAATAGTTGGTTCACAGACTTGATGGACATCGACATCCAAGATGATAAAAAACATATCCATTTAGGAGAGATTAGTACCTAATGGTGGAGATGGACCTGAGGGTGAACCCTGGTAACTTAGCGCAGGTGACCCATTCTTTCCTTCTATTTACAGTGGGTCAGTGTCTCTTTAGTGATCTCCGAGGTGGAGTGGATATTCGAATGGCTGCCCTCTTCCAAAACCTTCGGGAGGTGGACACTTGGGATTGGGGCGGGGCCGCCTATGTATACCTTTTGTTGACTTTTGACCTGCTATCATACGGGGATCGGGGCCTCAAAGGAGTGGGCTATGTTCTCCAGGTAGCTTCTTATCCCTACACATATTTCCTTTCATTTGGTTGCACTTCCTTATTTGATTTTTTTAAATCAGCCTTGGTGTTACGAACACTTGGAGATTATAGCCCCCATACTAAAGGATCCTCGAGCATCGCCCTTCCCTATAGCCGCGAGATGGGAAAATAGTCGGGTACTTAGGGGCCGGCGCCATCCTCCAGAGACCACTGCTCGTTCTCTCTTGAACGGACTTATAGAGGTAAGTCATGTTTGGCCTTAAATTTCCTTCTATCATATGTTGTACTCACTTCTTCTTGAATTTGCAGGTTACTTGGAGGCCGTTTCAGCATCTTAGGTTTCCGAACCTTGACGAAATTGCTCTGGCTAGGTACTTAATAGAGAATTGAGTTCTGTTCAGGGGTATTTGGGGCCATGCTTGGTATGTGGGAGAGCGGGTCACACCCAGTGGTCCGATTCTGACATGTGCTTCCCTCCTTGTCTTCCTCCACCTGCCATGCATCATTCGGAGTGCATCCTTATAGATCAGATTGAGGGATTGGCCGAAGGAACGTGGGATGATTCCTTCTCAGACCAAGATAGGGATTATGAGACCTTCCTTGAGGAAGAGACAGTCTGTACTCCCTTTGGTCCCAGTTGTTTAGTGGTATGTTGCTCTTCTTGAATATGCCTTTCATATTTCAATTCTCTTTTTGTCTGGTCTTGATTGATGTTCTTTTGGGGGAGGATATGGCATGCGGACCCTTCTACTGTTCAGTCACAAGTTGGTGCTACTAGTCCATCCCAAGTTGGGCCTTCTACTATTTTGGGTGGATCTCTCAGGATGTCCACCAACCCCTTTCATGGCTTCCTGGGTTGATCTTATCCCAACGCTTTCCATCCAGGTATCCCTCAGCTCCTGGAGAGTAGACTGGACAAAGATGCTTCTCTCGGGCTGCCCATTCCATATAACTGTGTGAGTATCCAACCACCTCTCATTCGATTGGCTTTTGACTTCTTTTGACTGACATGGTCTTCATTAGGTGTCTCCAGAGGCCTACACCGAGCTCAGGAAGATGCACCAGAGTTTGTGTGAGGTGGTGCTCGACAAGGTATCATCTCCCTTTTTTTTTTCTTTGTCCTTCTTCTTTATTATTCTTTTTTCTTGACCATTCTTTGTATTTCCCAGGAAGGAGAGAACACTACCTTAAGGATCCAAGTTAGCTCTTACAAACAAGAGAATGCTCGGCAGCACGCGCAGATTCAGGATCTCACTCAGAGGTTGGTGAGGTCGGGATTGGCACCTACCAGCTCTTCGATGTTCCATGAGGATGACACCGAGTATGGCTAAGATGAGGATTTCGACTCTTAGGGATCTGTTCTTGTAGTTCCTGCAAACATAAGCATATGTATATCTTTTTTTTTTTTTTTTTTCTTTTTCCCTCCCCTTGTTTATTCCTTCTTTTTTGTATTGCCAAACTTGGCATTTTATGAATGGAAATCAATCTTTGAATAAAGAAAATTTTATTTATGAATTTGAATTTTTAGGCACGATTAATTCCACAACTCAAGTCTTCATTAGAATAGTCGGAATAACACGAAAATCCACATATCACGCTATTTTTACAATCAAGTGAAATACATAGTATGGGAAACAAATTTCCTACCACAAACAAGATAGGTAGGTAACAAGGTGGGAAGACAGTTCTTGGGGTGGATTAAAGTTCACCAACTCTTCTGGGTCCTCTGCTTTTAGTCCATATTTTCGGTTGATGTAGGTGGGCAAGTAAAAGGATGTATGAGTCAATCTCATCAACATGACGTAGTTGCATCCAGGGGTCTTCATTAGAAAATCCTCTTATGGCCACATGAGCATCTCCATGCAATATCCAGTGGAGTTCTTCTTTGTAGATATTCTTCCCAATCAATGATGAGCTTGAATTCTAGGACTTCTCTCTTGTCTTGGTAGCAAAGAGCCCCGAGTTGGCATCCATTTAACGGCTTGGTTAGCTTCAGTTTTTCAAGTAGCCAAATTTGGAAAATAATAGGACTTCCTTGATAATGATCAAGTCCAAATTTATGGCTATGGCTTATGTCATCTAATCCCTTGAGTGTTTCTGCAAGGACCATGGGGATGGTATCACCTCATTCCTTCAATTGCTTTACCACATCTATCAGAACAAGTGGTGCACCACGTCCTGGAGTTCGGAGAACATAGCGAGCTATTATACAAAGTAGATAAGCATCATGTGATATTTGCTGATGGATTCCTCCTAGCAATAGATACTGAATGAAGATCTTGGCCACCTTCAAAATGTCGATCTTCCCATATCTAACGAACTGCTTCACTTCCTCCTTTTCCCATCTGAAGAAGTCCTGAATTTTCTCCTAGTAATCTTTCTTCAAAGATGGTTGGATTAACCTGCCCTTGGGTGGAGATAGCATACAAACTCGAAAATCTTCAAAATTTGGGCAGATCTCAACCAACCCAAATCAAAATACATGAAGATTGGTATCCCAGTGTTGAGGCACCTGCCAGAGTAAATTATGATGTAATTCTACACACTCGATCCGACTGAGCATTGACATATTCTTAGATTCCAACAGTCCTGGTGTAGTAATGTTTATGTCCAAGGTCCATTTTCTCAATGTCTTATCCAAAGAGCCCATGACCTACCATGCAGTCATCACAAGCAAAGAGGAGATGTGATGATTTGTCAAAGTATTATTCATTAACTATTGACACAACCAAACCTTTACCACTGTTGCATCAAAATCCTTTTTTTTTTTGTTTTTTTATTTTTACCAATCAAGGATGAGGAATGAACATACCTTGATATATTGGTGCTGGATGGCGACCTTCGGGGGATGCAATTCTAGAGAAGAATTTGGAGGATCATAGGTGGACGACAAATACCTAATGGTCTTGTATGCCAAATGGCGATTCTTGGGGGACACAAGCTATGATGATCTTTTTAGATACCTTGATTATTAATCTAGGAACCAATTTATTGCATTGAGATTGTTGAGACCGCACTTGCACATGTCAAGTTGCCTACGTATCCCTTGAGAGGAATCAGGTCTACCATATTTCGGGCAATTCACCCTTTTAGACATAATATCTCTTGAGTTGATCCATGTTGACTAGTTCGGGTCTTTCTTCACCATTGTGGTCTATGAGTTTTATAGCCTTGCCTGGTAGAATCTCTTTGACAGTCAATGGGCCACTTTAGTTGAATTTCCCCCTTGGGTCATGAATTGGGGCTCTTTATTCTCGCAGAACAAGCTCACCCTCTTCTATGTGGCAGGGCTTCACATTCTTGTTGAAGGCCCTTGCCATTCTCAGTTGATATTTCTTCAGATTATCCATGGCCTTCATACGTCTTTCATCGAGAAAGTGAAGCTCATCATGTCTGGCCTTCACCCATTCTCCTTCAGGTACTGACTATCCTAGGATTTCGATGGATAGAACTGCCTCAATCACATTTACCAAAGAAAAAGGAGTTGCCCCTATCGAGGATTGTATAAAAGTCTGATATGCCCATAAAGCAGGTGGCAACTTATCCGCCCAATCCTTGTGTATTTTAGCCAGTTTTTATAGGATGACATTGATGTTTTTGTTAGCTACTTCTACTACCCCATTGGTCTGTGGCCTCTAAGTGGTGGAGTGGGGCCTTTTAATACCAAACTTAGTGCAGATCTTGTCAGTTTTGCCCCAGAATGGGATCCTTGATCCAATATCAGCTATTGAGGCACTCTATATCGGCAAATGATGTTTTCTTGGATGAATTTTGCCACCTTTTCAGATGTGAAAACTGCATACGACTGTGCTTCTACCCACTTGGTGAAATAATCAATGGCTACCAAGATGAACTCGTGACCGTTGGAAGCTTTAGGGTTAACTTTTCCTATGATGTCGATGCCCCAAGTAGAGAATGGCCAAGGAGAACTGAGTGAGTACAACTCCGTTGGCGGGATGTGTATGATATTAGCAAATATCTGACATTTGTGGCATTTCTTGACAAAGCTCACATAGTCTGCTTCCATTGTGTTCCAATAGTATCCCAGCTTGAGAATCTTCTTAGCTAGCATCTTGGCATTCATATGGGGTCCACAAATGCCTTGATGAATTTCCTCCATGATTGTTACAGCTTGCTCTTCATCCACACACAAAAACTGTATCCCATCATAAGATCTTTTGTATAACAAGTCCCCTTGAAGAATGAATTGGGTGGCATATATCCTTAGAAATTTATTTTCTTTATCTGTAGCTTCAATCAGGTACTTTCTTTCTTTCATGAAGTCCACAATGTGAGCAAATCAAGACCAACCATCTATGGTGAGAGAGTTCACTAAATTCTGATAAATGGGTTTGCTTCTTCACTCCACCAAGAATGGTTGGACCCTAGCCATAAGGTTGCATTCTACCATGGACGTCATGGTTGCAAGGGCATTGGCAAACCGGTTGTTATCCCTTTAGAAGTATTCAAATGAGATCTTCTCAAAATGTCCAATTACTTCTTCCAGATGTTCTTGATATAGCTTTAATTTCTCATCTCTGGTCTTCCACTTTCCTTGCGTCTGACAGATGATAATGGCTGAATCACCATATACTTTGATCCCTTTTACCCCAATGGTCAAAGCGGTTTCGAGCCCCAAGGCACAAGCTTCATGTTTAGCAATATTGTTGGTATAGGGAAAATCAAAGCGAAATGACTAAGGTAAGTAAAGGCCGTCAGGAGTGACAAGTAATATTCCTATGCCACACCCCTTTTGATTAGCTACTCCACTAAAGAACAATTGCCATTCATTAGCTGTGTCTTCTTCTTCTATTATTGTGATCTCTTCATCTGGGAAGTCATGATCCAGAGTTCTTCCATCTTCCATGGGGTGGGCAGCCAAATGATCGGCTATAGCTTACCCTTTGATAGACTTCTGAGCAACATAGGTGATGTCAAACTCTGATCACAAAAGCAACCATCAAGCCATCCTTCCTATTAGAGTTGGTTTCTTAAAGAGGTATTTGATTGGATCCATCGTTGAGATCAAACGTACCGGATAAGCTACCATATAGTGTCACAGCCTTTTCGTTGCCCAAATCAGTGCAGCACACGTTCTTTCCCAAGATGTGTACTATGTCTCATATTCTAAGAACTTCTTGCTGAGGTAGTATATGGCATGTTCTACCCCCTTCTCTATCTCCTTTTATGCTAACAACAAGCCCATGGAATATTCTCCCACCGATAAGTGCAACAAAAGTGGTTCTCCTTCCACCAGTGGTGTCAGTACTAGTGGGTTCATGAGATATCCTTTTATCTTATCGAAAGCTTGTTGGCATTGGTCATTCCATTCCGTGGGCTGAACCTTCTTCAGCAGCTTTAAGATTGGCTCACGGATCATAGTCAGTTGAGCTATGAACCTGCTGATTTATTGAATGTGACCTAGGAATCCTCGTATCTGCTTCTCAGTGTGAGGTGTGGGAATTTTTTTGATTGCTTTGATCTTGATAGGGTTGACTTTGATGCCCCTTTCACTCACCAAGAATCCTAATAATTTTCTTGTTGTTGCCCCAAATGCACACTTCTATGGATTCAACTTTAGCTAATACTTCTTGATCCTTTCAAAGAATCGTCTTAGTGCAGGAATATGAACCTGTCGATCCCCTGACTTCACTATCATGACGTCCACATAGACTTCCATGTCTTTGTTCATCATGTCATGCAATATGGTCGTAGCTGCTCTTTGATAAGTTGCCCCAGCATTCTTTAGTCCAAAAGGCTTTACCTTGTAACAATAAGTTCCCCATGGAGTGGTGAAGGTCGTCTTTTCACGATCCTCTAAGTGCATGCTCACTTGATTGTATCCCGAGAATCCATCCATAAATGATAACAAGGCATGCCCTGTTGTGTTGTCAACCAATACATCAATGTGAGGTAATGGGAAGTCATCCTTAGGGCTCACCTTGTTGAGATCTCAGAAATCTATGTATATTCGTACCTTACCATCTTTCTTTGACACTGGTACTATGTTGGCCAACCATTGGGGGTATTTCACCACTTGTAAGAATCCTACATTCCACTGCTTCATGACTTCTCCTCTAATCTTCTCACTCCATTCTAAATGCATTCTTTTGAGCTTTTGTTTCACTAGCTTTGCCCTAGGATAGGTCGGCAATCGGTGTTGCATGATATTGGGGTCTATCCCAGGCATATCCTCGTAAGACCAAGCAAAGACTTTGGCGTATTCCTTAAAAAGACTAATCATCTATTTTACTTCTTCATCATCTAGGGTAGTACCAATTTTTACCTCTCGAAGGCATTGGTCGGTTCCTAGATTAATAACCCGGGTATCCTCACGGATGGGTTGGGCTTTCTCTGGTTGCATTGTTTTTTTAACTCATGATATTTATTAAGATCATCATTGGAAAAAGGAGGCAAGTCATACTCGAAATCAGAAATTTCATTCATGAAAGGATTAACAGACTTGACATACACGAAATCTAGACTTCCTCAAGAGGGGAAATAGACACATAATCATAAACAGAAGACTCAACAACAGACTCAACTATAGACTCGATGACTGACTTGATGCTTTTACCAGGGTTATTCAGGCTGGTTGACTCGGTAGCATGAGTAAACTTGAAGTTCTCCCCAATGCTTGTCCAATTCAGGAGTGGGTCAACGACTCGATGGATGTGCAGATGCGGTAGAAGGCCTTCTTCTTCTACTAAGAGGTTACTGCTATCTCCTCAGTGGTGCTAACAATATTCTCTTTGATAGGTACTTGCTTCTTCAAAAAGACGGGCTGATCCATCTCATGTTCTCTAAAGTCGAACTTCTTGAGGGGTGAGGATTGGTGGAGATTGCTCAATCCCCTTTTTATAAAGTCCAACTTTTCTAGCCTATTGATTGAGGCCATCCCTGCTCCTTGGTCACATCTCTGACCACCATCACGGGTCTTCCCGTTACAGTTAATTCAGGCACAGTGCATGTAAACCATCATTATTTGTGCTCTTCTTTGCTTTGCATATATGCTCTTTTTGTAGAAATGAATAGATGAGGCTCTTCAGATCAATGGGAAGTTACAAACTCCAGATGAGTCTTATCTTCTTTTCCCATTCCTCTTCAGGATGACTCGGGGACTAGGTGCCTCCTTTAACTAGATCAATGCTGTAGGATTGCTAGGGGCGAACCCATCTTCAATCAAGGCAATTTCTGCTATCCCAGTGATGTAGCTATCCTGATCACTTTCCTTGGTCTGCTGTTGTTATACCTCATGAGTTACCCAGTCGAACTTATCTTGAAAGAACACTTCAAACCCTGGTTGCACCTCTACGGTGGTTTCATCAAACCATGGCTCAACATTTCCATAAAAAGGAAAATCTTCTCCTTCCTTTATGAAATACCCATTGAGAGTGGGCTAGTGAGAGGCGAATATTTTTCTGGTCATTCTTAGTACCTTCTGCCCCCTTGCCGACATTATTGTTTCTTGGTCCGGAGGTTTGAGGAGTGTACCCTAGACCACTTCTTCCTTTGTTTACTGCTAAACTAGGTTGGTTTGGAACACCCTGATGATATTTCCCTAGTTGCATTCCAGGAAAGTATTGCGTATTTTTCATCATTTGATTCGCTGGGGGGCTCCAGACTGCTTTATAGTTAGCCAAAATTTTTTCTTCTGGTATTTCCTTGGTAATGGCCACACGAGGGACTTCCAATTCAAAACCACTAAGTCAAACTTTATGGTCTTGTTCTTCTCCCTTTTCAATGTTGGGTAAGGTGTTGACCACTTTGGTATCTCCAGCTATTGTAATCACTTTCCCTTTATGAATGAATTTCATCTTCTGATGGAGGCTGAAAGCTACAACCCTTGCATGATGCAACCAAGGTCTTCCTAGGAGTATGTTGAAAGATGCTGGTATGTCAATGACTTGGAAATCAATGTTAAACTTCACGGGGCCAATTATCACGGTGAGGGAGAGGATCCCAAGGACTTCTCTTTTGGTATTATCATATGCTCGTATTGTCTAGTTTGACAGCCTCATCTCTTCCATATTGATGCTGATGCTTTTGGCCGACCTCAAAGGTAGAACATTCAAAGTAGACCCATTATCAGTGAGCACCTGAGGAATGATCTTGTCCATGCATTCTACTGTGATGTGCAAAGCCCTGTTGTGCCTGGATCCTTTGGGGAGTTTACATTCTGAGAACAACAATGACTGCACTGCATAGGTTGCCCCTACTATTTATGCGAGATGTGTTGGGTCTATCTTAATCGGCACTTGCACGTTGGTGAGGGACTTCAAAACTGCTTCTCAGTGTGAAGGGGAGGCCATAAATAATCTCCAAATTGAGAGTTTGGCCTAGGCCTTCTTGAGCAGGGCCAAGACTGGGTTTTCAAGTTCTTTCTTCAAGCCACTTGTTCTAGCCTCACTGGTCTTTGATTGTTCCACTACTAAAGCCTTGCCCTTATAGTCTCTTCCGCTTCGAGTCTCCATTACACTGACTGGCTTCTTCACAATAATCTCTATGGGATAGCGATCCTCATCATCTCTGTCTGTTATGGTAATTATCCCTACCATAGAATCATCTTCTTCTTTAGATTCTCCTTCCCTGCTTGGGGTGGGAAGTCGAGATCCTCCGCAAATATCAAGAGCCCTAGCTCGCACTTTCTTGACCGCATTAGAAATGCATTGACTCCTGTATCTATCATTTCTGCGAGTGTTTCATGTCCTACTTTTTCAAGGTTTCCTATTTGTTCGATGTAGTAGTGTTCACTGATGGCCACTTCACCTAACATTTGGTCAATTTCATCAACCTTGAGCTTTGTCTCAACCAAACGCTCATAGATGCTACTCATGTGCTCTACTATAGGGTTTGCTTCACCTTCAATAATGATTTTATACCCTCATTATCTTCCAAATCTGATGCCATCTCCTCCCCTTCCTTGTGGATCGTGAGTGATGATTGGATAGCATCTGTGGGGTCAATTATCGTGTCATCTTCACCAATTGCATACACAAAATATCCTCCAGGATCTCTGGGTGAATAGTACCCAGATTCATCATCTTTATTATTATCCCAAGGTCCCTGGTAATCACCGTCATCCCAGTCCTGGTACTTATCATCACTTTAAGAATTAGAGTAATTATCATCATCACGATCCTCACTCTCATCCTCATCATCATCGTCATTGTCCTCTTCTTCACTGATTTCCCCCTCACTTAGTTCTTCATCAGATTCCTCATGACCATTGAATTCTCCTGCATCCAACAGTTTATAGTATTTGGAGGGTATGGATCAAAAAATTTCCATAGGGCCAGACTTGACCTCATTGGCCCGAAGCCTGATCAGACCAAAATTATCATCTTCTGTCTCACTCCCTACGTGGATTAGGGAAGTATGCTCTTTGATTTGTTCCCCCTATTGCCAATGCCGTTACCGCTCTGGGGAGGTCATCTGTGACTTCTTCAATTTTCTCTGGATTGTCCTCCTGAGGTATGGTTGTTTGAATTAGAGAAGTGGGATAAACATCTTGATTTTCTCTTAAGGCATTCACAGAACTTGTTGATGAGGTTATCTTTGGAGAATCTGGTAATGCAAGCATATCCTTCTAACCGTACCCGCCAATCCATCCTTCTTTTGGATTATCTATCGAACCTTAAGAATGGTAATGGTATGAGGATGATGAGGGATATGAGGCGGGGTGATATGAGGGTGATGTGTTGGAGGAGACAGGGTATTGTTATGAAGATAAGGGGTGGTAAGATGATGATGAGGTTCCTTCTCTTTGATGGTGGGGTGAAGGATGATGGTATGGTGGAGGTTGATGGTATGGTATATGTTGGTAGTATAGTGGAGTCTGATGGTATGTTACGGTGGATCCCCTTGTTGACGATGAAGGAGGGATGGTGGATATCTGATGTTCTGACTCTTCTCTTTTGGGAGCCTTCATGACCTTGGCCGTTTGGCTCATAACTTTCCTGTAGGCACGGGCATTCATATGATTCTTCCGAGCTCTGGGTGTGATCAATTGAGTGGGGTTACTCTCTGTTGCTTCTTCTTCTAGGTTGTTCACATGACTATATTAAGGAACCCCTAAATCATAGAATATGGGACGACAAAAGTGACTATCAACAGTACATGTAGATGGCCCTTTGGAAGGAGTCGCACTCCTTTTGGCAAGCCTCCTTAATAAAGCTGATGATATGCACTACTAATTCCAGAGGAAGGGGCAATTTTTGCACAAGCGACAACTTTTCTCTCCATTCATTATGACTCCTGTTATAGTACCTCTTAGAGTCTCTAATAAGAAGAGTTGGATTGAAGAAATGAAGATCCCAATCTTGCCAATCATTTGTCATTGACAACATGTTGATAGTTCCAGGATCTGGGAGTGGATTGGTGCTGACATTGGGAGGCTACTTAACTTTGATCTCAATAGTCTTGTTGTCCACCAAATCCTAGATTGCATATTGAAGACCTAAGCATATTTTAGTGTTGTGACCCTTCTGAGTGTGGTAAGCACAGTACTCATGGTCCCTATACCAAGTTGAGATAGGGTTTCTGATTACCCTTGGAGCCACTGTCCCTAGGTATCCTTGTTTCTTTAGCTTCTCATACAGTGTGGTCACAGGCATTCCCAAATCAGTGAACTGTCTCCTTGGGCGAGGAGCATTCTGAATACGAGCATCTGCTTGTACCACAAAGATTGTGACAAAGTGATGGGTGATACTAACTGTTGGACTGCACCTACCACATTGGTTTCGGGACCCTTTCCTCGTCCAACTCTGGGGTTCTTTCCCACATCTTGGGAGGACCCTTGATACAGAGCCTCCCTTAGGATTCTATTTTCCACATATATGCCTATGGCTATCAAGGCATCAAAAGTCTATAGATGTTGGTAATAGAGGACATCATAATAAGGCTTTGACAAGTTTTCAATCAACATTTCTACTTGCTCTGCTACAGAAGGTCGGTTTGCCATCTTGGCGGCCTTGTCTCTAAATCTCATTAGGAAGGTGGTGGATCCTTCCTTGGGTTACTGTCTCAATGTCTCAAATTTTTGACCCTTCACATCCACCTCAGTGTTGTACGAGCACTGCTTGGTGAAGGCTTTCACCACGGTTATCCAATTCTAAGTTTGGGCAGACTCCAACTGTGTGAGCCATCTCAGTGCTTGCTCTGATAAAGTTAACATGAAGGCTTGCCCCATTTTTTTGTCTGCAAGTTGCCATGGTTTGGCGATGCTGAGGAAGGCTTTGAGATGAGCCTTGGGGTCCCTTGACCCATCAAATCTGTCAGTCTGCCATTTGAACTTCTCGGGAATCCTTGCCCTAAAGAAGAAACTCATATCATCGGAATCCACCACTTGACTTTTCAAACTCTTTCCTGTTCGGATCAGATTTTCCAACTTTTCCAATTTCTCCTTGAGTTTTCTTTCTTGCTCCATCTCCAAAGGTTCCATTCGAACATGCACCACAAATTCCCCTTCCTCATCTTCAATCACCACTCTGGGTGGAGGGACTCGGGAATAGGTTCCTTGTTGCCCATTCTGACGAGTAGGTAAAACTCCTCGTTGACCAGTTGGCCTAAGTTGCTCTAGTTCTCCTAAGTCAACAAGAGAAAAATTCCCATGATAACCCACGGGTCCGTTCTATTCCAATTCTCTTGTAGCTTGTGCTGGTTCATCCCTAGGATCAGTCCTGGGAGGGTTTCGAAGGATGTGCAATATCTGGGCCAATCCACTCTTGACCTTGGCCATTTTTGTCTGCAAAGTCTCTACGGGGTGGACACATGCTTGCTCAGGTGATTCAGGGTTGTGTGGATACATGTGAACTAGGATGTGATCACTTGGCGGTAGACAGTCTCGGAAGATGATGGAGGTGACACTAGACTTAAGCTAGTCAACTGGTTACCCTAACTTGTCCAAATGGACTGCGGAGAATACTCGCGGTGTGGAATTGTGCCTAAAACAAAAGTGGCTTATTTTAGGATTCTTGTATTTCCAACCCTTTGTTCAATCATCCACTCAATTGTCAACTAATGATAATCCAAAGTTAGTCCACTTGATGATAGGGAGTGGATAGGGGTTAGTACCCCTAGTCCACTCAAGTCATAGGTGGGAGATTCACACAAATGGTTGACTAGAATATTCCTATAAGACATTCTCTGCCAATAAAGTCATGCTTTCCTTTTACCCCACTAGATAACCTTCCTCCTAGTTTCTTCGGGTCTTTTAGATGATTCGGCCTTTTGTGGGACTTCAACGGGAATCACCCTGGAGTCGTGTATACCGAATCATCCATATCTCATTCTAAGGAGGAAGGACATCTTTTATCCGAAACCCACTTAGGAGAGCATTTCTTTATGACTAGGATGCATTATAGGAAGATTCCTTTTTAAGACCTCAAACAAATACTACAAATCAGCTTGTGGCATTCCTAGAATTCACCATCTATTTCCTACATGATACGAGTATGCAGTGGATGCAATAGGACCGACAAGGCTTCCTTGACATGATCTATATACATATGGTATGTGATCCTTTTGATATACCCAGAGGTACGAGATCAAGGGGGTGACTTCCTTACCCATTAGTCATGACTACACACGAGGTTAAGCAACTGGCCACGAGGTGGTGGAACCTCCCCAAGGGTGCTGGCACAATTACAAACATCCTCATCATTTAACAATACCCCATATCCTTGTATAGGAAGCAGTTACCATTTACTCTCAGAGTACTCTCTATGACATGCACTGACCTCCTCGAGGGTGCGGGCATAACAGGGAGTCCCTCGCCAATTGATTTTACTTTGGGCACGATACATGATACGGTTAGTGAATACAATTACAAACATGGGGTTAGCCAAATATGTTTTCAAACAGATGTGGTGGAAAATGTTCTTGCATATAGTGGTAGCATCTAGTGTCGGAAGCTTGACATTTCCCCAGTGGAGTCGCCATTGTGAGGGTAGTGGCCGGAGATCTCTCTTCTCCCCTTTCGTTGGAGGGGAAAAAAGACTTGCGTTCGACCCTCTCTCCTCTTTTTCTCTTTCTTAAGGAGGGGTGTGTCGTGTGTGCTTATCCGTGGGCCCTGCACCACCGTACAACTGCTTGGAGATACATGGAGGCCTATTTTGTAGGAGTGTAAAGGTCGTCATTGAGACAGAGATTTGATGACGGTCCAATACGGGGGATTAAGATTATGCGAAAAATTTTAGAGTCACCACTGAGGATTATGGGCCTAGGACCTGGTGGTGGGCCCAATTCTTGAGAAAAGGGCTCAGAAATTAGTGTGGTCTAGAGATTTAGGGTACGTGTTAGGTTGTAGAGTTGGGTAGGTGTTAGGCACCCAATCTACCCGATTCAACCGGTCTTCCTATTAGATGCTTAAGAATGAACATTTTCCACAATTATTTCTATTTCGTATGCATGGCTAAGTTATCACACATATATACATTGACTGAATTCAAATAATTATGTACACCAAAACAAGGTCAATATAAAGTCTACATTATGCTAATTCGGTTGAGAAATTGTACCTCCCCCTATTTCGGGTCAAGAGGGGTGGACCCCCTGATTACTGTCGGCACGAACTTTCTTGTGAATTCGTCCAGCTTAGGGGAAGATGGGCTTGACCTCCAACTTCATTTTTTGAGAGATGTTGACTGTGGTGATATTTGGACAGAGTTTCGGCTAGAAACGGTTACTTTTGGGCTTAGACTTAAGTGTCAATTCGGTAGAGCTTCCGCTAGGGATGAGCTACTTCCAAATTTTGGCTAAGGTGACAGTCTGACAGAGCTTCCGCTAGGGATAGGCTATGGGAGGGATAAGCTAAGGTGGAACTCCGACAGAGCTTTTGCTGGGGATAGACATTGGGAGGGCTAGGCTGAGGTGGCACTCCGATATAACTTCCTTAGGAATAGGCTGAAACTTAAATGATTGAGGAACTTTGAAGGCCTGAAGAACAATTCGAAGATCCGAAGAACACTTCAGATCTTATGAAGATTGCTTTGAAGGCTTGAGGAACCTCAAAGGGGGAGGGGAGACTAAGGCAAAGCTTCTTCTACACAAAAATCTCACTCAAAAAAGCAGATGATTGAAGAACTTCGAAGGCCCGAAGAACTCTTCAAAGATCCGAAGAACACTTCGGATCTTATGAAGATTTCTCCGAAGACTTGAAGAACCTCAAAGGGAGAGGGGAGGAGAGAGGGTAGAGCTTCTCTACAAGGGGTGCTCCCTAGGAGGCTTGAGTGTGAAAAACCAAAGGGAGGGAGGTATTTATAGATTTCTTGGACCAGTGGGGTGGAAAGAGGGATTTCCTTGGCCAATGGGGTTTAAAAAGTATTTTTTGGACCAATGGGGTAATAAAGTGAAATTTTGGGCTAATGGGGTGACTAAGTAAATTTTTAGGCCAATGGGGTGAAGAGTAATTTCTTGGGCCAATGAGATGAAAAGATGCATTTTTTGGGCCAATGGGAGGTTGCGGTGTAGGGTACACTAGTAGGGCAGTGTAGAGTGCCCAAGTTAGTGAAGAGGGAATCCCTTCACCAAAATGGTCATTGGAATGAATATTCTGGCCATCGATGAGAGCAACGGGGCTGGGCAATAATGTGTAAGGTAGGGAGGGGCACGCGAGACAGGGGGCGGATGGGATAGTCATGGGCATGCGCGTGGCAGGTTGGCACGTAGGGCAGGTAGAGGGCATGTGCGAGGCATGCAGGGGGCACGAGGCACGAGGGTGCACATAGGGCAGGGGGGGCGAGCATGGTAGGCAGGGGAGTCAAGTAGGTAGGCCCAATCATCTCTGTTGATCGAAAGTGAGAGATCGCATCCAAGATCCATAAGTCATCATAGCCGGGGGAGGGTGACAAAATTGGGTGTCTGGAATACCATATGCCTCATCATAATGTAAGGCAATCTGATCTGGTCCCCAACATATAAACAAAAAGTTGTATAAGCCTGCAGCAAAGAAGCCTCATTGAAGTGTCCGTAGATGGCAAGAGGTTGTACTATACCACCTTGCACAATACCCTAGGAGTAGGTCGCTAGTTAGAAAATAAGTCCAAATTGTTCTCTCCACCTGTCACCACCACCTCATGCATCGTGTTTAGCTCACCTTCAATTAGGAAGTTTAGGAAGCTAGTTTTGGGAGCACAATACATCTTGTAACCGAACAACAAATCGCAATGGCTTGACCAAATTCTTCCGTGGTCAAGGATATATTAGTTCCACCCACTCGGTTATTGATGCAGTGTTCCCACCCTGCATATGCCTGCTATAAGGGTAGCAGCTAGAAAAAGACCTTTCCCCCTTTGTGGGGGGGGGGAAGACTTTCATTCGACCCTCTCTCCTCTCTTTCTCTTCTTAGGGAGGGGTGTCATGTGTGCCTACCCGTAGGCCCCGCACCATCGTACCGCCACTCCGAGATACATGGGAGCCTATTTCACAGGAGTCTAAAGGTCATCATCGAGATGGGGTATTTGATAATGGTCCAATACAAAGGATCAGGATCATACAAAAGGGTTTGGAGTCGCCACCTAGGATTATGGGCCTAAGACTTGGTGGTGGGCCCAATTCCTGAGAAAAGGGCCTGAAGATTGGTCTGGTCCAGAGATTTAGGGTACGTATCAAGTTATAGAGTTGGAAAGGTGTTAGGCATCCAATCTACCCAGTTCAACCGATCTTCCTACTAGATGTTTGAGAATGAACATTTTCCATAATTATTCCTATTCCGCATGCATGGCTAGGTTATCATACATATATACATTAACTAAATTTAAATAATTATGTACACTAAAATAAGGTCAATATAAAGTCTACATTATATTAATTCAGGTGAGAGATTATACTTGAGCTTGATCCCTATTTCAGGTTAAGAGGGGTGGACCTCTCGATTAGTGTTGGCACGAACTTTCTTGTGGATTCTCCCCGCTCAGGGGAAGATGGTCTTGACCTCCAACTTTCTTTTTCAAGAGATGTTGACTGTGGTAATATTCGGCTAGAGTTCTGGCTGGGAATGGTTACTTTCGGATTTAAATTTTGGCAAAGCTTCGGCTAGGGAAGGCTATTTCCAGGCTTAGGTTGAGGTGTCGCCTCGGCGGAGCTTCCACTAGGGATGGGCTATTTTTGGATTTTGGTTGAGGTGGCACTTCAACAGAGCTTCTGCTAGGGATAGGCTATGGGAGGGCTAGGATGAGGTGGCACTCCGACAGAGCTTCCACTAGGAATGGGCTAGGGGAGGGCTAGGATGAGGTGGCACTCCGACAGAGCTTCCGCTAGGAATAGACTGTGGGAGGGTTATACTAAGGCTTGAAGAAATTCAAATGATTGAAGAACTTTGAAGGCCCAAAGAACACTTCGAATCTATAAAGATTGGTTCGAAGACTTGAAGAACCTCAAAGGGGGGGAACGAAGGCAAAATTTCTCTTACAACAAATGCTCACTCGAAAAAATTTCGGATGATCGAAGAACTTCGAAGGCCTGAAGAATACTTCGAATCTTATGAAGATCACTTCGAAGACTTGAAGAACTTCAAAGGGGGAGGCGAGGAGCGAGGGCGGAGCTTCTCTACAAAGGGTGCTTACAAGGAGGCTTGAGTGTAAAAAACCAAAGGGAGGGGGTATTTATAGATTTTTTTGGCCAATGGGGTGGAAATGGAGATTTTGTCGGCCAATGGGGTAAAAAAGTAGATTTTCTAGGCTAATGGGGTAAAAAAGTGGTTTTTTGGGCCAACAGGGTGAAAGATGAATTTCTTTGGCCAATGAGGTGAAAAGATGTTTTTTTTGGCCAATGGGGTGAAAGAATTAATTTTTAAGCCAATGGAGAAAAAATATGCTTTTTTGGCCAATAGGGTGAAAGAAATGCTTTTTTGGCTAATGGGAGGTTGTGGTGTAGGGTATGCTAGTGGGGTGGCGTGGAGCACACAAGCAGGTGAAGAGAGAATCTCATCCATAATTCGGTCATTGGAGTGAGGGGGTCGATCAGTGGTGGGAATGTGCGGGTGAGTGTGGGGCCGCATGCACAATAGGTGGGGCCGCATGTGCATAGGTGGGGGCACCTGCATGCAGGCTTGGGTGCTAGCCAATGGATGGGGGCATCGAGCAGTGAGGGACAGGACACACATGGGTGAGGCAGGGGGTGCGAGGCATGCGTGGGTGGGGCTTGGGTGCTCATGGAAAGGTGTGGGTGCTTGCATGGGTAGGGCTTGGGTGCTCATGGAAAGGTGTGGGTGCTTGCATGGGCAGGGTTTGCATGCTTATGGCAAGGTGTGGGTGCTTGCATTGGCGGGGTTTAGGTGCTCAAGGTGTATCTTCGTGGAATAATTGTGGGAGATCCGATGGTCCAATTTTGATGCACCATATATCATTGGAATCGTGATTCCGAATACTATCCATCTGTTTGGTCGCTTTAGACCCGATTCCTTCATATAGGAGAAGTCATAATTGGACTCTTCTTTTCTGGGGCACGGGATTTCTGGGATTTTTGGGTGAGTATGGAATGTTTTTGGGTTAGGTCACCTCAGTTAGTTGTCATCTCTGTAGATCGGAAGTGAGAGGTTACATCCATGATCCTTTAGTCATCATAGCTGGGGGAGAGTGACAAAATTGGGTGGCTATAGAATGCCCCTCTTTGGCCGAGGCCTGTGCCAACAGCCAAGGGAAATGAAAAGAACGACCACATTTTGTCACCTGGAGCATGTACTGCTGTCATCTTGCTCATGAATGACAGAGTTGAAAATGCAACAAATAATATCTTTAACCAGTCACAGCTTAGGATCTTACCTGGGCCGTCGATTGTCGGAAAGAAATTCACTGCTCTTTCAATCTTGCAAAAGATGGTAGTACTTGACTCTTGACTTTCCTAGGCTGGGCTTCCTTGTGCAAGTCCATGGAATTGACCAATGAGATTGGGCCACCTGGGGCTGATCTAATGAGATTAGGCCACCTGGGGCTGGTTCAATGAGATTGGGCTGTCTGGGGCCAGTTCAGTGAAATTGGGCCACTTGGGGCCGGTTCAATGAAATTGGGCTTCCTAGGGTCGGTTCAATGAGGTTGGGTCGCCTGGGGCTGGTTCAATAAAGTTGGGCCTCATGGGACCGGTTAAATGAGATTGGGCTACCTGGGGCCGGTTCAATAAAATTTGCTTGCCTAGGGTCAATTAAATGAGATTGGGCCACTTGGGGCCGGTTCAATGAAATTGGATCGCCTGGGGCTGGTTCAATGAAATTGGATCGCCTGGGGCCAGTTCAATGAAATTGGGCTACCTGGGGCCTGTTCAATGAGGTTAGGCCGCGGGGTCGGTTTAATGAAATTGGGCCGCCTAGGACCAGTTCAATGAAATTGCGCCGGTTTAATGAAATTGGGCTACTTGAGGCCGGTTTAATGAAATTGTGCCGCCTGAGGCCAGTTTAATGAAATCCTTTCTTTCTTGATTATTGTCTTTTGACCTTTGATTTGGATTCTTTGAATTGGAATCTTGATTTGCTTTTGACTTGAATTTGTTTTGAACTTGATTTGATTTGCATTTGATTTGAATTTTTTTTTCACTTGAATTTGATTTGAATTTTGTGTTTTGTGGTAAGAATCTTTGATTTACACATTGAAATTGGAATCTTAATGATTTTTTTTTAAATCCGATTTTTGAATAATAAAATGGTCCCCCCTCCCACTCACTTCTCATTCCAATTTTTCGAGTTGAAAGTGAGTTTTGGGGTGGGTCAGCTCAGCCTTTTAAATTCCCTTGAAGATTTCAAGATCATTTGAAGTTCGTCACATTTTTTTGAGTTTTTTCAAATTTCTTCAAAGATCTTCATCTTTTCTTTGAAGATCTTCAAAGTTCTTGAGGAGGGAGCTATTTGGAGAATTTGAAATCTTTTTGGGATTTTCTATAAATTTTAGAATTTTTTGGGGTTCTTTGTAATTTTGAAATATTATGACTGAGTGAAGGAGGAGAAAGACCCTCGGGAGGGCCGACTAGGCGGCATAGTAAGATGTGATACCTCAACTGGGAGAGGCGAGAGCTCTATAGGCTGGTACACCGGACGAACGCTCTAGGGGACCCAGGACCATATATGTAACTCCATATGGGGCACTTGGGTAAGTCTTTTTTATTTTTGAAAAATCATGCATTTATTGTTATTATTATCTTCATTCATTTTTTATTTATTATTGTTTCTTTTTCTTTTTCTTTTTATTTTTATTAGGTGCCCCGGGAAGACAGGCCTCCAACATTGGCTAGATATGGCCATCCTAACACAGTCTGGGAATGGTACCAGGCGCTTCCCCATTGGATTAGACGTATCATCGATGGATCTTACCTAAGAGGTTTGGCCTCGTTAGAGACCAAGAGATTCAACCCCGGACTGGTAGGAGGATTGATCGAATGGTGGTGGTCAAGCACTCATTTTTTTTTTTTTTAATCTTCCCACTGGCGAGATCACCATCACACCTTTCTGCTTCTATGCCCTGACGAGCATACCATTTGGGAGGAGGCCCCTGACTCTGCCTGAGACCATGAAGGTAGAGGAAATTCATGGACTTGACTAGTATTGTTATTTATGCTAATCAGCCATCTGTCCACCTGGGTGACATCACTGCTCATTGGGGGAGATCTGGTTTGAGGGTGAATCCTGACACAATCCCACAGTTGGTCCGCTCTTTCCTCTTGTTTGCTGTGGGATAATGCCTCTTTAGCACTCTCTAAGGCGGGATAGACATTCGCATGGCTGCTCTTTTCTGGGACCTCAGGGAGGTAGACTCTTGGGATTGGGGTAGGCCAGCTTATGCATACCTACTGCAGACACTCGATCTTCTGGCATATGGGGACCGTGGCCTCAAGGGAGCGGGCTACATTATCCAGGTAATCCCCTATGCATACACCTTTCCTTTCATTTGGTTGTGTCTTCTTATCTTGATTTTTCCTAATCGGCCCTGGTGTTATGAGCATGTGGGGTTATGGCCCCCATTCTGAAGAACCTACAGGCATTACCCCCTCTTGCGACCACGAGATGGGGAGATAGTCAGATTCTTAGAGGCCGATGCTTTCCTCCAGGGACCACTGCTCATTCTCTCTTGAATGTGCTTACCGAGGTAAGTCATATTTGGCTCTGAGTTTTCCTTTATCTTGTGCTGTACTTACTGCTTCTGAACTTGCTGGTTATTTGGAAACCCTTTTGATACCTTGGATTCCCTGTTCTTGAGGAAGTAGCTCGGGCGAGACATTTGACTGAGAACAGGGTTCTGTTTAGGGGCCTTTAGGGTCATGCTTGGTACTTGGGGGAGTAGGTCACTTTCCAGTGGTCTGGTGCAGATTGATGCTTTCCTCCTTGTCTTTCTCCACCCACCATGCATCATCCAGAGCTCATCCTTGAGGACTAGGTCGAGGAGCTGGCCGAAGAAGTATGGGATGCCTCTTTCATAGACATGAGTAGAGATTATGAGGCCTTCCTTGAGGAGGAGACAGTCTGTGTCCCCCTTGGTCCCATGGGTCCAATGGTATGTTCCCCTTCTTGAGTATCCTTTTAATATTTCAAATCCTTCTTTCTTTTTTTATTGATGTTCTTTCAGTGGAGGACACGCCATGTGGCCCCCTTTTCTGTTTGGCCATAATTGAGTGTTGTTGGCCCTTCCTTTGCCAGACCCTTTACTGCTGTAGGTGGATCTCATAACATGGCCACCATCCCTTTTCCTAGCTTCCCGGGTTGGTTTTATCATGACGTAGCCAACCCCAGTGTTCCGAAGTTCCTTGAACGCAGACTGGACAGAGATGCCTTTGTTGGACTACCTATCCCTTATGACTGTGTGAGTGTCTAAATACTTCTCACTTGATTGTCCTTTAACTTCTTTTGACTGACATGGTCCTTATCAAGTGTCTCTAGAGGCCTATGCTGTTATTAGGCGAATGCACTAGGGACTTTGTGATGTAGTGCTCCTTAAGGTATCATCCTTTCCTTGACCTGGTCCTCTTTCTTCATTTTTTCTTATTTTGACTATTTCTCATATTTCCCAGGATGGAGAGAATGTTTCCTTGAAAAGACAAGTTAGTTCTTAGCAGGAAGTGATTACTCAGCAGGCTAATTAGATTCAGGATCTCACCACGAGGATGGTGAATTCGCAGTTGGCACCTAATGACTCCGCGATGTTCCCTGTGGATGACCCCAAGTATGGCATAGATGAGGATGCTAATTGCTAGAGACATGTTCCTATTTCTTGCAAAACACAGATGTTGCATTTTTTCTTTTTCTTTTTCCCTCCCAATGTTCATTCATCATTTTTTTTTGTTCTTACCTTTTATATCACCAGACTTGGCATTTTATTTTTGGAATGGAAATCTATCTTTAGCATAAAAAAATCTCTTTTATTTATGAATTAGAATTTTTAGGCACGATTAATTCCACAACTTAAGTCTTTATCAGAATAACTAGAACAACACGAAAATCCAAATATTGCCTCACTTTACTACCAAGTGAATTACAGAGAATGGAAATAACTTTCATACCAAAGACAGGATAGGTAGGCAATAATATGGGAAGACAGTTCTTGGGGTGGGTAGAAGTTCACCAACTCCTCCGGGTCCTGTGCTTCAAGTCCATACTATCGGCTGATATATGTGGGCAAGTAAAAGGATGTATGAGTCAATCCCATCAACTTGACGTAGTTGCATCTAGGGGTCTTCATTAAAAAAATCTTGTGACCACCCTAGGCATCTCCATGCAATATATTGTGCAGTTCTTTTTTTTAGATACTCCTCCCAGTCAACAATGAGATTACATTTTTGGAATTCCCTCTTGTCTTGGTAGCAAAGAACTCTGAGTTGGCATCCATTTAACAGCTTGGTTAGCTTTAGTTTTTCAAGAAACCAAAGTTGAAAAATAGCAGGACTTCCTTGATAATGATGAAGTCTAAATCTACGGCTATAGCTCATGTCATCAATTCCTTAAGTGTCTCTGTATGGACTTTGGGGATGATGTCACCTCCTTCCTTAAATTGCTTTACCAATTCTATCAGAAAAAATGGTGCACCACGTCTGGGAGTTCACAGAACATAGCGAGCTATCATGCAAGTAGATAAACATCCTATGATCTTTGCTGATGGATTCCTCCCAGTGATAGACACCGGGTGAAGATCATGGCCACCTTCAAAATGTTAGTCTTCCCATATCTAATGAATTGCTTCATTTCCTCCTTTTTCTATCCAAAGAAGCCTTGAATTTCCTCCGAGTAATCTTTCTTCAAAGATGGTTGAATCAATCTACCCTTAGGTGGAGATGGCATACAAACTTGGAATTCTTCAAGAGTTGGGCAAATCTCAACTATCCCAAACTGAAATATTTGAAGATCAGTATCCTAGTGTTGAGGCACCTGTCAGAGTAAATCGTGATGTAGTTCTACACACCCAATCCAATTGAGCATTGACATACTCATAGATTCTAGTAGTCTTGGTGCCATAATGTTTATGTCCAAGGACCATTTTCTCAATGTCTTGTCCAAAAAGTCCATGACCTTTCCTGCAACCATCACAAACAGAGTGGAGATGTGATTTTTCAAAATATTACTCATTAGCTATTGACACAACCAAACCTTTACCGATGTTGCTTCAAAGGCTCTCTTTTTCCTTTTTTTTTTTACTAATCAAGGGTGGGGAATGAACTGACCTTAATTTACTTGTGCCAGGTGGTGACTTTTGG
Source organism: Macadamia integrifolia (assembly GCF_013358625.1). Classification (NCBI taxonomy): domain Eukaryota; kingdom Viridiplantae; phylum Streptophyta; class Magnoliopsida; order Proteales; family Proteaceae; genus Macadamia; species Macadamia integrifolia. The sequence continues at coordinate 299,506 of NC_056559.1, read as the reverse complement.
GGAATAGAATTCTGGATAAGAATTTGGAGGACCATAGGTGAATAACAGATACCTAATGGCCTTCTATGCCAAATGGTGATTTTTGTGGGTCACAAGCTATGATGATCTTTTTAAATTCCTTGATTATTAATCTAAGAGCCAATTTATTACCTTGAGATTGTTGAAACTGCACTTGCACATGTCAAGTTGCCTACGTATCCCTTGTGAGGAATTAGGTCAATCATAGTTTGGGCTATTCACCTTTTTAGACATAATATCTCTTGAGTTGATCCATGTTGACTAGTCCGGGTATTTCGTCGCCATTGTGGTCTGTGAACTTCACTGCCTTACTTGGTAGAATTTCTTTGGCAGTGAATGGGCCACTCCAGTTGGGCCTGAATTTCTCTCTTGAGTCATGAATTAGGGTTCTTTGTTCTCGGAGAACAAGCTCACCCTCTTTTATGTGATGGGGCTTCACATTCTTATTGAAGGCCCTTGCCATTCTTAGTTGATATTTCCTCAGACTATCCATGGCCTTTATACGTCTTTCATCAAGAAAATTGAGCTTGTCATGTTTGGCCTTCACCCATTCTCCTTCAAGTATTGACTATCCAGGAGCACCGTTAGGGATGGTACTAGGATTTCTATGGGTAGAACCACCTCCGTCCCATGTACCAAGGAAATAGGAGTTGCCCCTGTCGAGGATCGAACAGAAGTTTGATATGTCCATAAAGCAAGTGGTAACTTATCCACCTAGTCCTTGTGTGTTTAAGCAATTTTCTGTAGGATGACTTTGATGTTCTTGTTAGTTACTTCTACTGTCCCATTGATTTGTGGCCTGTAAGTGGTAGAACGGTACTTTTTGATACCGAACTTTGTGCAGATCTTGTCAGTTTTACCCTAGAAATGAGATCCTTGATCCAATATCATCTCTTGGGCACTCCATATCGGTAAATGATATTTTCTTGGATGAATTTTGCCACCTTAGCAGATGTGAGGACTGCACATGACTAAGCTTCTACCCACTTGGTGAAATAATCAATGGTTACCAAGATGAACTCGTGACCATTGGATGCTTTGGGGTTGACCTTCCTTATGATGTCAATGCCCCAAGTAGAGAATGGCCAAGGAGAACTGAGTGAGTGTGATTCCATTGGTAGGATGTGTATGATATTGGTAAATATCTGACATTTGTGGCATCTCTTGACAAAGCACACACAGTCTGCTTCCATTGTGTTCCAATAGTATCCCAGTTTGAGAACCTTCTTAGCTAGCATCTTGGCATTCATATAAGGTCCGCAAAGGCCTTGATGAATTTCTTCCATGATTGTTGTAGCTTGCTCTTCATCCACACATAGCAATTGTATTCCATCATAGGATTTCTTGTATAACAACTCCCCTTCAAGAATAAACTGGGTGGCATATCTCCTTAGATATTTCTTTTCTCTATCTGTGGCTTCAACCGGATACTTCCTTTCACTGATGAAGTCCACTATGTGAGCAAACCAAGACCGACCATCTATGGTGAGTGAGGTCACCGTATTCTGGTAAATGGGCTTGTTTTTTTGTTCCACTAAGAATGGTCAGATTTTGGCCATAGGGTTGCATTCTACCATGGATGCCAAGATTGCAAGGGCATCGGCAAGCCGATTGTTATCCCTTTGGAAGTATTCAAATGAGATCTTCTCAAAGTGTCCAATCACCTCTTCCAGATGTTCTTGATATGACTTTAGTTTCTCATCTCTGGTCTTCCACTTTCCTTTCGTCTAACAGATGACAATGGATGAATCACCATACATCTTGATCTTTTTTACCCCAATGGTCAGAGCGGTTTCTAGTCCCAACGCACAAGCTTCATATTCAACAATATTGTTGGTGCAGGGGAAATCAAGGCAGAATGATGAAGGTAAGTAAAGGTTGTTCGAAGTAACAAGTAATATTCCTGCACCACATCCATTTTGGTTAGCCGCTCCATCAAAGAATAAATGCCATTCATTAGCTGTGTATTCTTCTTCCATTTCTGTGATTTCTTCATTTGGAAAGTCATCATCCAAGGCTCTTCCCTCTTCTGTGGGGTGGGTAGCCAAATGATCGCTATAGCTTGGCCCTTGATATATTTCTGAGCAACATAGATGATGTCAAATTCTGATACCAATAACATCTATAAATCCATCCTTCCTGTTGGAGCTAGTTTCTCAAAGAGGTACTTGATTGGATCCATCCTTGAGATCAAACGTACTGGATAAGCTACCATGTAGTGTCATAGCCTTTTTGTTTTCGAAATTAGTGCAGCATAAGTTCTTTCCAACGATGTGTATCGTGTCTCATACTCCAAGAACTACTTGCTGAGGTAGTATATGGCACGCTCTACCCCCTTCTATGTTTTCTTTTGTGCTAGTGATGAGCCCATGGAATATTCTCCCACTGATAAGTACAATAGAAGTGGTTACCCTTCCACCGGTGGTATCAATAATGGTGGGTTCATAAGATATCCTTTTATCTTATTAAAATCTTGTTGGCATTGGTCATTCCATTCTTTGGGTTGATCCTTCTTTAACAGCTTGAAGATTGGCTCGTAGATCGTAGTCAGTTGAGCTACGAACCTGTTGATATATTGAATATGACCCAAGAATCCCCATATCTCCTTCTCAGTCCGAGGTGTGGGCATTTCTTGGATTGCCTTGATCTTGATGGGGTCGACTTCGATGCCCGTTTCACTCACCAAGAACTCTAATAATTTTCCTGCTGTTGCCCCCAATACACACTTCTGAGGATTCAACTTTAGCTGATACTTCTTGATTCTTTCAAAGAATCGCCATAGTGTGGGAACCATCCCCTGCCGATCCCTTGACTTCACTATAGACTTTCACATCTTTGTTCATCATGTCATGCAGTATGGCTATAGCTGCTCTCTGATAAGTTACCTCAGCATTCTTCAGTCCAAAGGGCATTACCCTGTAACAATAAGTTCCCCATGGAGTGGTGAAGGCGGTCTTTTCTCGATCCTCTGGATGCATGCTCACTTAATTGTATCCCAAGAATCCATCCATGGATGATAGCAAGGCATGTCCTACTGTGTTGTCGACCAATACATCAATGTGAGGTAGTGGGAAATTATTATTGGGGCTCACTTTGTTAAGATCTCAGAAATCAACGCACATTCGTACCCTGCCATCTTTCTTTGGCATTGGTACTATGTTGACCAACCATTGGGGGTACTTCACCACTTATAGAAACCCTGCATTCCACTGTTTCATGACTTCTTCTCTGATCTTTTCACTCCATTCTGGATGCATCCTTCTGAGTTTCTGCTTGATGGGCTTTGCTAAGGGGTAAGTGGCAAACGATGTTGCACTATATTGCGGTCTATCCCAGGCATATCCTCATAAGACCAAGCAAAGACTTTAGCGAACTCCTTCAGAAGACTGATCATTTGCTCTGCTTCTTCATCATCCAGGGGGGTACCAATTTTTACCTCTCAAGGGCATTGGTCAGTTCCTAAATTAATAACTAGGGTATTCTCACGAATGGGTTGGGCTTTATTTGGTTTGCATTGTTTTATTAGATCATGATATTTATTAAGATCATCATCGAAAAAAGGAGGCAAGTCGTACTCAGAATAAAAAATTTCATTCATGAAAGAAGGAGTTACAGACCCGACATATATGGACTCTAAACTTTCCTCAAGAGGGGAAACATACATGTAATCATAAATAGAAGACTCAACAATAGGCTTGACAACAGACTTGACGACTGACTTGATGCTTTCGTCTATGGTATTTAGGTTGGTTGACTTAGTAGCATGAGTAAACTTGAAGTTCTCTCCAATGCTTGTTTAATTCAGGAGTGGTTCAATGGCTCGATGGATGAGTAGATGTGGCAAAAGACCTTTTTCTTCTTTCAGGAAGGTCACTGCTATCTCTTCAGTGGTGCAATTGTTCTCTTTGACAGGTGTTTGCTTCTTCACCAAGATGAGCTGTTCAATCTCATGTTCTTTGAAGCCAAACTTTCTGAGGGGTGAGAGGCAGTGGAGACTGCTCAATCGTCTTTCTATGAAGTTCAATTTTTTAAGCCTATTGATTGAGGCTATCCCTGCTCCTCGGTCACATCTCTGACCGCCATCACAGACCTTTCCATTGCAGTTGATTCGGGCACAGTACATGCAGACCATCATTCTTTGTGCTTTTCTTTGCTTTGCATACATGCTCCTTCCTCTGAAGGGCCTAGGTTTGAGCTCATGTAGCTCTTGAGCTCATAGTTCTTGCAGAACGGAACAAATGTGGCTCTTCAAATCAGTGGGAAGTTGTAAACTCCAGATGAGTCTTATCTTCTTTTCCCATTCTCTCTTCAGGAGGACCCGCGGGCTTGTTGCCTCCTTTAACCGGATCAATGCTGTGGGGTTGCTAGAGGAAGATCCATTCTCAATCAATGTAATTTCTGCTATTCCAGTGATGTAGCTGTCCTAATCACTTTCCTTGGTTTGCAATTGTTCTAACTCATGAGTTACCCAGTCGAACTCATCTTGAAAGAACACTTCGAATCTTGGTTGCATCTTTGTGGCGGTTTCATCAAACCATGGCTCAACATTCCCACAAAAGGAGAAATCTTCTCCTTCCCTTATGAAATACCCATTAAGAGTAGGGTAGTAAGAGGCGGATATTTTCCTGGTCATTTTTAGTACCTTTTGCCCCTTGCTGACATTGTTATTTTTTGGTCTGGGGGCTTGAGGTTTGTACCCTAGACAACTTCTTCCTTTGCTCACAACCAAAGTAGGCAGCTTGGAACACCCAGATGATTCTTCCCTAGTCTCATTCTAGGGAAGTATTGCATATTATTCATCATTTGATTCACTGGTGGACTCCAGATCGCTTCATAATTAGCTAGAATCTTTTCTTTTGGCATTTCATTGACGAGGACCGCGCAAGTTACTTCTATTTTAAAACCATTCAGTCGGACTTCATGGTCTTGTTCTTCTCCCTTTTCAATGTTGGCTAAAGTATTAACCACCTTAGGATCTCCGACTATGGTAATCACTTTCCCTTCATGAATAAATTTCATCTTCTGATGGAGGCTGGAGGATACAGCCTTTGCATGGTGTAACCATGGTCTTCCCAAGAGCATGTTGAAAGATACCGGTGTATCAATGACCTAGAAATCAATGTCAAACTTCATCGGACAGATCATCACAGAGATGGTGAGGATTCCAAGGACTTCCCTTTTGGTATTGTCATATGCCCGCACTATTTGGTTTGACAGCCTCATCTCTTCTATATTAATACCAATGCTCTTAGCCGACCATAAGGGTATAACATTTAACACAGACCCATTGTCAATGAGAACCTGGGGAACAATCTTGTCAATGCATTCCACTGTTATGTGTAGAGCTCTATTGTGTTGGGTTCCTTTGGCTAGAAGCTCAGAATATGAAAACATCAGTGACTGTACCGCATATCTGGCCCTTACTATTTGTGAGAGATGTATTGGATCTATCTTGATCGGCACTTGTACATTGGGGAGGGACTTTAGGACTGCTTCATGGTGTGAAGGGAAGGCCATCAACAATCCCCAAATGGAGATATTGGTCTGGGCTTTCTTGAGTTGGACCAAGACTGGGTTCCATAATTCTTTCTTTGAGTCACTTGTTCCAGACTCATTGGTCCTTGATTGTTCTATCACTAGGGCCTTGCCCTTGTAGTCTCTTCTGCTTCTAGTCCCTATTATACTAATAGGTTTCTTCACAACAATCTCTGTGGGATAGTGATCCTCATCATCAATATCTGTTATGGTAATTATCCCTACCATAGGATCATTCTCTTCTTTAGATTCTCCTTCCTTGCTTGGGGTGGGAAGTCGAGGTCCTCCACAGATATCAAGAGCCCTATCTTGTAATTTCTTGACTGAGTTGGAAAGTTGTTGGAATCCGGATCCACTACTTCTACAAATGTATCTTCTCCCCCTATTTCTTCAATATTTTCCAATTATTTGGCATAGTAATGTTCATTGATGGTTACTTTGCCCAACATTTGATCAATTTATTCAACTCGGAGCTTCATCGCGTCTAAACGCCCATAAATATCACACATTTGTTCTTCGAGATCTGCCATAGAATTAACATGATATTCAAAGATATTTTTGTGATCTCAAAAGTCCTCACTGCTTTCTAAATTGATGTAGACCCATCTTCCTCTATATGAATTGTGAGTGCTAATTGAATAGCATCTGTTGGGTCAATTATGGGGTCATCTTCCTTGATAGCATATACTGAATATCCTCCCAGATCTCTTGGTGAGTAGTAACCAGATTCGTCATCTTCACCATTATTCCACGGTCCCTGGTAGTCATTGTCCCCACTCCTTGTACTCATCATCACTTTGAGCATCAGAGTCATTACTAGCATCCCAATCCTCACTCTCGTCCTCATCGTCATCGTCATCGTCATCGTCCTCTTCTTCACCGATTTCCCCCTCACTTGGTTTTTTATCGGATTCCTTATGGCCCTTGAATTCTCCTGCATCCAAACATTCGTAGTATTCAGAGCGTATGGATTAGAACATCTCTATAGGGCCAGACTTGACCTCATTAGCTCAGAGCCTGATCAGGCCAGACTCATTATCTTTTGTGTCACTCCCTATATGGATTAGGGAGGTGTGTTCCTTGATTTATTCTCCTATTACCAATACCATTACTATTCTGAGAAGGTCATCTGTGACTTCTTTAATTGTTTTTGGATTGTCCCCCCGAAGTATGGTTGTCTGAATCAAAGATGTGGGATTACTATCTTGACTTTCTCCTAAGGCATTAACTGAACCTGTTGACGAGGTCATCTTTGGAGAATCCGCTAAGGTAAGCATATCCTTCCAACTGTACCCGCCAATCCATCCTTCTTTTGGGTTATCCAACAAACCTTGAGTATGGGAATGATATGAGGGTGATAAAGGATACGAGGCGGGGTGATACAAGGGTGATGTGATGTAGGAGATAGGGTATTATGATGAAGATAAGGGGTGGTAAGATGATGATGAGGTTTCTTCTCCTTGATAGTGTGGTGAAGGGTGGTGGTATGGTGGAGGTTGATGGTATGGTAGAGGTTGGTGGTGTGGTAGAGGTTGATGGTGGGATGAAGGTTAAAGGTATGGTACGGATGTACGGTGGATTTTCCTCTTGATGATGAAGGAGGGATAGTGGAAGTTTGATCTTCTGATTATTCTTCTAATGACTCTTCTCTTTTGGGAGCCCTCATGACCTTGGCCCTTTGCCTCATGATTTTTTTGTAGGCGTGGGTATTCATGTGATTCTTCCAAGCTCTAGGTGTGATAAGTTGAGTGGGATCACTCTCTGTTACCTCCACTTCTAGATTATACACACGGCTAGAGTGAGGACCTCCAAAATCATAGAACATGGGATGATAGAAGTGTCTGTCCACATAGTACATGTAGAGGGCCCTTTGAAAAGAGTTGCACTCCTTTTGATAAGCCACCTTAATGAAGCTGATGATATGCCTTACTATTTTTGGGGGGAAGAGACAATCTTTTCACATGCAATAACTTCTCTAGCCACTTATATTGCCTTTAGATATGGTACTTCTTGGAGTTTCTAATAAGATGAGTCGGATCAAAGAACTGATGATCAAAATCTCACCGATCATTTATCATTGACTACATGTTGACAGTTCCATGATCTGGGAGTGGGTTGGTATTGACATTGGGAGGTTGTTTGACTTTGACTTCAATAGTCCTGTTGTCTGTCAAGTCTTGGATTACATGTAGAAGTCCTATACACCTTTCAGTGGTGTGCCCCTTCTGATTGTGGTAAGCACAATATTCATGGTTCCTATACCAAGCTGGGGGAGGGTTGCTGATCACTCTTTGAGCTGCTGTCCCTAGCAGTCCTTGTTTCTTCAACTTCTTAAATACCGCTACCACAGGCATCCCAAAATTAGTGAACTGTCTCCATGGGTGAGGAGCCTTTTGCATAGGAGCATCTGCTTGTATCACAAAGGGTTGTGAAGAGGTGATAGGTGATACCGATGGTTAGATCACGCCTACCACATTGGTTTCGGGACCCTTTCCTCGCCTAACTCTTGTATTCTTTCCCACTTCTTGAGAGGCTACTTGATACTGTGCATCCCTTAGGATCCAATTATCCACATGTGTGCCATTGGCTATCAAGGCATCAAAAGTCTGTAGATGTTGATAGTAGAGAACATCATAGTAAGGGTTGGACAGATTTTCAATCAACATTTCTGCTTGCTCTGCTTCAGAAGGTTGATCTGCCATCTTCGCAACCTTGTTTCTAAACCTCATTAGGAAGGTGGTGAATCCTTCTGTGGGCTGCTGTCTCAAAGTCTCAAGATCCCAACGCTTCACATCCACTTCAGTGTTGTACGAGTACTGCTTGGTGAAGGCTTTCACCACTGTTGTCAAATTTTGGGTTTGGGCAGACTCCAACTATGTGAGCCACCTCAATGCTGGCTCTAATAAAGTAAACATGAAAGCTTGTCTCATCTGATTATCAGCTAGCTGCCATGATTTGGCAATGCTGAGGAAGACTTTGAGATGAGCCTTGGGGTCCCCTGAACCATCAAATCTGTCGGTCTACCATTTGAACTTCTCGGGAATCCTTGCCCTGGAAAAGAAACTCATCTTGTCAGAATCCACTATTTGACTTTCCGAAGTCTTTCCTGCTCAGATCATATTTTCTAACTTTTCCAATTGCTCTTTGGTTTTTCTTTCTCTATCAGTCTCTAGAGGTTCCATTTGGGTATGTGCTACAAATTCCTCTTCCTCATCTTCAATTACCACCCTGGGTGGGGGGACTCAGGAATAGGATCCTCATAGACTATTCGGACGAGTGGGTGAAACTCCTCATTGACCGGTTGGCCTGCCTTGCTCTAGTTATCCTGAGTCAACTCAAGAACAAGTCCCACGATAACCCGTAGGTCCATTTTGTTCCAATTCTCCTATAGCCAATGCCAATTCAGATTTGGGATCAGTCCTAGGAGAGTTTCATAGCAAGTGCAATATCTAGGCTAATCCACTCTTGACTTCAGCCATTTCTGTTTGCAAGGTCTCTACTGGGTAGACCCATACTTGCTCGGGTGATTTAGTGTTGAGTGAATCCATGTGAACTAGACTATAATCACTTGGAAACAGATAGTCCCAGAGAGACAATAGAGGTGACACTGGACTTAAGCGAGTCAACCAGTTACCCTAAACCAGAAGTGGTTTATTTTAGGATTCTTGTATTCCCAACCCTTTGTTTATTTATCCACTCAATTGTCAACCAATGATTCATCCAAAGTTAGTCCACTTGATGATAGGGCATGGATAGGGGTTGATGCCCCTAGTCCACTCAATGTCATAGGTGGGGGATACACACAAATGACTTGAACAGAATATTCCTGTAAGACATTCTATGTCAATAAAAGTCATTTTTTCCTTAATTTTATCCCACTTGGTGACCTTCCTCTTAGTTTCCTCGGGTCTTTTCAGGTAATTTGGCATTTCACAGGATTTTGATAGGAACCACCCCAGAGTCACATATACCAAATCATCTACATCTCATTTCTAAGGAGGAAGGACACCTTTCATCGAAAACCCACTTAGGAGAGCACTTCTTTATGACTAGAATGCATTATAGGAAGATTCCTTTTCATAATCTCAAATAATTTCTACAGATCAGCTTGTGGCATTCCTAGTGTTCTCCATTTATGTCCTAAATGATGAAAGTATGCAGTGGATGGAATAAGACTGACAAGGCTTCCTTGATAGGATCTATATACGCAAGGTACGTGATCCTTTTGATTTACCTAGAGGTACGAGATCAAGGGGTGACTTCCTTGTTCATTACTCATGACTACACACGAGGTTAAGCAACTGGCCATGGGGGTGGTGGAACCATGAGTGATTGTGTACAAAAGTGTAATGTGAGAATATCATTATTCGATCTCAGAATGTCATAAAGTGCACGGACCTCATCGAGGGTGCTGGGATAATTACGAACATCACACCCTTGTACAAGAAGCGTACCATTTGCTCTCAGAGTACTCTCCATGACATGCACTGACCTCCTCGAGGGTGCGGGCATGACAAGGAGTCCCTCGCCAAATGATTTCACTTCGAGCAAGATGCATGATGCGGTTAGCGAATACAATTATAAACATGGGGTTTTCCAAACATGTTTTCAAACATATGTGTTGGAAAATATTCTTGCATTAAAATGTAGCATCTAGGGTTGGAAGCTTGACATGTCCCCAGTGGAGTCGCCACTATGAGGCTAGTAGCTAGAAAAAAGACCTTTCCCCCTTTGTGGGGGGGGAAACTTTCATTAGGCCTTCTCTCCTCTCTTTCTCTTTCTTAGGATGGGGTGTGTCGTGTGTGCCTACCTACGGGCCCTGCACCACCATACCACTACTTGAAGATACATGGGGGCTTATTTCACAGGAGTGTAAAGGTAGCCATCGAGATGGGTATTTGATGATGGTCCAATACGGGTATCGGGATCATACAAAAGGGTTTGGAATCGCGACCTAGGATTATGGGCCTAGGACTCGGGAGTGGGCCCAATTCCTAAGAAAAGAGCCCGAAGATTGGTATAGTCCAGAGATTTAGGTACATGTCAGGTTGTAAAGTTGGGAAGGTGTTCGGCACCCAATCTACCCGGTTCAACCAGTCTTCCTACTAGATGCTTGAGAATAAACATTTTCCACAATTATTCCTATTCCATAGGCATGGCTAGGTTATCACACATATATACATTAACTGAATTTAAATAATTATGTACACTAAAACAAGGCAAATTTAAAGTCTACATTATGCTAATTTGGGTGAGAGATTATACCTGAGCTTGACCCCTGTTTCGGGTCAAGAGGGGTGGACCTGCCAATTAGTGCTGGCACGAACTTTCTTGTGGATTATCCTAGCTAAGGAGAAGATGGTCTTGACCTCCAACTTCCTTTTTTTGAGAGATGCTGACTAGGAATAGGCTATGGGAGGGTTATACTAAGGCTTGAAGAAATTCAAATGATTGAAGAACTTTGAAGGCCCAAAGAACACTTCGAATCTATGAAGATTGCTTCGAAGACTTGAAGAACCTATAAGGGGGTGAAAACGAAAGCAATGTTTCTTCTACAATAAATGCTCACTCGAAAAAATTTCAGATGATTGAAGAACTTTGAAGGCCCGAAGAACACTTCAAACACTTTGAATCTGTTGAAGATCATTTCGAAGACTTGAAGAACTTCAAAGGGGAAGGGGAGGAGAGAAGGTAGAGCTTCTCTACAAAGCGTGCTCACTAGGAGGCTTGAGTGTGAAAAACCAAAGGGAGCAGGAGGTATTTAGAGATTTTTTAGGCTAATGAGGTAGAAATGGGGGTTTCCTTTGCCAATAGGGTAAAACAGTGGATTTTCTAGGCCAATGGGGTAAAAATGTAGTTTTTTGGGCCAATGGAGTAAAAGATGAATTTTTTGGCCAATGAGATGAAAAGATGCTTTTCTTGGCCATTGAGGTGAAAAGATGCTTTTTTTGGCCAATGGGGTGAAAGAAGTAATGTTTTGGCCAACGGAGAGAAAAGATACTTTTTTGGCCAATATGGTGAAAGAGATGCTTTTTTGGACAATGGGAGGTTGCGGCGTAGGGTATGCTAGCGGGCTGGTGTGGAGTACACAAGCGGGTGAAGAGAGAATCTCATCCAAAATCCGATCATTGGAGTGAGGGGGTTGGTCACCGGTGGGAATGCACGGGTGAGCGTGGGCCACATGCACAATAGGTGGGGCCGCGCAAGACATGCAGGGCCACGTGTGCGTAGGCGGGGGCACCCACATAAAGGTGGGGGTGCCAACCAGTGGATGGGGGCATCGCCCAGTAAGGGAAGGGACATGCAAGGGTGAGGCAGTGGGGGCGTGAGGCACGCATGAGCTGGGCTTGGGCACTCATGGCAAGGTGTGGGTGCTTGCATGGGCGGGGTTTGGGTGCTCATGGCATGGTTTGAGGGTAGCGGTGAGAGAAGATGCATTTGCGGTCCTCCCTTTCATGGGGAAGGAAAAAAGGAGGGCTTGGCTTGCATCAATTCCGTCACCTCTCCTCTCTTTCTCTTTCAGAGATACGTGGGGGCCTATTTTGCAAGAGTGTAAAATTCATCTTTTGAGACGGGGATTCGATGATGGTCCAATAAGGGGATTAGGATCAGACAAAAGGGTTTAGAGTCACCACCTAGGATTAAAGGCCTAGGACCCAAGGGTGGGCCTAATTTCTAAGAAAAGGGCCCGAAAGTTGGTCTGGTCCAGAGATTTAGAGTAAATGTCAGGCTACAGAATTGGGAAGGTGTTGGGCACCCAATCTGCTTGGTTCAACCGGTCTTCCTTCTAGATGCTTAAGAACAAACATTTTCCATAATTATTCCTATTCCGCATGCATGGCTAAGTTATCACACATATACACATTGAATAAATTTAAATGACTATGTACACCAAAACAAGGTCTATATAAAGTCTACATTATGCTAATTCTGTTGAGAAATTAAATTTGAGCTTGACCCCTATTTTGGGTCAAGAGGGGTGGACCCCCTGGCGGATGCTAGTACGAACTTTCTTGTGGATTCTTCCGGCTCAGGGGAAGATGGTCTTGACCTCCAACTTCCTTTCTTGAGAGATACTGATTGTGATGATATTTGGACAGAGTCCCCGTTGGGAATGGTTACTTTTTAATTTTGGCTGAGGAGGCACTCCGGCAGAGCTTTCGCTGACGATAGGCTAGGGGAGGGCTAGGTTGAGGTGGCACTCGGACAGAGCTTCCACTAGGGATAGGTTAGGGAGGGCTAGGCTGAGGTGGCACTCGGAAAGAGCTTCCGCTAGGGGTGGGCCGAAAACCTAAATGGTTGAAGGACTTTGAAGGCCTGAAGAACACTTTGAAGATTCAAAGCAATCTTATGATGACCTCTCCATAGATTGGAAGAACCTCAAAAGGGGGTGGGAGACTAAGGGGAAACTTTTCCTACACAAAAATATCACTCAAAAAGGCAGAGAATTGAAGATTTTCGAAGGCCCAAAGAACATTTCGAAGATCCGAAGAACACTTTTATGAAGATCTCTCCGAAAACTTGAAAAACTTCAAGGGGGGAAAGGGGAGGAGAGAGGGTAGAGCTACTTTCACTAAGAGGCTTAGACTCCAATGGTGTTGTGTTGTGTAAAACCAAAGGGGCGGTATTTATCGGATCCTTGAACCAATGGGGAGAGAAAGGGAATTCCCTTGGCCAATGGTAGGAAAAAGTGGTTTTTTTAGGCTAATGGGAAGAAAAAAATGAAAATTTGGGCCAGTAGGGTGGGAGCTATTTTCATGGACCAATAGGGAAGGTGAACATTTTTTGGGCCAATGAGGTGAGAGGTTTCTTTTTGGGCCAATGGGAAGTTGCAACGTAGGGTATGCTAGCGGGACAGTGTAAAACGTGTAAGCGGGTAAAGAGAAAATTTCTTCACCCACTGGATTAGTGGAACACAAATCTCAGTCATTAATGGCTGCACACAAGGCTAGGCAGGGATACACGGGGCATGAATGGGTGTGTGCGGGAGGTTGGAAGTGGTGCACGTAGGCTGGCCTGTAGGTGTGCACTGGTTGGTAGTGGTGTGCGTAGGCTGGCCTATGGTCGCCCGTGGGCTAGCCTGTTGGGGCATTGGGTAGGGCTGCAGGGGCATGGGTAGGGCTGCACGGTGGCACGCAGGGCTATGAGAAGGGGGTGCTCATGATGGTACGAGGGGGCATGCGGGCTGTGCCTGCTGGGGAACGCACGATGGTGCGAGGGGGTGCGTGGGCTGTGCCTGCTAGTTGGCTGGCCAACATGCACAACATGCAGGGCTAGCCTACTGGCTTGCTGGCAAGCATGCACAGCATGCGTGCTAGGCTGGCCTACTGGTTGGCAGGTAGGCTGGTGTTGTGCTTGGAAAAATATGATTTTCCAGTGAAGGTTGCTGGAGATTCTACGGTCCGATTTTGACGTACCATATATCGTCGAAATCGTATTTCTAAGTACTATCCATTCGTACAGTCATCTTGATTGGATTCCTTCATATATAAAAAGTTAAAATTGGACCCTCTTTTCTCCTGCACAGGGTTTTCGGGGTTTTTCAGGTAGGGGATGTTTTTGGGTTTCCTTAGTCAATCATCATCTCTGTTAATCAGAAGTAAGAAGTCATGCCTAAGATCTGCATTTCATCATAGCCAGAGGGGGTGACAAAATTGGGTGTCTACAGAATGCCCCTTTTTGGCCGAGGCCTGTGCCAACGGCCGAAGGGCAAAGAAAAGAAAGATCACATTTTGTCACCCGGAGCATGTACTGTAGTCATTTTTCTCATTTAATGATGGAGTTGAAAATGCAACAGGTAATATCTCTTAACTACTTTCAAGTTTTAGGACTTACCTGGGCAGCCGATTGTAGGAAAGAAATTCGCTGCTCTTCCAATCCTGCAAAGATGTTAATACTTGTCCTTTTCCTATACTGAGCTTCCATGTGCCAGTCTGAGGAAATCAATAATGAGATTGGGCCACTCGGAATCGATTCAAAGAGGTCGGGCCACCTGGGGCCGGGTTAATGATATTGGGCCACTTGAGGCCGGATAAATGAAATTAGGCCACCTTGGGCCAATAAATACAATTGGGCCACCTAGGGCCGGGTCAATAAAATTTGGCCACTCTGGGCTGAGTCAATGAAAATTGGGCCACCTGGGGCCGGGTCAATGAAATGCCACCTGGGGCCAGGTTAATGAAATTAAGCCACCTAGGGCCAGGTCAATGTAATCGGGCCACCTAGGGCTAGGTCAATGCAATTGGGCCACCTGAGGCCTGTTCAATATAATTGGGCCACCTGAGGCTGGTTCAATGTAATTGGGCCACTTGAGGCCGGTTCAATGTAATTGGGCAACCTGGGGTAGAGTCAATGAAATTGGGCCACCTAGGGCTGAGTCAATGACTTGGGTGTAGATCGACATGACTTGGGTGTAGGTCTATACGACAAGAGTGAAATACTACCAACTGAATGGTCTTTACAACTTTGGATCCTTTTCAACTTAGCTCTGATACCAT
This sequence comes from Macadamia integrifolia, assembly GCF_013358625.1. Lineage (NCBI taxonomy): Eukaryota > Viridiplantae > Streptophyta > Magnoliopsida > Proteales > Proteaceae > Macadamia > Macadamia integrifolia. Next base: position 284,456 of record NC_056559.1, on the reverse strand, counting down.
TTGGGACCAGGATCACGGGAGATCGGACTTAGGCAGCGAGGGAAGCAATTAGGCAGAAAATTTACCTTTTCTTAGAGTGGAGTTCTGCAAGATTTATGGTTTATTCATTTAGAATCTTGGAGAAGTAGATAGGATCTTGAATATAATAAAACAAAAAAAATTCAATATAAGAAGAAGAAATTTCTAACAAGTTATCTAACAAAGTAAGCTGTTCTTTTAACTTTCTAATTACAAATATAATACAATGAAATTATAAGAGGCAGACTTACATATGATCTTCAAATTACAGCCTTGGACACGAACACTTGGAGATAGCACAAATACTCTCAAAAGAAGCTTAAAGACAAAATTCTCACAAGACTTTTCTTACAAACTCAAAGAAGAAAAATGCTAAGACTTAATAATTTTTGATAATTTTTTTTGGTTGATGTCTTTTTTAAGGTATTCACCTGTGGGGAACTAGGTGTTTTCTCCGTAGGGTAGATTTTTAACCATTGAAAATATGGGAGATTTATTTGATGAGTTTCCATATTAGAAACCCATTTCTCATAAAGCTCTTACCGCTGAGAATTGGAATAGTGTTCTTAAAAAATCTGACGTTTCCCATCATTTCTAGCGGACTTGTATTCCTGAATAAGGAATTACTTATTGATCTGGAATTTGGGTTCTTTAGTGATATGAAGCATATAAATACCTGGTGCTTGCATATCAGTGTGTGTGGGTGAAGAAGACCCATTTTCGGTGCCAATAGGAGCAAGAGGAGGCTGATTATTAGCCTGAGATTGTTCTCTTTGAAGAGGACCATAGACACGTTGATTAACCTGAGAAGGTTTATGATTTTTACCCTAAAGATTGATTATTCCATCAAAATTTTCATTCTGAACTCTAGACGTTGAAGCACGAGAGGGTGCTTGAAATGTTGGAAATTCAGAGAAAGAAGAAACCACAGAAGAAGTAGATCTTCGGGAATTTTCGAGTCTATAATCAAAAGTGATTTTGACATCAATCGATGGGAGCTGAGTGATACAAGATGGAGAAGTTTTGATAGGTGGCTGAGGTTAAGCCACAGAGGTTAGAGTCTAAGAGTCAGGAAGGTTAATTTTCGACCATCTAATACATTGGGGCACAAAAAATTGCGATCATTCGGCATTAGCCTAGAAACAAATAGTTTGACCGTGAGGATCTATAACCTTAGAGTTGGGGGTGACGGTAGTCATTACCTTGTAATGGATACAATCAATTATTACGAGATTTTGAGTTCTCGGTGTAATATTGTATCCATGAGTTTTAAAGGAAATAACAGCACTATCAAGAATGTTGGGGTCTGTTAAGGACATTGGAAGATTAGGTCTACACTGAAAATAAATTGGTCCTTCAAAGAGACTGATTTCAACTAAACCCATTAAAGATTCATTAAAATTAATCATTCTAGTATCTCTAACGGCAGCAAGAACCGCATAATTTAACCCTAGTAGTGTTAAGGGTTTTGAAGGCCACTTGAACTAATCCGATGTGGATAAACTTAAATCCACATTCTCTATGCCTCTGGATTTGAGAGCTGGTCAAGAGTTGGATTTATTTTTGATCAGAGGTAAGAGTATGGGTGCTTTCACTCATCTTTATGATGTAGTCACTGTGAAAAGTAAAAGTTCCTTTATGGTATACCTCAGATTCAGGTATTTTAGGGATTGTATAATTGTTAATGGCAGCTTCTAAATTTCTGAAACCACTTCCTCGGAATTGTGGACTGAATCATTAGTCCTTCCGGATGTGCTAACCTCAGAAGATGATGATCTTCTCGATCTGGATCTAAATTATGAAGCCATTGTTTAGAGGTTCAAGTCAATAAAGGTTTCGGTCAATATATCCTACTGTCAATCCTACCTATTGTCAATACTATTTCACCTTCAAACGCCTATCCATGGCAACATGGCTGAATACGACTTGGGTGTAGGTCTATACAACAAGGGTGAAACACTACCAATTGAATGGTCTATACGACTTTTCTCATATGGAAACTCATCAAATAAATCTCCCATTTTTTCAGTGGTAAAAAATCTACCTTATAGAGAAAACACCTAGTTACCCACAGGTGAATATCTTAAAAAAGACATCTACCACTTATGTCACTAAAGAAAGAATAGAAATCGAATCTGTTCATCCTCCTTTTCAAGCTTTAAAAGTAGGCACAAATCAGATGGTGGTTCCCCTCAAAACATCTAGTAACACTTCATCTCTATTGACTGAATTTCATCTTAATCAAGTTGTTGAACAAAACAACTATACTAACTTATGTCTTCAGTCTATAGGAAGTCAGATGGATCGTATTGAGACAATTGTAGACTCCTTAAAGGCCTTTACTCCATCTACTTCCCATGCTAAAATTGAGCATATCCATAAAGCCATTTGGCATGCTTTTGCTTCTCAACCTAGAAGTAACCAAAAGCCAGCCCCTGCTTCTCAACCAAGAAGCAATCAGTCTGTCCTTTTTAAACCTCCTCCAGTGTTGAATATCCCAATCAAAAGGACTGAGTCCACTATTCTTGATGAAATAGTTACTCTTCTCGGTCAACTTCAGGTTTCTAAGGACAAAGAAAAACAGGCAATGACTCTTTCTCTAGTAGAACCTTCTGGTTCTGAAATTGAGATTGCTGAGAAAGAATTTCAGTCCATGCTACCTCAATAGGCAGCAATTCCTGAGCCAATTCCTCAACTAAATCATATCATCAGGAAAGCTCGAAAAGTTATGTCTACCGCAACAAATTATTATTACCCTAGACCTTCTCCTGTAGATCTTCAGTTTGAAGTCGAAGGAGAACCAACTAATTTTTCGGTTGATGGTAGTACAATTATAGAGTGGAATATTGATGGTTTATCTGAATACAAAATCAACAATCTTCTTAAATAGATGCTAATGTATGCCATAACGACTAAACTAAATCAAGCATCTGATTCTGATGTTACTAAAATGATAGCAACTGGATTTTCTGGCCAACTTCACGGTTGGTGGGATTTTTATTTGTCAAAAGAAGTTAGCGACCAAATCATAAATGCTATTACCAGCGTTCCGCAATAACAAACTGAACAACTCGCTGATGGTAATTTTGCCCAATGAACTGTTTATGTTAATCAGGAAGATGTGGTTAACAACTTGGTTTATACTATAACTCTTCATTTTGTTGAACTAGCTGAAATTTTAGTTGATCGAACAAGAGAACAATTAATGAATCTCCGCTATCCTACACTATCTCATTATAGATGGTATGGAGGTGTCTTTTTTTGCTAAAGTCTTTACTAGAGATGACTGTAACATTTCTATATGGAAAGAGAAATTCATCTCTGGTCTACCTCCTTTATTTGCTCAAAAGGTAAGGTATAAACTTAAAGCAAAGCATAATGGTACTATTCCCTTCTAACAGTATACCTATGAGGAATTAGCTGTTGAAATATACAATGAAGGTCTCCAGCTCTGCACAGACTTGAAACTTAGGAAACAATTGTCTAAAGAGAGACAAACTGGATTCTGAGAACTTGGAGATTTATGTGAACAATTTGGATTCGAGAAGATTCGTCTTCCAGGATCTAAGAAGAATCATAGAAAAATCTCTAGATTTTCTAAGCCTAAATATCAGGCAAAGTCGTATAAATCTAAGCCTAAGCACTTATCTAAGAAACGCTTTTCAAAATCTCGTCCTTAAAACACTTTTCCTTCTAACAAATCTCCTGTTTGCTATAAGTGTGGGAAAGTTGGAAATTATAAGAATAATCTGGAACCAAGGCCCAGATTAATACCTTAGAAATTGATAATTCTTAGAAGCAAAATCTTGAAAAGGGCTTGTTCTACAGCTCATCCGACCTTGAGTCCAACACCGAGTCTGACTCAGATCAAGAGATTGCTTAACTCGAGTTCGATAGTGATTCTTTCGAGTCTAAATCCCAAACTCCCCATTATAGTTGTAATCCTTATCAGGATTTGCTTAAAGAAAATGGCTTAATGGTTCTTTAAACTGAAGAGTCATTCCTCCTAAAAGCAATTGACCAAGTAACTCATCCCACGACTAAGGCTCAACTCTTACATGAGTATATCACGTTAGTTAAGGGTACTACTCGGTCTAGCCCTGTTCATGCCCTTAAACCTGTTGTTCAGGATTACAGTTTTAAAACTATAATCAATCGGGTTAAGGCTACTTCTCAAACCTGTGAACCTACAATCCAGGAACTTCGTAAAAATCTCAATGAAGTTAAGACTAAAGTCAAGAATCTTAAACAGCGAATTCAGATTCTTGAACTTTATAATGAACAACAATTAATTGAGCTAGACTCCGAAGAAGAAGCTTCCTTCAAGGATCTACTAGCAACTCAAAATATAGTAGCTAGTACCTCTGCAACTATTGCTACAGTTTCTTCTGAAGATGCTCAAGTTTTAACTATTCAATAGGTTCAAACTCATCGAGGGCATATAATGATTGACATTGTTATCAATCAAAAGTTTAGTCTAAAGACTATAGCCTTAATTGATTCTGGTGCCAATATTAATTGTATTAATGAAGGACTCATCCCTTCACAATACTTTGAGAAGACCACTCAGAAATTGGTTACAACTGACGGATATAGAATGCAGGTCGAGTACAAACTTCCCTCTGCTTCTATCTGCAATAATGGACACTGCCTAAGAACTCCATTTATAATGGTCAAAGGACTATCTCAGTTTGTTCTTTTAGGCACTCCATTTTTAGCCCAGTTGTATCCTTACAGATTGACACAGTCGGTCTTCATTCAGTGGTTAATAATCACCTAATAACTTTTCACTTCATCGAACCTCCTAAGGTTCATACGGTGAATGAAATCAAGACTCAAATTCAGTCTAAAGAAAAATTTATATGCTCTTTATCATCTGAGATCCAACAAAAGAGCATACAACAAAAAATTGATGACCCTACCTTTCAAGTTAGAGTTAAAACTTTTCAAGCTCAACTTGAAAAGGAAATTTGTTCTGAAATCCCTACTACATTTTGGTCTAAGAAAACACATATTGTTACTCTTTCATATGAAGATAACTTTCCAAAAACTAAATTCCCACAAAAGCTTAGGCAGCTCAAGTGCTTGATCATTTAAGGGAAACATGTCAGATAGAGATTTCTGAACTCCTTGCCAATGGTCTTATTAGACCTAGTAAATCTCCCTGGAGTTGCACTGCATTTTATGTAAATAATAATGCTAAAATTGAATGTGGTGCACCCAGACTTGTTATTAATTATAAGCCTTTAAATAAGGTTCTTAAATGGATCCAGTACCCTATCCCTAATAAGAGAGATCTTCTCAATAGATTATACACCTCCAACATATTCTCTAAGTTTGACATGAAATCTGGGTATTGACAAATTTAGATTGCAAAATAAGATAGGTATAAGATAGCTTTTGTTGTCCCATTCGGCTAGTACGAATGGAATGTTATGCCTTTTGGTCTTAAGAATGCTCAATCTGAATTTCAAAATATAATGAATCAAATCTTTAATCAGTATTCATAATTTATAATTGTGTATATTGATGATATCCTTATTTACTCTCAGGACATTTCCCGACATTGGAAGCATCTAAATCTGTTCTTCTTTGTTATTCGTGTGAGAAACTCTTCCCGCTAAGAATTTAAATAGTGTTCTTCAAAAATCCAATGTTTTCCATTATTTTTGGCAGACTTGTATTCCTGAATAAGGAATCACTTATTGATCTGGAATTTGGGTTCATCAGTGATATGAAGCATATAAATATCTGGTGCTTGCATATCAGAGAGTGTGGGTGAAGAAGACCCATTTTCCGTGCCAATAGGAGCCAGAGGAGGCTGATTATTAGTCTGAGATTGTTCTCTTTGAAGAGGACCATAGATAGGTTGATTAACCAGAGAAGGTGTATGATTTGTACACTGAAGATTGATTATTTCATCAAAATTTTCATTGAATTCAAAGATTGGAACTATGTTCCCCCATTTAGAATGTCATGTTTCAGTTAAATGGTGGGATAAATTTGACATTTCACCATTAACTGGTTCAAGGTTTGTGCCTAAATGAGGCATTGGTTCAAATATGCCTATAGCTCCTTCATCCTCAATGGTAGCATAGAAGCCATTTTTCAACATGTTCCAAGCTACTCGGCGTTGTCTTCCATTTTTAATAGATGAGTAGATCCAAGAGCGTATTCTCACGGCTATCGGGTTTAACCTTCAATCCAACAATCCTGCCCCATCATCATCATCTTCATCAACTCTTCCTCCTTCCAATGATGGTAACCAATGTGCTCAATGGCCTGATTACTAAAGGTCTACTATAAAAAAAAAAAAAACCCCCAAGGGAAAAGAGGTCTCATTGCACCTTGACCCAGTGTTGTGCTAATCAGACACGACATTTTGATTCTTGCCAGATGTCAAACATCCACATCTAGTGCCAAATTAAGTCTGACTGACGTCTTGTCATGCGTCACACAGCACTATAAGTGCATTATAGTGAGTGTCACAGGTGGACACTTTAATAATTTACCTAACAGAGACTCTTATAGAAAATAATGGGCCATCCACGGGGAATGCCAGAGAATCTCATCTATGGCTTATTTTTAGTCACACACCTAGACTATCCAACAAAATAACTTTCGACTGAAGCTTATTAGCTTCTGACAATGACCCCACACCTTATTAGGTGTACCTCATTTGTGACAAGAACACCTTATCCTCTAGCTAATCACGCGTCACATCTGGTTGGTTTTGATGCCTACTCAACTCCAACCCCATCAAGGCCCATCAGCATCCCCAACCAAATTGAAGAAATCTTTGGTGTCCGCCATTTATAAAAGGGAGGCTCTCCATCCTGGGAAGACACCACAAAAAATGATAAAAAATTATTAAGTCTTAGCATTTTTCTTCTTTGTGTTTGTAAGAAAAGTCTTGTGAGAATTTGTCTTTAAGCTTCTTTTGAGAGTATTTGTGCTATCTACAAGTGTTCATGTCCATGGCTATAACTTATAGATCATATGTAAGTCAGCCTCTTATAATTTCATTATATTATGTTTGTAATTAGAAAGTTAAAAGAATAGCTTGCTTTGTTAGATAACTTGTTAGAAATTTCTTCTTCTTATATTGAATTTTATTTGTTTTATTATATTCAAGGTCCTATCTATGAGTTTTTAAGGAAATAACAGCACCATCAAGAATGTTAGGGTTTGTTAAGGACATGGGAAGATTAGGTCTACACTAAAAATAAATTGGTCCTTCACAAAGACTAGTTTCAACTAAACCCATTAGAGATTCATTAAAATTAATCATTCTAGCATCTCTAATGGCAGCAAAAACCACACAATTTAACCCTAGTAGTATTAAGGGTTTTAAGGCCACTTGAACTAATCCGATGTGGATAAACTTAAATCCATATTCTCTATGCCTCTGGATTTGAGAGCTGGTCAAGAGTTGGATTTGTTCTTGATAAGAGGTAAGAGTATGGGTGCTTTCACTTGTCTTTATGACGTAGTTACTATGAAAAGCGAAAGTTCCTTTATGGTGTAACTCAGATTCAGGTATTTTAGGGATTGTATAATTGTTAATGGCAGCTTCTAAATTTCTGAAAACCACTTCATTGGAATTGTGGACTGAATCATTAGTCCTTCTGGATGTGCTAACCTCAGAAGATGATGATCTTCTCGAGCTGGATCTAAAGTATGAAGCCATTGTTTAGAGGTTCGAGTCAATAAAGGTTTCGGTCAATATATCCTACTATCAATCCCACCTACTGTCAATACTATTTTGCCTTCAAACTTCTATCCATGGCAACACGGCTGAATACGACTTGGATGTAGGTCGACACGACTTGGGTGTAGGTCTATACGACAAGGGTGAAACACTACCAACTAAATGGTCTTTATGAATTTGACACCTTTTTAACTTGGCTTTGATACCATTTGGGACCAGGATCAAGGGAGATCGGACTTAGGCAACGAGGGAAGCAATTAGGCAAAAAAATTGCCTTTTCTTAGATTGGAGTTCTGCAAGATTTATGGTTTCTTCGTTTAGAAGCTGGGAGAAGTAGATAGACCTACACCCAAGTTGAGTCAATGAAATTGGGCCACTTGGGGTCGGGTCAATGAAAGTGGGCCACCTGGGGCCGAGTCAATGTAATTGGGCCACCTAGGGCCGACTCAATGAAATTGGGTCACCTAGGGCCAACTCAATGAAATTGGACCACCTGGGGCCGGGTCAATGAAATTGGGATCTTGCATTGTAGCCTTGAATCTTGAAAACTTGGCACTTGACTTAGAATCTTTTAGCTTTTGATTTGGAATCTTTGAGCTTTGATTTGGAATCTTGATTCTTGTCTTTTGATTTGGAATCTTGATTCTTTGATTTTTTGACTTTGATTTTACTTTCTACTTTTACCTACAAATTTCACCTTCCACTTTCTAGTGTTTTTATCTACCAAGTAGATTTTACTTTCCATATGATTTTAACTTTTACCTACCATAAAAATATTTTGAATTTTTTTTTTGATGGTAAGAACTCTTAACACCTTGGAATTAGCATCTCAAAATTTTTATTTGGAGGATGAATTTTTAACCATAAAATGTTCCCCCTCCTGTTTACTCACTATTTTGAGTTTCTTGAGTTGGGAACGATTTGTGAGTGAGTGACCTCGGGTTTTGGAATCTTCTCGAAGATCCGAACAATTTCGCAGTTTCTCGGGTTTCTTCAAATTTTTTCTGAAGGTCTCTAGGTTTTCCTTGAAGTTCTTCATCTTTCTCTTGAAGATCTTCATAGTTCTTGAGGAAAGAGTTCTTTGGAGAATTTGACATCTTTTTGGGCTTTTGTGTAAATTGGGGAACTTCTTGGGGTTTTTTATGATTTTGGAAAATATGTCTGAAAGAAGAAAGAGAAAGACTTGTGGAGAAGTCCAGTTGGATGGTTGTAGCAATTCCTCTCAAAGGGACTAGGGCCTTGCAGATTGGTACTCCGGACAGACTCTCCATAACACTCTGAACCATATCTGTAACTTAGTATGGGGCTCTTGGGTAAGTCTTTACATTTCATTCATTGTCTACTAATTCATTTATTTTATTTTATTTTCATTTATTATTTTTTGTTTTGCTTTCCCTTATCATTTATTATTATTATTAATTTTTTTTTAAAGAAAAAGCATGATGGGGAAGTACCACCGAGCTTGGCTAGATATGGCCACCCAAACACAACTGGGATTGGTACAGGACGCTCCCCTACAGGGTGAGGGAGATGGTTGATTCATCATACCTGAGTCGATTGGCTTCCATAGAAACTAGGAAGTTCAACCCGTCATTGGCAAGGGCCTTGATGGAGCGATGGTGGCCGAGCACTCACTCCTTCCATCTTCCTATTAGCGAAATCACTATCACGCCCTTGTGTTTCTATGCCCTGACAGGCATAACATTTGGGGGGAGGCCTTTGACCCTTCCTGATACTCTGACAGCTAGGGAATTCACAGATTTGGCAGGAATAGATATCAGGGGTGATTAGACATATATCCGCCTTAGTGAGATCAGTGTTCATTGGTGGAGGACTGGACTGGGTGTAAACTCAGGTAATCTGGCATAGGTGACCCGTTCTTTCCTTTTGTTCACTATGGGTCAATGTCTCTTTGGTGACCTCCGAGGTAGGATAGACATTCGCATGGTTGCCTTCTTCCGGAATCTCCGGGAAGTGGACACCCGCGATTGGGGCGGGGCTACTTATGCATATTTGCTATAGTCTCTAGATCTATTATCATATGGAGACCAAGGCCTCTAAGGTGTGGGCTATGTCCTCCAAGTAATCTCTTGTTCTTGTACTCATTTCTTTTCATTTGGTTGCATTCTTTGACTTTGATTTTTCAAATCATCCCTGGTGCTATGAGCATCTGGAGATTATGGCTTCCACACTGAAGGTCCCTCAAGCATTGCCCTTCCTCGTAGTTGTGAGATGGGGAGATAGCCGAGTACACAGGGCCCGGCACTATCCTCCAGGGACTACTGCCCGTTCTCTCCTGAACAACCTTACAAAGGTAAGCTATGATTTGTCATTAAATCTCCTCATGTTGTGTGCCGTACTGATTTTTCCTTGAATCTGCAGGTCACTTGGAGACCATTCCATCCTCTCACATTCCCGGACCTTGATAAAGCTACTCAGGCTAGAATTTATTAGAGAACCGAGTCCTATTTAGGGGGATATGGGGTCATGCTTGGTATTTAGGAGAGAGGGTCATACCCCAATGGTCTCATGCTGATACACGCTTCTCTCCTTGTCTTCCTCCACCAACCATGCATTATCTAGAGTGCATTCTCGTGGACCAGATTGAGAGACTGGCCAACGGAATATGGGATGATTCATTCCTTGGGAAAGATAGGGATTACAAGACTTTCCTTAAGGAAGATACTGTTTGTACCCCTCTTGGATATGATGGTCCAGTGGTATGTTGCTCTTTCTCGAGTATCACTTTTAGTCTTTCAATTCCTTTTAGCCCTGATTGATGTTCTTTCAGGGGAGAACACGACGTGTAGATCTTTCTACCATCCAGTCACATGTTAGTGCTGCTGGTCCATCCCAAGCCAGACCTTCTACTAGTGCGGGTGGATCCCTTAGGATAGCCACCATCATCTTTCATGGCTTCCCAGGTTGGTGTTACCCTAACGCAGCCAATCCTATCCTCCCTTATCTTCTGGAGCGGAGAACAGGTGTTGATGCTTCCCTTGGGCTGCCCATTCCTTATGACTATGTAAGTATTTGACCATCCCTCAATTGACTTCTGACCTCCTATGATTGATACACTCTTTCTTAGGTGTCCCCAGAAGTCTATTATGAGATCAGGAGGATGCATCATGGCTTGTGTGAGGCGATGATTGCCAAGGTATTTTCTATCTCTTTTTCCTTTTTTCCCTTCTTCTTTCATTATTTTTTTTCTTGATCCTCTCCTATATTTCGTAGGGCGGAAGGATTGTTGCCTTGGGAAGCCAAGTTATCTCCTACCAACAGGAGAATGCCCAGCAGCATGCACTGATTTAAGATTTGACCCAAAGACTAGAGAATACTGGACTGGCATCCCCGAGCTCCTCGTCATTCCATGACGGTGACTCAGAGTGTGGTTCAGATGAGGATTTCGGCTCTTAGGGATTTGTTCCTATAGTTCATGCAAGCACAAACACATGTATATTTTTCTTTTTCTTTTCCCTCCCCCTGTTTATTCACTTTTTTTTTTTTATTTTAGCATTTTATGGGTGGAATCCTATCTTTGGCACAAAGAAAATTTCATTTTATTTATGGTTTGGGAATGTTTAGGAAAAATTAATTCCACAACTCAAGACTTCAATAGAAAAATTGGGATAACACGGAAGTCTAAGTATTTTTTCATTTTACTACCAAGTGAATTACAAGAAAATGACTTCCCTACCATAAATAGGATAGATAGGTAACAATATAGGGAGACAATTCTTAGGGTGGGTAAAAGTTCACCAATTCCTCGGGGTCACCTGCTTCAAGTCCATACTGTCGGCTGATGTAAGTGGGCAAGTAAAAAGACGTATGAGTCAATCCCATCAACCTGATGTAATTGTATCCAGTGGTCTTCATCAGAAAAATCCTCCTGTGGCTTCCCTGGGCATCTCCATGCAATGTCCTTTGTAGTTCTTCCTTGTAGGTACTCTTTCCAATCAACAATGAACTTGAACTCCGGGGCTTCCCTCCTTTCCTGGTAGCAAAGAGCTCCGAGTCGGCATTCTTTTAATGACCTACTTAGCTTTAGCTTATCAAGTAGCCATAGTTGGAAAATGGCGGGGCTTCCGCGATAATGATTAAGTCCAAACCTATGGCTATGGCTTATGTCATCAAGTCCTTTGAATGTCTCTACAAGGACTGTGAGAATGATATCTCTTCCTTTCTTCAATTGCTTTATCACTTCTATTAGGACCATTGGTGCACCACGTCTTGGAGTTCAGAGAACATAGCGAACTATCATGCATAATAGATAAGCATCCTGTGACCTTTGCTGATGGATTCCTCCCAATGGTAGGTATTGACTAAAGATCTTGGCCACCTTTAGTATATCAATCTTTCCATATCTGATGAATTGCTTCATTTCCTCCTCCCATCCGAAAAAGTCCAGAATCTCTTTTGAGTGATCTTTCTTCAAAGATGGTTGAATCATCTTGCTCTTAGGTGGAGATAACATATAAACTCAGAGTTCCTCAAGAGTTGGAGAGATCTTAACTAATCCAAATTGAAACACATGAAGATTGGTATCCCAGTGTTGAGGCACTTGTTGGAGTATATAGTGATGTAGCTTTTTGCACCCAATCCGACTGAGCATTGACATATTCACGAATTTTAGAAGTCTTGGTGCCCTCATGTTTATGTCCAAGGTCCATTTTCTCAACATCTCATCCAACGAGTCCATGACTTTTCTTGCAACCATCACAAACAAAAGGGAAGACGATGATTTACCAAGTATCATTCATTAGCTATTGACACAACCAAACCTTCACCACTGTTGCATTAAACACACTCTTTTTTTTTTTTTTTATTAATCAAGGATTGGGAATGAGCTAGCCTTGACATACTGGTGCCAAGTGGTGACTCTTGGGAGATAGAATTCTGGATAAGAATTTGAAGGACCATAGGTGAATGACAGATACCTAATGGCCTTGCATGCCAAATGGCGATTCTTGAGGGACATAAACTATGATAATCTTTTAAGATACCTTGATTATTAATTTAAGAACCAATTTATTGCTTTAATATCGTTGAGACTGCACTTGCACATGTCAAGTTGCCTACGTATCCCTTGAGAGGAATCAGGTCTGACGTAGTTCGGGCTATTCACCCTATTAGACATAGTATCTCTTGAGTTGATCCATGTTGACTAGTCCGGGTATTTCTTCGCCATTGTGGTCTATGAGTTTCATAGCTTTGCTTGGTAGAATTTCTTTGACAGTAAATAGGACACTCCAGTTGGGCCTGAATTTTCCTCTTGGGTCATGAATTGGGGCTCTTTGCTCTCGAAGAACAAGTTCCCCCTCTTCTATGTGACGGGACTTCACATTCTTGTTGAAGGCCCTTGCCATTCTCAATTGATATTTCTTTAGATTATCCATTGCCTTCATATTCCTTTCGTCAAGAAAGTTGAGCTCATTATGTCTAACATTTACCCATTCTCCTTCAGCTAGCTGACTATCCAAAAGCACTCTTAAGGATGGCACTAGGATTTCCACGGGCAGCACTGCTTCAATGCCATACACCAAAGAGAAAGGAGTTACCCTGTCGAGGATCGCACAGAAGTCTGATATGCCCATAGGGCAAGGGGTAACTTATTCGCCCAATCCTTGTGTCAACCATTTTCTATAGGATGACTGATGAACACATTTATGTGTGAAATCTAGTGTAGTAAAACATGCATTTTACATATTTAGAATGGAGCTACCTTGGGTTTTACTCTCTTTTTGCAGGTTTTATATTTTCAAGGCCTTAAGGACAATCAGGTGCTATATCTCCAATTTTACACATAAAGAGGTACTGTTTCTTTTCATGGTTGTGAAGAGGATAAAATTTTGAGCAAGATGGACGTGTTCAATTGCAATTACACATTCTTTTGGTCAACCATACAAGTGATTATTCTTTTTGGGCTAGAAAAAGAATAAAGGATCAGAACTGAACCGAGATGCAGAACCAGCCCATCTGCAGTTGTCCCAAAGGTACAAGGAATATTTCAAATGCCAACAAGGATCGATGGACTACATCCTTAAGTGATTGAAGATTCGTTTTTGGCAACAACAACTACCTAGCGTAGTTGGTGAGTTGTGGTGTGTAAAATCCCTTGCTTATTAGGAGGTCTCAAGTTCGAACCTCTTAGCCGCCATTTTGTTGAGGTTTTTATTTTAGAAGATTTTCTCTTTCCTACTCATCACTCAAAGGAGGTCGGTCAAAGGGTTTCTTACGCAAGAGGAGAGAGAAAATAAGGAAATAAAGAGAAAAATAGAAAAAATAGGAAAGGAAAAAAAAGGAAAAAAATAATTAAAAAAAAATCATCCAAGATGCTGTCCATGTTTGAAGAAGAGAGAGAAAAAAAAAGAAGGAAAAAGGAAGCAAAATCATTGGAGATTCCCTACTTCCTACAATTCTCTATCTTCTCTCTCCTCCACCTCATCAACAAGATAAAGAAAAATCCTTTTTTTTAGAAGCTAAAATATTTAGCTTCCTTCCCCCATTCTCTATATAATAGAATTAACACAAGGGGATGAGGCACTTCATTCTTCTTTTAGGGTTTTTTTCTTAGTTGCTCTATCTCTTTCTCTAGTTTTCTCTTTCTCTAGCACTAGTTCTAGGTTTATGCTTTAAACACTTTTGTAGGTTCTTTTTTATTCAATTAATGCAAGCACTTTTATTTTTGATTCAGTCTTTCATTTTTATTGTTTAAACAATTGAAGTTGTAATTTTCAAGTTCTAGTTCTAGGCTTAGTTCTAGGTGACAAGAATAAGCTATGAAGCATGTCTTTTAAGTTCAATTTTTTTCTTCAGATTTGTTTTATCTAATACTAGAAATTTCAGATTTGGTTTATTCCAAATCTGGTTTTTAGTACTGGTAGTATCTCAAATCAATAAAGATTTCAGTTCAAGAGTTGAAGTTCAAGTAAGTAGGCTCATTCAGTAGTCTTCTCTCGCACCTCTCATTCACTCTTCAGACTACCCTTTCTTTCTTAATTTAGGAATTTAATTTTAGTCGTTACATTATTGCTATCCCTTTCCTCCAAGGTTCATGGCTAGTGTAGGTGTTGGCTTTGCCCCTCCTAGCCATAGAACCATCATTTTATTGTTTTTATTTTAATTGTCTCCCTTTCCCTAAAGCCAAGTAGAGTAACCCTTGTAAGAGTGACTCTTTGGTCAAGTTGGGAAGCTCATATTATGATGCATCCCTCAAGCTAAGTAGAGAAACCTACTTGTGAGTCTCTCTCTAGCTTTATCCCCTTTCTTTTACTTTATTTTTATTTCAATATTTTTTTTCCTTCATTGCTTTTTATTTGTGTGGGGTGTTTATTTTTAACTATTTATTTATTTAATTTTAATTACGTTGCTTGTGTGTTTAAATTCTTAGATGACGAATGGTTAGGACGTTATTTTAGATACATATGTTTAGGACGGTAATTAGAATTAGATCCCAACCATTAATTGGTTCACTTTCGTATTATTAAAAGAAGTAAAAAAATAAAGTGGCTGCTCTCCCTATGTTTGACCCGTAGCTACATTGATCCATACACTTGCGATTACATTTTAAAATCTCAAACAAGTTTTTGGCGCCATTGCTGGGGAGATAGTTCCATGTTATTTTTTGCTTTCTTTTGGTAAATCAAAGTGCTTTGTTTACTTTGTTTTGTTTTTCCTTTTCTTTTATTGAATTCCTGAGAAGATCAACTTACAATAATAGTTGTATCAGTGGAGGTCGCCATGCCTCATAGTATGATAAAGACAGGTTTCGCCCTATAGCGGTACCTTAGGAATTGACCTGAGCAACCCCGGATCCCACCGGTAAGCTCCCAAAAAGCCAAAAAAAAAAAATCATAAAAAAGAGAAAAAAAAGTTTTGATATCTATTCTTTTGTGCTTGTCTTACTCTAATTGTGGGTAGTTTTCTGTTGCATGAGTGTTAAGTGGGTACGTAATACTAAAAATCGGTTAGAAAGAAGAGAACCAACAAGTAGTGACCCTATACGTTTGCTCTCTTTAAAACCCTTCAATATGGGAGACCAACAACAAAACCCTCCACCTAAATCTCTGAAAGATAGGTTCTACCCCGCTAGAACAGTCCAACCTTCCTGCATAGTTCTACCACAAGTCCAGGGTAATAATTTTGAACTCAAATCACAATACATCACTATGTTGCCTCACTTCCATGGGTTGACCTCTGAGGATGCATACCTATTTCTAAAGGAATTTGAAGAGGTATGTGTTCTAATTAAGATCCAACAACTTTCTGATGATGCTGTTAAGCTTAGGTCTATCACTTTTGCATTGAAAGACCAATCTAAGAAGTGGTTATATGGGTTACCCACAAATTCCATAACCTTATGGGAACAGTTCATAGTTGTCTTCCTTAAGAAGTTTTTCCCAACTCATAAGACCAATAAGCTTAGAAGTGATATCCTTCAGTTTAGGCAAAAGCCTAGTGAGTCCTTTTCCAAACTTATGGAGAGATTCAAGAATCTATTCCAAGAATGCCCTCACCATGGCCTAGGCTTATGGAATTTATGTCAAATAATTTATGAGGGTATTGATTACCCAAGTAAACAAATGATAGAGTCTATGTGCCTTAAGGGATTCACATCCTTTACAGATGAAGGAAAGGCATGAGAATTCTTACTTAACTTAGCTGACAAAACCTGTGAGTGGGAATCATCCCAAGAGAGTGAAAGAACCATAGGAGGAAAAGGATATTTTATGGATGGGATAGTAGCCAAGGAAGCCCATTTGGATAGCCTAATCAAGAGGATTGAGGCTATTGTTCTTAGAGAGCCATCATCAGTCAATTTGGTTAAGATTTGTGCTTGGTGCCAGTCCCTTGGACATGTCATAGAATTATGCCCCAACACCTCTGGGGGCATTTCTAATGATAGTGTTAATGCCTTATACTAGAATAATCCATATAGTAACACTTACAATCCATGATGGAGAAATCACCCAAATTTCTCCTGGAATCAGGGCAACTAAGCAGGGCCTTCCAATTTCCATAATCAAGGTCAACCTGGACCCCAAAGGCCTCCCTTTGCATAATAATCTTTTTTCCAAAATACTTTTCCTAGGTCAAATGTAGGACCTCAGGCTAGGTTTCCTAGGGCCCCTCTCCTATCATCTTATCAACAACTCCCTGGGTTTACCAACACTGGAGAGGCAAGTAGAATAAGTGACTTGGAAAAAAAATATGGCCCTTCTCATGACAAACCATCAAATTACTAGAGAACTCACCCAAGTTGTCTCAATTATGCGTGAGACGGAGAAAGGAATTTTACCCAGTCAATCAGAGCCTAACCCTAGGCATCATTAGCCTGTTAGTTTACAAACACCAACTAATGCACCACTGAATATAGTACAAGGTCAGACCCAATAAGGGTCCTCTAACCAATGTAATATTGTTTATGCCCTTAGGAGTGGTAAAGAGTACCAAAAGAGTGTTCCTAAATCTTCCCCATCAATTACTCCTGTTAACTCTCCTCAAGTTGAGGACACAAGTGTGCTGCTTGTTCCAGGTTCGTCTGATGAACCTAAAGATTCTTCTGAAACTAAAGATGATTTGATTGAGGAAACCAAAAATGATTCTTCTAAAAAAGGGCAAATCCCTAATAGTCCTTATGTTCATCTTGTCCCATTTTCTAATCGCTTGGTACTTAAAAAGAAGATTGCTTCCATGGATAAAATTTTAGAAGTCTTCAAAAAGGTAGAAGTGAACATCCCTCTTTTGGATGCCATATCTCAGATCCCCGCCTATGCAAAGGTACTAAAAGATTTATGTACTCACAAACGTATCACTAGTGTTCCCAAAAAAGCATTCTTGGTAGGTAACATTAGTTCCATAATTACTTAGCCTATAGCAGCCAAGTATAAGGATCCAGGGAGCCCTACCATATCTTGTGTCATAGGCAAAACCTACATTGAGTATGCCTTACTTGACCTTGGCACAAGTGTGAATCTTTTACCTTACCATGTGTACAAGCAACTAGGATTGGGAGAATTGAAAGCCACTGGAACTACTCTTCAGTTGACAGATAGGTCTGTTAAGATTCCCAAAGGGATGGTTGAGGATGTCTTACTAAAGGTGGGGGAATTTAATTTCCTTGTTGATTTCATTGTGTTAGATACCAAGCCCTTCTCAACCAAGGATGAGATCCCAATAATTCTAGGAAGACCATTCTTGGCTATTAGTAATGCATCAATCAACTGTCGGAATGGTTTCCTAAGGTTATCTTTTGACAACCAAACTGTTGAGTTTAACATGTTTAGGATAGGAAAGCAATCACATATGGAAGAAGAGATCAATATGCTTGAGGATTTTTTGGATTTTTTTGATGATTTAATTACCAATTTTTATATTGATTTTGATTCAGAATTCCAAGAGTGTATGGATGAGTTGGATGATGATAGTGAAACTTTATTTTATGAAGTCTTGAGCCTTTACACACCTGTGGAGCCCTCAGGACCCCTTTCCAATTCCATTCCCAAACCTTCTATAGTTGAGCACCCTAAGCTAGATCTTAAGGAGTTGCCATCTAATTTGAGGTATACTTTCCTAGGGCCTGACCAGACTCTTCCTGTAATAATTTCTTCAAATTTGACTTCTAGCCAGGAAGAGGAGTTACTTAAAGTGTTAAAAGATAATAAGAAAGCCCTAGGTTAGATCATGGCTGATATCAAGGGTATAAGCCCTTCTATTGTGCAACATTATATATCTTATGGAGGATTCCAAACCATCCGCGGAACCCCAAAGAAGAGCTAACCCAGTGATGATGGAAGCCATTAAGAAAGAGATCCTAAAGTGCTTGGATCATGGAATAATTTATTAGATTTCTGATAGCCAATGGGTAAGCCCAGTTCACGTAGTGCCTAAGAAGTCTGGGGTGACTGTAGTTTACAATGTCAATAATGAACTAATTCTAACCGGTGTCCAATCAGGGTGGAGAGTGTGTATAGACTATAGGAAACTTAATGTGGTAACCTGGAAGGACCACTTCCCGTTACCATTCATTGACCAGATGTTAGAGAGGTTAGTTGGACATGAATACTATTATTTTCTTGATGGATATTTTGACTATAACCAGATCCCAATTGCTTTAGAGGACCAACATAAGACTACTTTTACATGCCCATATGGAACATTTGCTTACAGGCGTATGCCCTTTGGGCGTTGCAATGCCCCTTCTACGTTCCAACGATGCATGATGAGCATATTTTTTGATATGGTCGAAAAATTCTTAGAAGTATTTGTGGATGACTTTTCAATTCATGGGAATTCCTATTCTGAATGTCTTCATCATCTTTCTCTAGTTTTGAAAAGGTGCATATCTAAGAATTTGGTTTTGAATTGGGAGAAATGCCATTTCATGGTTAAATCAGGTATTGTTTTAGGCCATGTAATATCCAAGGAGGGAATTAGAGTAGATAGAGCCAAAGTGGATTTAATTGATAATTTACCACCTCCTCAATCTGTTAAGGACGTCCGATCTTTTCTAGGGCATGCGGGCTTCTACAGAAGGTTTATTAAGAACTTTAGTCAGTTAGCCCGACCTCTCACTTCATTACTTGCTAAAGATCAAACTTCTGAGTTTTCTAAAGAGTGCCTAGAATCCTTCAAATAACTTAAGAAGGAGTTGACCAATGCACCCATTGTTCAACCACTTGTTTGCACTGAACCTTTTGAACTGATGTGTGATGCTTTAAATTTTGGCATAGGAGTAGTTTTGGGTCAAAGGATTAATAAGTTGCCCACTGTCATTTACTATGCTAATAGGACCTTAAATGATGCACAACTCAATTATACAACCACTGAAAAAAGAATTTTTAGTTGTTGTGTTTACATTAGAAAAGTTTCGGTCTTACTTAGTTGGTTCACATGTGGTGGTGTATATTGATCATTCTACTCTCAGATACTTAGTTCAGAAGAAGGATGTGAAAGCCAGTCTCATTAGGTGGGTTTTATTTTTGCAAGATTTTATTTAGAAATTAGGGATAAAAAAGGAGTTGAAAACCTAGTTGTAGACCATTTATCCTGGCTTCCCAATTCCTTGACTATCGATTCTCCAGTCAACGAGAACTTTCCAAATGAAAAATTATTTACAATGTCCAGTGAACCATGGTTTGCTGACATTGTCAACTTCTTAGTTTCAGGTGTGACTCTGGATCATTGGTCCACTCAAGATAAGTATAGGTTTCATTCCCAAGTTAAGCACTTTTTCTGGGATGATCCTTATTTGTTTAAGATATATCTGGATCAGATTATCTGACAATGTGTTCCTGATCATGAGCAACATTTCATTCTCTCTTTTTGTCCTGATCATATATATGGTGGACACTTTGGACCTAAGAAGACAGCCGCAAAGGTTTTCCAATGCGGATTTTATTGGCCCACTCTTTTTAGAGATGCTTTCTATTTTTGAAAGGCTTGTCCCGCCTGTCAGTCTTTTGGTCGTATCAATAAGAGGAACATGATGCCCCTCAACCCTATTTTGGTAGTTGAGATCTTTGATGTATAGGGCATCGATTTTATGGGACCATTCCCTAATTCCTTTGGGAATTTGTACATACTTTTAGCTGTTCGTTATGTTTTTAAATGGATAGAGACCATACCTTGTAAATCTAATGACCACAAAGTAGTGGTCCAGTTTCTCAAAGAGAACATTTTTTCCCGGTTTGGTGCACCACGTGCAATAATTAGTGATAGAGATACTCATTTTTGTAATCGGCCTTTTGAGGCCTTAATAAAAAAGTATAGGATCACCCATAAGTTATCTACCGCTTATCACCCCCAAACTAGTGGCCAAGTGGAGGTGTCTAATAGGCAGATCTGTTAATCCCAACCGTAAGGATTGGCCCCTTAGGCTCATTGATGCCTTGTGGGCCCATCGGACTGCATTCAAGACTGACCAGTCTCCCTACCGTTTGGTGTATGGGAAATCTTGTTACTTACCAGTTGAGTTGGAGCATAAGGCCTTTTGGGCCATCAAGAAGCTCAACTTTGATTTGTCTGATGCGAAAATTCATCGTAGGATCCAACTATCTGAGTTAGAGGAACTTAGGAATGATGCCTATGAAAGTTCTAGGATTTACAAGGAAAAGACCAAAGCTTTCCATAATAAGCACATTCTGCGTAAATCTTTTGCAATTGGTGATAAGGTCTTATTGTACAACTGTCGATTGTATCTTTTCCCTAGTAAGCTTAGATCCCGATGGGATGGCCCATTTATTGTCCATAATGTATATCCCCATGGGGCTGTGGAGATTTTGAATCTAGGAATAGGGGTAATTTCAAAGGTTAATGGTCAGCGTTTAAAACCGTTCATCGAGTTTCCTACTACTGGTAGTGAAGAGGTCATGGATCTCCATGAACCTCTTTACACTGATGACTCACTTTTAATCAGGTATGATCCCCTTGCATTGTCTTCGCTTTTAATTATTTCCATGCATTGAGGACATTGTATGATAAGTGTGGGGGAGGGAAACCAGTTTTTGCTTTTTCCACTTTGTTTTGTTTGTTTTTCTTTTTATTTTTGAGCTTGCTAAGGATGAAGCCCTACTTTGGATTTTGGCTAATGATCATACCATTTGGTTGCTTGATGTATGAAAATAAAAGTTTTGATTAAGGTACCCATTTTGAACATATAAAAACACTATTGAGAAGAAAGAAACAAGCCTGTGTCTTGAGATGGGACTTTCTTTTGAAAAATAAGAGACCCTTGTTTTATGGTGTTGGACCAGATGTAAGTCTGTGGGTTCCTTGTACTTTTGATTTGGAGTTGAGACATTCTTTTTAATTTGGCATGAGTTAACAAATGCACAATTTTAAATGAAGTGTGAAATGCGGTATAAAGAAGAATAAGAGTTTATTCACTTGGAACTAGACAGGGCATTGCACCTTAGGATGCATGGTGTCTTGATCGAAATTCCTAGGGAGGAAACTTCTGAAAGAACTCTAGCATCACTATCTTTGTGGGCATATGCAAAAAGAGAAGCTACATAGTAACTTAGGTGTCTGGTGTTTGCTCCACCATGTCAGTCAGGCCAAAAGTAGTGGAATAGAATAGAGTTTATTAAGTGAAAAAAAGAGAAAAAAAATGTGTAAATGTCATTAATGCTAGGTAACATGTTTGGTTAAAAACCACACCAACGCCTTAGTCATTGGTTCCCTATTTCTTCACATATGGTTTTTCCTTAAGATAAGGATGTTTTGGAAGAGACGAAGTGAGTTCCAAATTAAGAAATATGCTAGTGCTTGGAATTGGTAAAGGGTAATAAAGTTCAAGTGTGGGGGTCCCTTGTAAGAGGAATTATCTTTGCTCCGAATTGGTATGGCCCTTACCTTTAGCCAATGTTGGGATTTGTTTATTTTGAATTTTGGGTGTATATTCACTGCAAACACCCATGAGACACAACTCGTCCATTAGGGGTGACCTAGGGATTTAAAAGCTTGTTGCACATGCTAAGTGCAACCGTGATTCCTATGAAAGTGAGTTAGGTTTTTTTGTTTTTATTCTTTTTCTTTTTGTTTTGCTCGAGGACTAGCAAAGTCTAAGTGTGGGGGAATTCTGATGAACACATTTATGTGTGAAATCTAGTGTAGTAAAACATGCATTTTACATATTTAGAATGGAGCTACCTTGGGTTTTACTCTCTTTTTGCAGGTTTTATATTTTCAAGGTCTTAAGAACTATCGGGTGCTATATCTCTAATTTTACATGTAAGGAGGTCCTATTTCTTTCCATGATTGCGAAGAGGATGAATTCTGAGCAAGATGAACGTGTTCAATTTCAAGTACACATTCGTTTGGTCAACCATGCAAGTGATTATTCTTTTTGGGCTAGAAAAAGAATAATAGATCAGAACTAAACTGAGATGCAGAAGTAGCACATCTGCAGTTGTCCCAAGGGTACAAAGAATATTCTAAATGCCAACAAGGATCGATGGAATACATCCTTAAGTGATTGAAGATTATTTTTTGGCAACAACTACCTAGCGTAGTTGGTGAGTTGTGGTGTGCAAAATCCCTTGCTTATTAGGAGGTCTCAAGTTCGAACCTCTTAGCTGCCATTTTGTTGAAGTTTTTATTTTAGAAGATTTTCTCTTTCCTACTCATCACTCAAAGGAGGTCGCCCAAAGGGTTTCTTACACAAGAGGAGAGAGAAATAAGGAAATAAAGAGAAAAATAGAAAAAGGGAGAAAAAATAAGAAAGGAAAAAAAAAAGAAAAAAATAATTAAAAAAAATCATCCAAGATACTGCCCACGTTTGAAGAAGTGAGAGAAAAAAACTTAAAAAAAAAAGGAAAAAGGAAGCAAAATCGTTGGAGATTCCTTACTTCCTACAATTCTCTATCTTCTCTCTCCTCCACCTCATCAACAAGATAAAAAAAAAATCTTTTTTTTAGAAACTAAAATCTTTAGCTTCCCTCCCCCATTCTCTATATAAGAGAATTAACACAAGGGGAGGAGGCACTTCATTCTTCTTCTAGCGTTTTTTTCTTAGTTGCTCTATCTCTTTCTCTAGCTCTAGTTCTAGGTTTATGCTTTAAACACTTTTATAAGTTCTTTTTTATTCAATTAATGCAAGCACTTTTATTTTTGATTCGGTCTTTCATTTTTATTAGTTAAACAATTGAAGTTGTAATTTTCAAGTTCTAGTTCTAGACTTAGTTCTAGGTGACAAGAATAAGCGATGAAGCATGTCTTTCATGTTCAATTTTTTTTCTTCAGATTTGTTTTCTCTAGTACTAGAAATTTTAGATTTGGTTTATTCCAGATCTGGTTTTTAGTACTTGTAGTATCTCAAGTCGATCAAGCTTTCAGTTCAAGAGTTGAAGTTCAAGTAAGTAGGCTCCTTCAGTAGTCTTCTCTCCCCCCTCTCATTCCCTCTTCTGATTACCCTTTCTTTCTTAATTTAGGATTTTAATTTTAGTCGTTACATTATTGCTATCCATTTTCTCCAAGGTTAATAGCTGGTGTATGTGTTGGCTTTGCCCCTCCTATTCATAGAACCATCATTTTATTGTTTTTATTTTAATTGTCTCCCTTTCCCTAAAGCCAAATAGAGTAACCCTTGTAAGAGTGACTCTCTGGTCAAGTAGGGAAGCTCATATTATGATGCATCTCTCGGGTTAAGTAGAGAAACCTATTTGTGAGTCTCTCTCTAGCTTTATCCCCTTTCTTTTACTTTATTTTTATTTCAGCATTTTTTTTCCTTCATTTCTTTTTAATTGTGTGAGGTGCTTATTTTTAGCTATTTATTCATTTAATTTTAATTGCGTGGCTTGTGTGTTTAAATTCTTAGATGACGAATGGTTAGGACGTTATTTTAGATACATATGTTTACTATGGTAATTAGAATTAGATAACAACCATTAATCGGTTTACTTTCACATTATTAAAAGAAGCAAAAAAATAAAGTGGCTGCTCTCTCTGTGTTCAACCCGTAGCTACATTGATCCATACGCTTACGGTTACATTTTAAAATCTCAAACAATGACTTTGATGTTTTTGTTGGCTACTTTTACTGCCCCATTGCTTTGTGGCCTGTAAGTGGTAGAGTGGTGCCTTTTGATACCAAACTTTGTGCAAATCTTATTAGTCTTGCTCAGAAGTGGGATCCCTGATCTAATATCAGCTCTTGAGGTACTCCATATCGGGAGATGATTTTTTCTTGGATGAATTTTACTATTTTAGTAGATGTGAGGACTGCATATGACTAAGCTTCCACCCACTTGGTAAAGTAATCAATGGCTACCAAGATGAGCTCGTGACCATTGGATGCCTTGGGGTTGATCTTCCCAATGATGCCAATGCCCCAAGTAGAGAATGGCCAAGGAGAATTGAGTGACTGTAGCTCTGTTGGCCGGATATGTATGATATTGACAAATATCTAACATTTGTGACATTTCTTGACAAAACTCACACAGTCTGCTTCCATTGTATTTCAATAGTATCCTGCCTAAGAATCTTCTTAGCAAGCATCTTGACATTCATATGGGGTCCACAGAGGCCTTGATGAATTTCCTCCATGATGGTTGTAGCTTGATCTTCATCCACACACAACAACTGTATTCCATTATAAGACCTCTTGTACAATAGGTCTTCTTGAAGGATAAACTGGGTGGCATATCTTCTCTGGAATTTCTTTTCTCTTTCTGTGGCTTCAACCAGGTATTCCCTTTCTCTGATGAAATCCACAATATGAGCGAACCAAGACCGACCATCTATGGTGAGAGAGTTCACCGAATTGTGATAAATGGACCTACTTTTTTCCACAAAGAATGGTCAGACCCTAGCTATAGGGTTGCATTCTTCCATGGAAGCCAAGGTTGCAAGGGTGTCGGCAAACCTATTGTTATCTCTTTGGAAGTATTTGAACGAGATCTTCTCATAGTGTTCAATCACCTCTTCCAGATGTTCTTGGTACGTTTTTTTTTTAATCTCTGGTCTCCCATTTCCCTTGCTTCTGACAAATGACAATGGATGAATCTCCATACACCTTGATCCTTTTTATGGTTAGGGCAGTTTCGAGTCCCAAGGCATAAGCTTCATATTCAACAATGTTATTGGTACAGGTGAAATCAAGGCAGAATGATGAAGGCAAATAAAGACCATCAGGAGTGACAAGCAATATTATGGCACCACACCCCTTTTGATTAGCTGCTCCATCAAAAAACAGCTGCCACTCATTAGCTGTGTCTTCTTCTTTTATTGTTGTGATTCCTTCATCAGGAAAGGCATCATCCATGGCTGTTTCATCTTCTGTGGGGTAGGTAGCCAAATGATCAGCTATAATTTGCCCCTTAATAGATTTCTGAGTAACATAGGTGATGTCAAACTCTGATAGCAGAAGTAGCCACCGGGCCATCCTTCCTGTTAGAGCGGGTTTCTTAAAGAGGTACTTGATTGGATCCGTTCTTGAAATCAAACATACTAGATAAGCTACCATGTAGTGTCGTAGCCTTTTTGTTGCCCAAATCAGTGCAGCACAGGTTTTTCCAAAGATGTGTATTGCGTCTCATATTCTAGGAACTTCTTATTGAGGTAATATATGGCATGCTCTGCCCCCTTTTCCTTCTCTTTTTGTGCTAGCAATGAGCCCATGGAATAGTTTTCCACAGATAAGTATAACAGAAGTGGTTCTCCTTCCACTGATGGTGTTAATACTGGTGGGTTCATGAGGTATCCTTTGGTCTTATCAAAATCTTGTTGGCATTGATTATTCCATTCTATGGGCTAATCCTTTTTCAACAACTTGAAGATTGGTTCATAGATTGTAGTCAACTGAGTTATAAATCTGCTGATATACTAGATGTGACCCAAAAATCCTCGTATTTGCCTCTCAGTGTGAGGCGTGGGCATTTCATAGATTGCCTTAATCTTAATAGGGTCGACTTCAATGGCCCTTTGACTCACCAAGAACCCTAACAATTTTCCTGCTGTTGCCCCAAAGACACACTTTTTCTTCTTGATCCTTTCAAAGAATCGCCTTAATGCGAGAATATGCCCCTACCTATCTTTTGACTTCACTATCATGTCATCCACATAGACTTCCACATCTTTGATCATCATATCATATAATATGGCCATAGCTACTCTCTGATAAGTTGGCCTGGCATTCTTTAGTCTAAAAGGCATCACCCTATAACAATAGGCTCCCCATGGAGTGGTGAAGGCTGCCTTCTCCTGATCTTCAAGGGGCATGCTCACTTGGTTGTATCCCGAAAATCCATCCATAAATGATAATAAGGTATGCCTTGCCGTGTTGTCAACCAATACATCAATGTGAGGTAATGGGAAGTCATCTTTAGGGCTGACCTTGTTAAGATCCCGAAAGTCTATGCACATTCGTACCTTGCATCCTTCTTTGGCCCTGGTACAATATTGGCTAACCATTGGGGGTATTTTACCACTTGTAAGAAACTCGCATTCCATTGCTTTACTACTTCTTCTATGATCTTCTCACTCCATTTTGGATGCATCCTTCTGAGCTTCTGTTTGATTGGCTTTACCCCAGGGTAGGTTAGCAAGCGGTGTTGCACAATGTCAGGTTCTATACCAGGCATATCTTCATATGACCAAGCAAAGACTTCAGCGAATTCCTTCAGAAGACTAATCATCTGTTCTGCTTCTTCATTGTCTAGGGTGGTGCCAATTTTTACCTCTCGAAGGCATTGGTTAGTTCCTAAATTAATAACCCGGGTATCCTCACGGATGGGTTGGGCTTTCTTTGGTTTGCATTGTTTTATTAACTCTGATATTTATTAATATCATCATCAAAAAAAGGAGGCAAGTCATACTCAGAATCAGAAGTTTCATTCATGAAAGGAGTAACAGACTCGACATACATGGACTCTGAACTCTCCTCAAGAGGGGAGATCGACACAAAATCATAAACAGCAGACTCAACAACTGACTCGACTACAGACTCGATGACTGGTTTAATGCTTTCATCAGTGGTATCCAGTTTGATTGACTTAACAACATGAGTAAACTTGAAATTCTCCCCAATGCTATTCCAATTTAGGAGCGGTTCGATGGCTCGATGGATGAGGAGATGTGGCAACGAGCCTATTTCTTCTTCCAGGAAGGTTGCTGCTATTTCTTCAATGGTGCAATAGTTCTTCTGGATAGGTGCCTGTTTCTTCACAAATACCAGCTAATCAAACTCGTGCTCTCGAAAGCTGAACTTTTTGAGAGGTGAAAATTAGTGGAGACTGCTCAATCCTCTTTCTATGAAGCACATCTTTTCCATCCTATTGAGGGATACCATCTCGGTGCCTTGGTCACATCTTTGACCACCTTCATGGACCTTCTCATTGCAGTTGATTCAGGCACAGTACATGCAAACTATCATTCTTTGTGCTCTTATTTGCTTTGCCCAAGTGCTTCTTCCTTTGAAAGGCCTAGGCTTGAGCTCATGTAACTCCTGAGCTCGTGGCTTTTGTGGGAAGGAACAGTTGTGACCTTTCAGATCCGTGGGAAGTTGTAGACTCTTGATGAGTCTTATCTTCTTTTCCCATTCCCTCTTCAAGGGTACTCGGGAACTTGGCAATTCCTTTGACCGGATCAATGTTGTGGGGTTTTTTGATGAGAACCCATCTTCAATCAGTGCTACTTCCACTATTCTAGTGATGCAACTGTCTTGATCATTTCCTTTGGCTAGCATTTGCAGTTGTTTTATCTCATGTATTATCCAGTTGAACTCATCTAAAAAGAATACTTCAAACCCTGGTTGCTTCTTCGTAGCGGTTTCATCAAACCATGGCTCAACATTGTTTTGTGGAAAATCTTCTCCTTCCCTTACGAAGTACCCATTGAGAGTGGGGTAGTAAGAGGCAGAGATTTTTCTAGTCATCCTTAGTACCTTTGCCCTTTGCTGCCATTCTTGCTCCTTAATCTGAGGGTTTGAGCAATGTACCTAAGACCACTCTTTCCTTTGCTGACCACCGGAGTAGGTAATTTTGAAACACCCTGATGGTACTTTCTTAATCCCATTCCTGGAAAGTATTATATGTTCCTCATCATTTGATTCACTGGAGGGCTTTATATAGCTTCATAGTTAGCCAGAATCTTTTCATTTGGTATTTCCTTGGTGAGTGCTGCACTAGTTTCTTCTATTTTAAAACCACTAAGTTGAACTTCCTGGTCTTGTTCTTCCCTATTTTCAATGTTGGCTAAGGTATTAAACATTTCGGGTTCTCTGGCTACTATAACCACCTTTCCTTCATGATTGAATTTCATTTTCTGATGGATACTGCTTTTGCCTGATGTAGCCAAGGCCTTCCCAAGAGCATGTTAAAAGATGCTGGTATATCAATGATCTGGAAATCAACATCAAACTTCACCAGGCCAATTACTACGGTGATGGTGAGGATGCCAAGGATTTTTCTCTTAGTGTTGTCATATGCATGTATGGTTTGGGTTGACAGCCTCATAGCTTCCAAGTTGATGCAAATACTCTTTGCCGATCTTAAGGGTAGAAAATTCAAAGCAGACCCGTTGTCAATGAGAACCTGGGGAACCACCTTGTCTAGATAGTCTACCATGATGTGTAGAGCTTTATTGTGCTGGGCTTCTTTGGGGAGTTTAGAGTCTAAGAACATCAATGACTGTACCACGTATGTTGCCCCTACTATGTGCGAGAGGTGTACCGGATCTATCTCGATTGGCACTTGCACGTTGGTGAGAGGCTTCAGGACTATTTTGCGGTGTGTGGGGGAGGCCATCAATAATCCCCAAATTGAGATATTAGCTTGGGACTTCTTGAGCTGAGCCAAGACTGGATTCTCCAGTTCTTTCTTCAAGCTACTGGATCTTGCCCCACTCGTTCTTGATTGTTCTATGGCTAGGGCCTTGCCCTTGTAGTCTCTTCCCCTTCGAGTTTCCATAACAATGGCAGGATTCTTCATGATGATCTCTGTGGGATGACAATCTTCATTATCACTGTTTGTTATGGTAATTGTCCCTATCATGAAGTCATCTTCTTCCTTAGATTCCTCTTCACTACTTGGGGTTGGAGGTCGAGGTCCTCCACAAATGTCCATAGCCCTAGCTCATACCATCTTGATTGCATTGGAAAGTCGTGCAACTTATATCTATCATTTTTGCAATCGTGGAATGTCCCCTATTTTCTTAAGGATTATCAACTGCTCGGTGTAGCATTGTTCACTGATGGCTACTTCTCCTAAGATTCGGTCAATTCCATCAACCTCGAGTTTGATGTCAACCAAATGATTGTAGACATAAGCCATGTATTCTGCTATAGGATTTGCTTCACCTTCAACAGTGATCTCATACCCTTCACTATCTTCTGAATCTGATGTCGGATCTTCCCCTTCCACATGAATCATGAGATTCAGCTGAATAGTATCTGTGGGATCAATCATTGGGTCATCTTCACCAATTGCATACATAGAATATCTTCCCCGGATCCCTGGGTGAGTAGTACCATGATTCATCATCATCATCATTGTGCCAAGGCACCTGTTAGTCATCCCAATCTGGGTACTCATCATCTTGTTGAGAATCAGAGTCATCTCCATCATTCTCATTCTCACTTTCTTCCTCATTGTCATTGTCATCATCCTCTTCTTTACTGATTTCCCCCTCTCTTGGTTCTTCATCAGATTCCTCTTGCTCGTCAAATTCTCCCGCATCCAAACATTTATAGTATTCAGAGCATATGGATCAAAAAATTTCCATTGGGCCAAACTTGGTCTCATTGGCTTGAAGACAGATTAGGCCAGACTCATCATCTTTTATGTCACTCCCGATGTGGATTAGGGAGGTGTGCTCTTTAATTTTCTCTCCCACTGACAATGCTATCACTGCTCTGAGGAGGTCATTCATGACTTCTTCAATCTTCTCTGGATTATCCTTTTGAGACACAGTGGGCTGAATTAGAGAAGTGGGATCACCTTCCTGACCTTTTCCTAAAGCATTCACTGATCTTGTTGATGAGGTCATCTTTGGGGAGTCTGGTAGTGTAAGCATATCCTTCCAATTATAGCCATCCATCCATCCTTCCTTTGGGTTATACACTGATCCTTGAGAATGGGATTGGTATGAGGGTGATGAGGGATATGAGGCAAGGTGATATAAAGGTGATGTGACTGAAGAAATGGGATATTGTGATGAAGATAGGGGGTGATAAGATGACGAGGTCTTTTCTCCTTGACGATGTGAAGGTTGATGATAAGGTGGAGGTTGGTAATATGGTGAAGGTTGGAGATATGATGGAGGTTGGAGATATACTGTGGTGGATTCTTCTGTTGATGAGGAAGGATAGATAGCTTTCTCGTAAGCCCTAGCCTTTTGACTCATGGCTCTCTTATAAGCACGGCTTTCATGTGATTCTTCTGAGCCCGGGGTTCAATGAGTTGAGTAGGATTACTCTCTGTTGCTTCTTCATCTAAATTGTTCACATGGTCATAAAACATGGGATGAAAAAAGTGTTGATCCATTTGATACTTGTGAACAACCCTTTGGAAGGAATCACACTCCTTTTGACAAGCATCTTTGACAAAACCACAAATATGCGCTACCAATTCTGGAGGGAGAGACAATCTCTGCACAAGCTAGAATTTCTCCTGCGATTCAACATGCCTCTCTTCCTGGTATTTCTTGGCATCCCTAATAAAATTGGTTGGATCATAGAACTTAGGATCCC
Organism: Macadamia integrifolia; assembly: GCF_013358625.1. NCBI lineage: Eukaryota > Viridiplantae > Streptophyta > Magnoliopsida > Proteales > Proteaceae > Macadamia > Macadamia integrifolia. The sequence goes on along the minus strand of NC_056559.1, from coordinate 253,539 downwards.
AATTTTTCTAATCCATCATTATTACCAACATCTTGACAGTTCCATGATCTGGGAGAGGGTTAGTATTGACACTTGGAGATTGCTTCACCTTGACTTCAATGGCCCATTGTCTACTAAATCCTAGATTGCATGCTGAAGACCTATGCATCTTTCAGTGTTGTGCCCCTTTTGAGTGTGATAAGCACAATATTCATGATCTCTGTACCAAGCTGGGGGAGGGTTGCTGATTGCCCTTGGAGCCACTATCCCTAGCAATCCTTGTTTCTTAACATTTCATACAGTGTTGTCACGGGCATTCCCAAATCAGTAAACTGCCTCCTTGAATGAGGAGCCTTCTGGGAGGGTGCATGCGGCGTGTATCATGAATGGTTGTGAAGAGGTGACAAGTGAGACTGACTGTTGAACCGCACCTACCATATTGGTCTCGGGACCCTTTTCCCATCCAACTCTAGTGTTTTTGCCTACATCTTGGGAGGATCCTTGATACTAAGCTTCCCTTAGGATTCTATTTTTCACACGTGTACTGGTGGCTATCAAGGCATCAAAAGTTTGTAGATGTTGATAGTAAAGGACATCATAATAAGGCTTTGACAAATTTTCAATATACATTTCTACTTGCTCTGCTTCGGAAGGCTAATATGCCATCTTGGCGGCCTTACTCCTAAGCCTCATCAAGAAGGTGGTGAATCCTTCTCTAGGCTGTTGTCTCAATGTCTCAAGCTCCCACTGTTTCATATCCACTTCAGTGTTGTAAGGGTATTACTTGGTGAAGGCTTTCACCACTGTTGTTCAATTCTGGGTTTGGGAAGACTCCAACTGGGTGAGCCATCTTACTGCCTGTCTTGATAGGGTTAACATGAATGCTTGTCCCATCTGGTTATCCACAAGTCGCCATGACTTGACGATGTTGAGGAAGACTTTGTGATGAGCCTTAGGGTCCCTTGACCCATCAAACCTGTCGGTTTTCCATTTGAACTTCTCGAGAATCCTTGCCCCAGAAAAGAAATTATTTCATCAGAATCCACTGCTTGGCTTTTTGAACTCATTCCCGTTCAGAGCATATTTTCTAATTTCTCCAATTGCTCCCTAACTTTTCTTTCTCTCTCCATTTCTGGAGATTCCATTTGGATATGTTCTGCAAACTCTTCTTCCTCATCTTCAATCACTATCCTGGGAGGAGGGCCCTGGAATAGGCCCCCTGTTGACCATTTGGATGGGTAGGTGAAACTCCTCTCTGACCAGTTGGCCTAACTTGCTCTGGTTTTCCTAAGTCAACTCGAGAAAAATTCCTGTGATGACCCGTGGGTCTGTTCTAATCCACCTCTCCTATAGTTTGTGCTGGTTTAGTCTTAGGAGGGTTCTGGAGTGCATGTGGTATCTGTACTATCTCTCTCTTGACCTTAGCCATTTGCACCCATGGGTCTGTTCTAATCCACCTCTCCTATAGTTTGTGCTGGTTTAGTCTTAGGAGGGTTCTGGAGTGCATGTGGTATCTGTACTATCCCTCTCTTGACCTCAGCCATTTGCATCTGTAAGATCTCTACGGGGTGGACCCATGCTTCCCTGGGTGATTCAGGATCGTGTGGATCCATGTGAACTGGGTTGTAATCACTTGGCGGTAGACAATCTCGAAGAGACAATGGAGGTGATACTGGATTTAATTGAGTCAACTAGTTACCCTGACGTGTCCAAATGGACCACGGAGAATACTTGAGGTGTGGAATTATGCTTGAACCAAAAATGGCTTATTTTAGGATTCTAATATTCCCAACCCCTTTGTTCACTCATTCACTAGATTAACAACCAATTATCTATCCAAAGTTAGTCCACTTAATGGTAGGGAGTGGATAGGGGTTGATGCCCCTAGTCCACTTAATGCCATAAGTGGGAGGTTCACACAAATGGCTTGACTAGAATATTCCTCTTAATACATTCTTTTCCGATAATGTCATGCTTTCCTTAATCTTATCCCACTAGGTGACCTTCCTCCTAGTTTCTTCGAGTCTTTTAGATAATTCAGTATTTTACGGGGCTTTGATAGAAATCTTCCCGAATCACGTATACCAAATCATCCATATTTCATTTCTAAGGAGGAAGGACACCTTTTATCTGAAACCCACTTAGGAGAGAATTTCTTTATGACTAGAATATATCATAGGAAAATTTCTTTTCAAGACCGCAAACAAATTCTACAGATTAGCTTATGACATTTCTAGAGTTCTCCATTTATTTCTTACATGATGCAAGCATGCAGTGGATGCAAGCATGCAGTGGATGCAAGCATGCAGTGGATGCAATAGGACCGACAATGCTTCCTTGACAGGATCTATATACACAAGGTACGTGATCCTTTTGATATACCCATGGGTACGAGATCAAGGGGGTGACTTACTTGCCCATTACTCATGACTACACACGAGGTTAAGCAATTGGCCACGAGGTGGTGGAACCGTGAGTGACTGTGTGCCAAATTGTAATGCGGGAATATCATCATTCGATCTCAGAATGTCATAAAGTGCACGGACCTCCCTAGGGGTGCTGGCACAATTATGAACATACAATACCCCATACCCTTGTATAGGAAGCGACTACCATTTGCTCTTAGAGTACTCTCTATGACATGCAATTACCTCCTCGAGGGTGCAGGCATGAAAGGGAGTCCCTCACCAAATGATTTCACTTCGAGCATGATGCATGATGCGATTAATGAGTACAAATACAAACAAGCGGTTAGCCAAACATGTTTTCAAACAGATGTGGTGGAAAATGTTCTTGCATTTAATGGTAGCATCTAGTGTCAGAAACTTGACATTTGTTTCTAGTGGAGTCGCCATTGTGAGGGTAGCAGCAAGAGAAGATGTGTGTGTGTTCCTCCCTTTCATGGGGGAGGAAAAAAGGAGGGATTGGCTTGCATCAATTCCGTTCCCTCTCCTCTTTTTCTCTTTTATAAGGGAGGGATGTGTCATGCATACTTATCCTACGAGCCCCACATCGCTGTATCGCCGTTCAGAGATATGTGGGGGCCTATTTCGTAAGAGTGTAAAATTCATCTTTCGAGATGGGGATTTGATGATGGTCCTATATGGGGATTGGAATCATACAAAAGGGTTTGGAGTCACCACCTAGGATTATGGGCCTAGGACTGGAGGGTGGGCCCAATTCCTAAGAAAAAGGCCTGAAAGTTGGTCTAGTCCAGAGATTTAGGGTAAGTGTTAGGTTATAGAATTGGGAAGGTGTTAGGCGCCCAATCTGCCCGGTTCAATCGGTCTTCCTTCTAGATGCTTAAGAACAAACATTTTCCACACTATTCCTATTCCACATGCATAGCTAAGTTATCACACATATATACATTGACTGAATTTAAATGACTATGTACACTAAAATAAGGTCTATATAAAGGCTACATTGTGCTAATTCTGTTGAAAAATTATACTTGAGCTTGAACCCTATTTCGGGTCAAGAGGGGTGGATCCCCTGGTAGATGCTAGTACAAACTTTCTTGTGGATTCTTTCAGCTCAGGGAAAGATGGTCTTGACCTCCGACTTCCTTTCTCGAGAGATGCTAATTGTGATGATATTCGGACAGAGTTCCGGCTGGGAAAGGTTACTTTTGGATTTTGGTTGAGGTGGCACTCTAGTAGAGCTTCCGCTGAGGATAGACTAGGGGAGGGCTAGGTTAAGGTGGCACTCGGACAGAGCTTCCACTAGGGATAGGTTAGGGAGGGCTAGGCTGAGGTGGCACTCGGGCAGAGCTTCCACTAGGGATGGGCTAAAAACCTAAATGGTTGAAGGACTTTGAAGGCCCGAAGAACACTTCGAAGATTCGAAGGAATCTTACGAAGATCTCTCCGTAAATTGGAAGAACCCCAAAAGGGGGGTGGGAGACTAAGGGAAAACTTTTCCTACACTAAAATCTAACTCAAAAAGGCAGAGGATTGAAGAGTTTTGAAGGATCGAAGAACCTTCGAAGATCCGAAGAACACTCTTATGAAGATCTCTCCGAAGACTTAAAAAACTTCAAGGGTGAAAGGGGAGGAGAGAGGGCAGAGCTTCTCTCACTAAGAGGCTTGGACTCTTGTGGTGTTGTGGTGTGTAAAACCAAAGGGAGGGGGGTATTTATAGAATCCTTGAACCAATGGGGAGAGAGGGAATTCCCTTGGCCATTGGTATGAAAAGTGGTTTTTTTTAGGCCAATGGGAAGAAAAAAATGAAAATTTGGGCCAACAGGGTGGGAGCTATTTTCTTGGACCAATAGGAGAAGTGAATCATTTTTTGGGCCAATGGGAAGTTGCGACATAGGGTTTGCTAGCGAGATAATGTAAAATGCGTAAGCGGGTGAAGAGAAAATCTCCTCACCTATCCGGTCAGTGGAACACAAATCTTGGCCATTTACGACAGCACACGAGGCTTGGCAAGGGTGCACCGACATGTATGGGTGTGTGCGGGAGGTCGGTAGTGGTGCACGCAGGCTGGCCTACAGGTGTGCACTGGCTGGCAATGGTGTACGCGGGCTACTCTGTGGGCATGCGTGGGCCAGCCTGCAGGGGCACTGGGCAGGGCTACAAGGGTGCGGACAGGGCTGCAGGGGCCCGGGCTACACTAGGGCACGTGCGATGGTGTTAGGGGGTGCACAGGTTGTGCGGTGGGGTTGCACGTGATGGTGCAAGGGGGCGCACACGATGGTGGTGCGAGGGGGGTTTCTATCTCAAGAATGCCCAAAAGGGGGTTTTCTATCTCAAGAATGCTCAAGAACACTCAATAACACTCAAGAACACTCAAAGGAGTTGGCTAAAAAACTATTTTCGCTAAAAACTGGATCTAACTAAGAATTTGGATTGAAGGTCTTCAAGATCTCGAAGAATACTTCGAAGATCCAAATGAGTTTTCGGATTTTGACGAAGATCGCTCCGAAGATCAAAAGAAAATTAAGAGGGGGGGAGGAAAATTTCACTCTGAAAAAGGAGGGGGATTCTGGTGTGTTGGTGTGTTTTTTCTAAGGGAGGGGGGTATCTATATTTTTTTTGGCCAAATAGGAGAGGGGGAATCCCTTTGTCCAGTGGACGAAAGGAGGGGCTCTTACCTAAAGTGAAGAGATAGGATTTTTGTCCAATGGGTAAAGGGGGGGTCGAAGGCAAAAATGGGTGGGGAGGGATTTTGTCTAGTGGGTGAAAGGGGGTTTTTAGCAAAAAAATGGGTGGAGACAGAAATTTTAGTTGGAAAAAGGTGATTTTGGAAAAACAGGAGGAGAGAGAAACTTTAGCAAGAAAAAAGTGATTTTTGGAAAAGCGAGAGGAGAGAGAAAGTTTAGCCAGAAAAATCTGATTTTTGGAAAAATGGGAAGAAAGAGAAACTTTAGCCTCAAAAAGGTGATTTTTGAAAAAGAGGGAGGAGAGAGAAAGTTTAGCCAGAAAAGGTAGTTTTAAAAAAAACGGGAGGAGAGAGAGATTTTTACCAAAAAAGGCAATTTTTGGAAAAGTGGGAGGAGAGAGAAAGTTTAGCCAAAAAAAGCAATTTTTGGAAAAGCAGGAGGAGAGAGAAAGTTTAGGCAGGTGGTGCAGATAATGTCACGGGTGCACGAATGCATGGGTGTGTGGGCAATGTGCACTGTGTGCAGGCCTCCTGCACATGGTGTGTGCATAGTGTGCATGGCCATGCAGGCAAGGTGTGCACATCATGCAGCGAGGGCATGCACAGCGTGTGGTGAGGGTGCACACAGTGTGCGGTGGGGGCACGCACGCATGCAGCCAGACAGGGGTGTGTAGGGGTGTGCATGGTATGGCTGCGTGCATGTGCTACAGTGAGCATGCACGTGGGCCTGCCTATTAACCAGAGCGCGAGGCGTGCAAGCAAATATGGGTTTTTCTGATGATGATTACGGGAGATCTGTCAGTCCGATTTTGGCGTATCATATATCGTTGGAATCGTAAATCCAAGAACTATTCATTTTTCAGGTCATCTTGACCAGATTCCTTCATATATAAAATCCAAAATTGAACCCCTTCCCTCTCGTAAGGGGATTTTTAGGGTTTCAAACCTGGGAGTGTTTCGGGGTTATCTAGGTATGTTGGAGATGAATTTTAGGGTTTTGGGTTAGGTGAGGGATTTTTCCAGGTTTCTAGTGAGACTGTCTATGTGCATGGCATATGTGTGAGAAGGCATGTTTTTCGGGGATGATTGTCTGAGATCCGTCAGTCTGATATTGACGTGCCATATATCGTCGAAATTGTGTTTCCAAGCACTATTTATCTATATGGTCATCTTGACTAGATTCTTTTATATATGAAAAGTCAAAATTAGACCTTCCTCTCTCCTATATAGGGATTCTAGGGTTTCAGGTAGGGGAATGTTTCCATCAGCACCTCTGTCTGTCGGAAGCCGGAAGTCGCGCCCAAGATCCATATTTCATTATAGCCTGAGGAGGGTGACAAAATTAGGTGTCTACAGAATGCCCCTCTTTGGCTGAGGCCTGTGCCAATGGCCGAAGGGCAAAGAAAAAAATGACCACATTTTGTCACCTGGAGCATATACTGCCGTCATCTTGCTCAGTTAGGACGGAATTAAAAAAATGCAACAGATAATATCTCTAAAGTTTTAGGACTTACCTGGGCTGCCAATTGGGGGAAAGGAATTCGGTGCTCTTCCAATCCTGCAAAAAAAAATTAGTACTTTGATCCTGATTCTTTATTAGCTGGGCTTCACATATGCCAGTTCAGGGAAATATGGTCTCCAGGCTGGGTCTTTCGAGCCAATCTGGACTATCTGGGACCGATGGTTACAAGAGATGAATTTGCTGCTCTTCCAATCTTGCAATAAGTAAAAAAAATGTTTGATGCTTAGATTTTCCTTAGCTGGGCTTTACATATGCTAGTTTAGGGATTTGGTCTATGAGATCGGGCCACTAGGATCTGACTCAAAGAGAAAGGGCCTCCAGGGGCCGGGTTAACAACATTGGGCCACCTGGGCCGGATAAATGTGATTGGGCCACCTGGGGCCATTCAATGAGATTGGGCCGCCTGGGGCTGGGTAAATTATGTCTTCTCTTGATTTTTCCTTGATTCTTGATTTTTGGTTTATAATTTGATTATTGATGTTGATTTGGAATCTTTTGATTCTTGATGCTTGATCTAGAATCTTATTTTTTTTATGTACCTTGTTCATTCTTTATTCTAACTTTTATGAGTGAAGTGAGTTCCTAGAACCCTCAGGTTTTTCTTGAAGTTTTTCCTCGTATTCTTGGTGTTCTTCATTTTTCTCTTGGAGTTCTTGAAGATATTCATCTTGTTCTTGAGGGAGGAGCTATTTGGAGAATTTGACATTCTCGTGGGCTTTTGTGCAAGTTGAGAAACTTTCTGGGGCTTCTTGTAATTTCTAAAAGTTTTTGGGGCTTTAGAAATTTCTAAAAGTATAGCTGAAAGGAGGAAAAGGAAGACTCTGGGAGAGATTCAGCTCAAGAGTTACAGCAATCTTTCCCATAGGGATGAGGGCTGGGTCGATTGATATTTCGGGAAAACCCTTCATAACAGTCGGAATCACATATGAAATCCATATGGGGTTCCTGGGTAAGTCTTTACATTTCATTCATTATTTTGATCATCTTTTATTCCTGTTTTGTATTGTTTTTGCTTTTTGCTGCTTCTTTTCTTTTATTATTTATTTATTATTTCCATTAGCATGAGGGGAAGGAACCACCTACCTTAGCCTCCTATGGCCATCCGAACATGGTTCAATTCTGGCATAGTTTGCTCCCTTACAGAGTGAAGGAGATGGTTGATGATACTTTTTTGTGCCGACTGGCCCTTGTAGAGACTTGGAAGTTTAATCCGGCATTGGTGGGGCCCCTGATGAAGCGGTGGTGGCCAAGTACTCACACTTTTCACCTTCTTGTTGGCGACATCACCATTATTCCTATGTGCTTTTATGCCTTGAAAGGCATTCCATTTGGGGGTAGAACCGTGACCCTACCCACAGGATTCCCAACTACCAGGGAGTTTGTAGATCTGACTGGTATCATCATTAAAGTCGTCTAGATGCGCATCCGCCTAGGAGAGATTAGTGCCCGATGGTGGAAAGTTGGCCTGGGGGAGAATCCAAGCACCATGTCTCAGATAGCACGTTCATTCCTTCTATTTGCCATGGGTCAGTGCCTCTTCAGTGACCTCTGAGGGGGAGTAGATATCCGCCTGGTGTACTTCCGCAAAGATCTTCGCATAATAGATACCTGGGACTGGGGCAGGGCCTCCTATGCGTATCTCCTGTGGTCCTTGGACCTGCTGTCCTATGAGGATAGGGGCCTCAAGGGGGCAGGCTACATCATCCAGGTAACTTTCCTTCTCATATCTATTTTCTTTCAGTCATTTGGTTTGCACTTTCTTACTTTGATTTCTTGAAACAACGCCTGGTGTTTTGAGCATCTGGGAATCATAGCCCCTAAACGGAGGGATCCTGAGACATTCTTCTTCCCCTTCGCCACAAAATGGGGAGATAACCAAGTGGTCTGGGCCCAATGTCATCCTTTGGGGACCACCACTCGTTCTCTTTTGAATGATCTCACTGAGGTATGTCATATCTGACACTAAAATTCTGTTTACCTGATGTTGTACTTACCCTTCCTTGGTTTTGCAGGTTGCTTGGAGACCATTCCATGACTTGGTGTTTCCGGATTCTGAGAGAGTCGACTGGGTTCATCAATTTTCTGAGAACTGAGTCCTTTTCTAGGGCCTGTGGGGCCATGCCTGGTACTTAGGAGAGACAGTAGTACCCCAGTGGTCAGATATTGATCCATGTCCTTCTCTCGGTCTTCCTCCACCCACCATGCACTATCTAGAGATCATCCTAGCGGACGAGATGAGGCGCTTGGCTAACGAAGTATGGGAGGACTTCTTTTTTTATCCGGATAGGGACTATAGTGCCTTCCTAGAGGAGGAGACAGTGTGCACCCCTCTCGGTCCGAATGGTCTAGTGGTATGTTGCCCTTTTTTGAGTTTTTCCTGCAGATTCTTCCTTGTTTTAGTCTTAACTGATGTTCTTTCAGGGGAGAGTGAGACGTGTAGATCCTTCCACTGTTCAGTCGCATGCCAGTGCTATCGATCCTTCATAAGCTGGGCCCTCTACTAGTGCCGGTGAGTCTCTTAGAGTAGCTAACGTCCCCTTTCGTGGCTTCCCTGCTTGGACCTATTCTAACACGGCCAACCCCAGTCTTCGTTATCTTCTAGAGCCGAACACAGATGTAGATGCTTCCCTTGGGTTGCCTATTCCTTATGATTATGTGAGTATTTGATCATTTTCCAATTAAATCTTGACTTCCTTTGGCTGATATGCTCTTTCTTAGGTGTCCCCAAAGGTCTATGCTAAGATTAGGAGGATGCACTATGGCTTATGCGAGGTGATAGTTACCAAGGATCGGGAGATTTCCCGGAAGGGTGCACTGATATAGGACTTGACCCAGAGGCTGGAGCAGGTTGGAGTAGCACCTGTGGACTCCCCGGTACTTCATGAGGATGGTTCAGAGTACAGTTCAGATGATAGCTTCTGACCCATAGGTATTTATTCTTGTATTTCCTGCAAACACAAACACATGGATATTTTATTTCTTTTTTCTTTTTCCCTCCCCTTGTTTGTTCATTATTTTATTTCAGCATCTTATGAAAACTTACCTTTGGTATAAAGAAAATCTTTATTTATTTATTTATTTATTTTTGTTTATTTGTAATGCTTAGGCACAATCAATTCCATAACTCAAGTCCTAATTAGAATAATCGGGATAACACGAAAATCCAAATACTTCCTCATTCTATTACCAAGTGAATTACATGAAAAGGGGGACCACTTTCCTACCACAGATGGGATAGGTGAATAACAAGGTGGGGAGACAATTCTTGAGGTGGGTGAAAGTTCACTAACTCTTCTGGGTCCGTCTCCTCGAGCCCGTATTGTCAGTTGATGTACATGGGTAAATAAAAGGATGTGTGTGTAAATCCCATTAGTCTGACATAGTTGTGGCCAGGGGTATTCATCAAAAAATCTTCTTGTGGCTTCCCTAGGCACCTCCATGCGATATCCTGCACAGTCCTTTCCTGTAGTACTTCTTCCATTCGGTGATATGGTCGAATTCCGGAACTTCTCTCTTATCCCGGTAAAAAACGCCGAGTGGGCTTCCCCTTAATTTTATGGTGAGCTTCAGTTTCTCAAGGAGCCAAATCTGAAAAATAGTAGGACTCCCTTGATAATGGTCTAGTCCGAATCTATGGCCATAGCTTATGTCATCAAACCCCTTGAATGTTTCTGCCAGAACCGTAGGGACGATGTCACCTCCTTTCCTCAACTATTTTACTACCTTAATCAGAACAGATGGTGCACCATGCCTGGGAATGTGGAGAACATAACGAGCCATCATGCAAAGTAAATAAGCATCCAGGGATCACTGCTACTGGATTCCTCCCATTGGTAGATATTGGATGAAGATCTGAGTCACCTTCAGAATGTCGATCTTCCTATATCTGACTAATTGCTTTACTTCTTCTTCTTTCCATCCGAAGAAATCCTAAATTTCCTCTAAGCAATCTTTCTTCAAAGAGGGTTGGAAAAAACTACCTTTGGGTGGAGATAGCATACAAACCCAAAATTCTTCAAGAGTTGGGCAAATTTCTGCTAATCCAAACCGTGCTAATCCAAACCGAAATACATGCAGGTCGGCATCCCGGTGTTGAGGCACTTGTCGAAGTAATTGGTGATGTAGCTTCACAGATCCAACTTGACCAAGAAATGACACATTCGTAGATTCCAGCAATCCTAGTGCCCTCATATTTATGTCCAAGGTCAATTTCCTCAACGTCTTATCCAACGAGCCCATGAATTTTCCTGAAACCAATATAGACAACGAGATATGATGATTTATCAAAGCATTACCCATTGGCTAATGATTCAAACAAGCCTTTACCACTGTTGCATCAAGCTCTTTCTTTTTTCTTTTGACTTTGACTGATCAAGGGTGGAGAATAAATTGGCCTTGATAAACTGGTGCTGGGTGGCTATTTTCTTTTAAGAAATAGAATCCTAGATAAGAATGGACAGACCATAGGTGAATGATAGATACCTAATGGCCTTTTATGCCATATGGCAATTCTTGGGGGATAGAATCCTGGGTAAGAAATGACAGACCAATGGGTGGATAACAGATACCTAATGGCCTTTCATGCCAAATGGCGATTCTTGGGGGGACACAAACTATGATGATCTTTTAAGGTACTTTGATTATTAATCAAGGAACCGATTTATTGCCTTTAGATGGTTGAGACCACACTTGCACATGTCAAGTTGCCTACGTATCCCTCACAAAGAATCAGGTCTAACATAGTTTAGGCCATTCACCCTTTCAGATATAATATTTCTAGAGTGGATCCATGTTAACCAGTCCGGGTATTTCTTTGCCGTTGTGGTCTACGAGTTTCACAGCTTTGCCTAGTAGAATTTCTTTGACAGTGAATGGGCAGCTCCAGTTGGGCCTGAATTTTCCTCTTGGGTTAAGAATTGGGGCTTTTTGTTCTCAAAGAACAAGTTCGCCTTCCTCTATGTTATGGGGCTTTACATTCTTGTTAAAGGTCCTAGCCATTCTCAATTGATATTTCTTCAGATTATCCATGGCTTTCATGCGCCTTTCATCAAGAAAGTTGAGCTCGTCATGTGTGGCCTTCACCCACTCTCCTTCAGGTAGCTGACTATCAAGTAGCACCCTCAGGGATGGTACCAGGATTTTTATGGGTAGAACCACCTCAACCCCATATACCAAAGAGAAAGGGGTTGCCCCTTTCGAGGATCGTACATAAGTCCGATATGCCCATAAGGCAAGGGGTAACTTATCAGTCCAATCTTTGTGTGTTTTTGCCATTTTCTGTAGGATGACTTTGATGTTCTTGTTGGCTGCTTCTACTACCCCATTGGTCTACGGCCAGTAAGTGGTAGGGTGATGCCTTCTGATGCAAAGTTTTATACAGATTTTGTCGGTCTTGCCCTAGAAATGGGATCCCTGATCTGATATCAATTCTTGAGGTACTCCATATCGGGAAATGATGTTTTCCTGGATAAACTTGGCCACCTTAGCAGATGTGAGGACTACATAGGACTAAGCTTCTATCCACTTGGTGAAATAATCAATGGCTCCTAAGATGAACTCATGGCCATTGGATGGTTTAGGGTTGACCTTTCTAATGATATCAATGCCCCAAGTGGAGTATGGCCAAGGTGAACTGAGCGAATGCGACTCTGTTGGCGGGATATGTATGATGTTAGAAAATATTTGACACTTGTGGTATTTCTTGACGAAGTCCACGCAATTTGCTTCCATTGCGTTCCAGTAATATCCTAGCTTGAGGATCTTCTTAGATAACATCTTGGCATTCATGTGGGGTCCACAAAGACCTTGATAAATTTCTTCCATGATAGTTGTAGCTTGTTCCTCATCTAAACACAACAACTGTATTCCGTCATAGGACCATTTGTATAACAGATCATCTTGAAGAATAAACTGGGTGGCATATCTTCTCAGAAACTTCTTCTCTGTGTCAGTTGCTTCAACTAGATACTTCCTTTCCCTGATGAAATCCACTGTGTGAACGAACCAAGACTGACCATCCACAATGAGAGAGTTCACTGAATCATGATAAATGGGCCTGCTTCTTTGGTCTACCAAGAATGGTCGGACTTTAGCCATAGGGTTGCACTCTACCATAGAAGACAAGGTTGCAAGGGCATCAGCAAACCTGCTGTTATCCCTTTGGAAGTATTCGAATGAAATCTTCTTAAAGTGTTTAATTACCTCTTCCAGATGCTCTTGATATGGCTTCATCTTCTCATCTCTATTTTTCCACTTTCCTTGTGTCTGACAAATGACAATGAATGAATCACCGTAAATCTTGATCCTTTTCACCCTAATGGGTAAAGCAGTTTCGAGCCCCAAAGCACAAGCTTCATACTCAGCAATGTTGTTGGTACATGGGTAGTCGAGGAGGAATAACGAAGGTAAATAAAGACCGTCAGGAGTGACAAGCAATACTCCCGCACCACATCCCTTCTGATTGGCTACTCCATCAAAGAATAACTGCCATTCATTAACTATATCTTCTTCCTCTACCGCTGTGATTCCTTCATTGGGAAAGGCATCATCCAAGGACCCTCCATCTTCCATGGGGTGGGTAGCCAAATGATCGGCTATGGCTTGCCTCTTGATAGATTTATAAGTATTAGATGTCAAACTTTGATAGCAAAAGTAACGAATGGGCCATCCTTCCTATTAAGGCTGGTTTCTCGAAGAGATATTTGATGGGATCCATCTTTGAGATCAAATGCATCGGATAGGAAACCATGTAGTGTTGTAACCTTTTAGTTGCCCAAATCAATGCAGCACAAGTTCTTTCCAAAGATGTGTACTAGGTCTCATATTCCAAAAACTTCTTGCTGAGGTAATATTCCATTTCCTTCTGTGCTAGCAAAGAGCCTATGGAATACTCTCCTACGGACAGATACAACAGAAGTGGTTCTCCTTCCACTGGTGGTGTTAATACTGGTGGGTTCATAAGGTACTCCTTGATCTTGTCAAAGGCTTGTTGGCATTGGTCATTCCATTTCGTGGGCTGATCCTTCTTCATTATCTTGAAAATTGGTTCACAAATTGTAGTCAACTGAGCTATGAATCTGCTAATATATTGGATGTGACTCAGAAATCCTCGTATTTGCTTCTCATTTTGAGGCGTGGGCATTTCCTAAATTGCCTTGATCTTAATAGGGTTGACTTCAATGCTTCTTTCACTCACCAAGAAGCCTAAAAAATTTCCCTCCATTGCCCCGAATACACACTTCTGAGGCTTCAACATCAGCTCATACTTCTTGACTCTTTCAAAGAATCGCCTTAGTGCGGGAATATGCCCCTACCGATCTTTAGACTTTACTATCATGTCGTCCACATAGAATTCCAAATCTTTGTTCGTCATGTCATGCAATATGGCCATGGCTACTCTTTGATAGGTTGCCCCGGCGTTCTTCAGTCCAAAAGGCATCACCTTGTAATAATAGGTTCCCCATGGAGTGGTGAAGGCTGTTTTCTCATGATCCTCTCGGTACATGCTTATTTTGTTGTATCCCAAGAATCCATCCATGAAAGATAATAAAGCATGCCCTGGCGTATTATCCACCAATACATCAATTTGAGGTAATGGGAAGTCATCTTTAGGGCTTACTTTGTTAAGATCTTGGTAGTCTACGCATATTCGTACCTTTCCATCTTTCTTTGGTACTGGTACAATATTGGCCAACCAATGGGGGTACTTCACCACTTGTAAGAAATTCGCATTCCATTGCCTCACAACTTCTTCTCTGATCTTCTCACTCCATTCTGGACGCATTATTCGGAGCTTCTGTTTTACCGTATTTGCCCCAGGGTAAGTTTTCAATTGATGCTGCACAATGTTCGGTTCAATACCAAGCATATCCTTGTAAGACCAAGAAAAGACCTTGGTGAATTCCTTCAGAAGATTACTCATCCGTTCTGCTTCTTCGTCATCAAGGGTAGTGCCAATTTTTACCTCTAGAAGGCATTGGTCGGTTTCTAGATTAATAACCCGAGTATCCTCACAGATGGGTTGGGATTTCTTTTGTTTGCATTGCTTTATTAATTCTTGATATTTATTAAGATCATCGTTGGAAAAAGGAGGCAAGTCATTCTGTGAATTAGAAATTTTATTCATAAAAGGAGTAACAGACTCGTCATATAAGGACTCTGGACTCTTCTCAAAATGGGAGATTGACATAGAATCACAAATAGCAGATTCAACTACAGACTCGATAACTGGCTTGATGCTTTCGCCAGGGGTAATCAGACTAGTTGACTTAATAGCGTGAGCAAACTTGAAGTTTTCTCCAATGATTTTCCAGTTCAGAAGTGGTTCAGTGGCTTGATGGATGAGGAGGTATGGCAAAGGGCCTTCTTCGCCTTCTGAGAAAGTTGCTGCTATTTCTTTAGTGGTGTCATGGTTCCTCTAGACAGGTGCCCGCTTCTTCATGAATACCAGCTGATCAATCTTGTGCTATCGGAATCCAAACTTTGTGAGGGATGAAGATCGATGGAGACTGCTCAATCCTTTTTCTATGAAGTCTATCTTTTTGAGTATTGAGGGATGCCATCCCGGTGCCTCGGTCACATCTTTGACCACTTTCACTAGCCTTCCCATTGCAATTGGTTCGGGCATAGTACATACAAACCATCATCCTCTGTGCTCTCCTATGTTTTGCATACTCACTTCTTCCTTTTGAAAGGATGGGGCTTGAGCTCATGCAACTCCTGGGTTCTTGGCTCTTGTAGGAGAAAGCAAATGAAACCTTTCAAATCAATGGGAAGTGGTGGACTTCAGGTTAGCCTTATCTTCTTCTCCCATTCTCTCTTCATGAGAACTCGAGGCTAGGTGCCTCCTTTGATTGGATCAATGTTGTACGATCATTAGAGGAAGAACCAGTCTTAATCAGTGCACTTTTTGCTATCCCAGTGATGCAACTGTCTTGGTCACCTTCTTTGACTAGCATTTTCTGTTGTTCCACTTTATGAGTCACCCAATCGAACTCATCTAGGAAGAAAATTTCAAGTCCTGGTTGCATCTTGGTGGTGGTTTCATCAAACCACGGCTCTACATTCCCACAAAAGGGGAAATCCTCTCCTTCTTTCACAAAGTATCCATTGAGAGTAGGGTAGTAAGTGACAGAGATCTTCCTAGTCATCCTCAGCACTTTTTGCCCTTTGACAGTTGGAGGAGTGTACTCGAGACCATTCTTTCCTTTGTTCACCACCAAACTAGACTGCTTTGGAACTCCTTGGTGATATTTCCCTAGTCCCATGCCAAGAAAATACTACATGTTCTTCATCATCTAATTCACTGACGGATTCCAGATGGCTTCATAGTCAGCCAGGATTTTCTCCTTTGGACCTTCTTTGACAATGGCTGCGCAAGTGGTGTCTATTTCAAAACCACTCAGTTGCACCTCCTGGTCTTGTTCTTCCCCATTTTCAATGTTGGCCAAAGTGTTAACCACTTCAGGATCTCCGACCACTAAGGCCACCTTTCCCTCATGAATTAATTTTACATTTTGATGGAGACTAGAGGACACCACCTTCGCAGGATGCAACCAAGACCTTCCCAAGAGCAGGTTAAAAGCTGCCGGTATATCAATGACTTGGAAATCAACATCAAACTTCATCAGGCCAATCTTATAGCAAGGGTAATGATGCCAAGGATCTTCCTCTTGGTATTATCATATGCCCTTATGGTTTGGGTGGCCGATACTCTTTGTTGATCTCAATGGTAGCACATTCGAAGAGGACCCGTTGTCAACAAGAACCTAGGGAACTGCTTTATTAAGGCATTCAACTGTAATGTGGAGAGCCCGATTGTATTGTGTTTCCTTAGGAAGCTCAGAATCCAAGAACATCAGGGACTGCACTGCATATGTTGCTCCTACTATAGTGCAAGGTGCATTGGATTTATCTCGATCAGCACTTGCACATTAGCAAGAGACCTCAAGACTACTTCACGATGCGAAGGGGACGCCATCAACAATCCCCAAATGGAGATGTTTGCCTAGGACTTCTTGAGTTGAGCCAAGACTGGGTTCTTTGGCTCTTTCTTTACACTGCTAGTTCTGGCCTCATTAGCCCTTGGTTGCTCTACTGCTAAAGCCTTGCCCTTGTAGTCTTTCCGACTTCTAGTTTCCATCACGTTGATTGGTTTTTTCACAATAATCTTGGTGGAATAACTATCTTCATCATCACTGTTGGTTAGGGTGATTATCCCCACCATAGAATCATCTTCTTCTAATTCTCCTTCACTGCTTGGGGTGGGAAGTCGAGGACCTCCACAAATATCCACCGCCCTGGCTAGTAGCCTCTTAGCTACATTGAAAAGCTGTTGGAATGCAGCATCTACCACCTCTGCGATTGTGTCATCTGGTCTTATTTCCTCCAAATCATCCAATTGCTCCCAGTGGTAAAGATCACTGACGGTTACTTCCACTAACATTTTGTCAATTTCTTCTACCCTTTCTTACATTCTCAATGAGTTGGAATATACTTCACATAGTTTTTCTTCCAACTCAAATGTGGAGTACTGTTCATCCATATAAACTTGCGTCGACTCTCCAGATTCCCCCTCATTCTCTGAATATGATGTAGAATCATCTCCCTCCATGCATAGGGAAGGGTAAATGCCACTTGATGGATTAAATATTAGGTCATCATTGCCAATGGCATAGACTAAGAAACATGTTAGATGTTTTGGTGAGTAATATTCTGACTCATCATCATAATCATTGTACCAAGGCCCTTGGTAGTCATTCCAGTCTAGATACCCATCATCCTCTCGAGAATCAGAGTCATCTCCATCCTTCTCATCTTCATTTTCGTCTTCATCGTCATCGTCGTCATCCTCTTCTTTGCTGATTTCACTCTCACTTGATTCTTTATCAGATTCCTCAGTTCATTAAATTCTCTGGCATCCAAATGTTCGTAGTATTCAGAGCATACGAATCGAAAGATTTCCATAGGGTTGGTCCTATCATTACTGGCTCAAATTTGGACTAGTCCTGACTCATCATCCTTAGTGTCACTTCCTATGTGGATTAAGGAAGTGTATTCTTTGATCTGCTCCCTTATGGCCAATGTGGTTACTGCTCTGAGAAGATCAGCTGTAATCTCTTCAATTACCTCTGGATTGTCTTCTGAAGTTAAAGCAAGCTGAATTAGAAAAGTGAGATCACTCTCCTGGTCTTCCCCTAATGCATTTATTGACCTTGTTGATGAAGTCATCTTTGGGGAATCTGGTAGTACAAGCATATCCTTCCAATCATACCCGTTTGTCCATCCTTCTTTTGGGTTATGCAATGAACCTTGAGAATGGGATTGGTATGAGGGTGATGAGGGATATGAAGTGGGATGGTATGAAGATGATGTAATGTGAGAGGTAGGATATGAAGATTGGGGGTGATAGGATGAAGAGGTTCCTCCACTTTGATAGTGGGGGAAAGGTTGATGATATGGCGGAGGCTGAAAATATGGCGAAGGCTGATAATGTGGCGGAGGCTAGAAATACGATACAGTGGATTCTTCTGATGAGGAGGAATGGACGGGGGCACCCAATCTTCTAACTCTTCCTTTGATGATTCTCTTCTTCTGGGGGTTCTTATGACTCCAGCCCTTTGACTCATGATTTTCCTATAAGTGCGGGCATTCATATGATTCTTCCCAGCTCTAGGTATAATGAGTTGAGTAAGGCCACTCCCTATATCTTCTTCATCCAGGTTGTTCACATGATTGGGGAGTGGATTGGTATTGACATTGGGAGGTTGTCTGATCTTAACCTCAATGGTTCCATTGCCTACTAAGTCCTGAATTGCATGCTGTAAACCCAAACATCTTTCAATATTGTGCCTGTTCTAAGTGTGGTAGGCACAATATTCATGATTCCTATACCAAGCTGGAGGAGGGTTGCTGATCACTCTTGGAGCCACTGTCCCAAGCAATCCTTGCTTCTTTAACTTCTCATATACGACCATTACAGGCATTCCCAGATCAGAAAACTGCCTTCTTAGGTGAGGAGCCTTTTGGGTGGGTGCATCTGCTTGTATTATAAAGGGCTATGAAGATATGGCTGGTGAGACTGACTGCTGAGCTACACTTACCATATTAGTTTTCGGACCCTTTCCCTGTCCGACTCGGGTGTTCTTGCTTGCATCTTGGGAGGATCCTTGATACTAGGCCTCTCTCAGAATTCTATTCTCTACCCATGTGCCGGTGGCTATCAAGGCATCAAAAGTTTACAAATGCTGATAGTAAAGAACATCATAATAGGGCTTTGACAAGTTCTCTATTAACATCTCTACCTACTTTGCTTCTGAAGGCCTATCTGCCATCTTGGTGGCCTTATCTTTGAATCTCATCAATAATGTCACACCCCGTTCACACAGAACTGGACCGGTGACCGAGTTAACTCTGGTTAACCCAAACCTGCCAGGATCATCTGATACAGTACCCACCATAGCATACCCACATCTAAGATAAACGTTTAAAAGTTCAATGGAAGACTTAATTTACCTGTAAATATCCCCAACATACTTGATACCCAAATTGTAGAACATAACTAAGTACATGTGGGACCACAGGCATGATATTTACACAAAAGAATAACAATTTACATATCAAGTACACAAAAAGGAGATCATCAAAAGAATAAAAAAGTAAAATCATGTATGGCGTCATTACTGCGGTCCCGCAGCACAACCCTCGCACATACAATCCATACCGTGCTCATACTCCTCGGGGACCCACTAATCCTCATCGGGAAACTCAACTATGGGGCCCGACCCCTGATCTTCAGGCAGGTGACCTGTAAAATCATCTAAAAGAGGTGCGCACGTGGGATGAGCTCATTAGCTCAGTAAGTGAAAAGAAGGACCACACAACAATCCTCACAACAATCACATCCATATGCACTATATGCTATGCAATTCATTGTAAATCTTATCCCCCTAAACAACATTACTAAGTCTTTGGTTTTGTGCTACTACAACCACAGTGCACATATGCCTCGGGTACGAGCCACGAACTCCATCCCGTGATACGCCCATAGGGTTGTTGGAGAAGGCCCACCGTGAGTACTTAGAAAAGTAAAGCATGCCGACCATCGGCTCTCAACATAAAATTAAATGAAAGAAAAGTAAAGGTGCTGACTTCAGCAATTTAAAAGCAGTACGATTGGCCCTCTTGAATATACCACTGAGGTTGTCGACTGTCCTAATGACCAGCCGGGCGTATGTCTAACCACCACAGTGACCCAACAATCTCGACCACTGCTTCCCCCCAAGTGATAACCCAATACCTCAACCCCTGTTGGGAAGGGTCATAGCACGGAAAAATGATAATCCTAAACCACATGCTCCAATATGACATAGTATGATTGTATAGTGCCACCGCATCCCATTCCACGGATCACCAATGCACTTGTTTCCAAGCCTACTGCAGCATCTAGTCTAATAATGCATCATGCATAGTAATGCAACCATTCATCACATAAGCACATCAATCATTTAGCATTGAGAATGTAAAACACAACACCCATAACATAATCATATGAGGATGACTAATCTACACATAATTTGCATGATGACATGGCTAGTCTAGATACAATTGAATGATGAAAAACAAGCCCTAAAATAAAGACAAACGTCCTCTCCCCACTTACCTGTTGTGTACAAAGACTCACACTCAGTACGGGTGAGATCCAACACGAGAAACGTAAGTTTCTAGTGAACCTATCATAAGTGAATGGGGTTAGCATTTCACCACCTTGGGGTCAAAATTATCAAGATTTGATGGTTAAATCATGTTTAAAACCATAAAATAAGGTTACCCATCTATTTTGGGTCCATTTGGACACAAAAAGCATGTTGGGGGCCCCACGGGTGGGCCAGACAGCCCACCTGTCTTCGCCCACCTATCTTCTCAGGTGGGCGGGCTGACCTGTCGGTCTTCTCAGGCGGGCGGGTTGGCCCGCTGGTGGGAACCGAGGGGCCTACCCTCTCAGGTAGGTACCCTCAGGTGGGCTGGTCGGCCCGTCGGTTCTCACCCACCAGTGGGAACCGAGGGTCTGCCCTCTCAGGCGGGTGCGAAAATGTGGCTTCTTCCTTGAAAATGTGGCTTCTTCCTTGCTTGCCGGTCCTCACCCACCTGAGGGGGCAAAAATTTACCTTCTTCCTTGAAACTTTCCCCAACCTTGGAAAAATCAAATGGGGCTTTTCCAATCCCATTTTCCACATATCTAAGGTCTTATAAGATAATTCTAACCTAGATCTAAGTTAGATTTAAGGATTGAAATGCCATCTTACCTTCTTTGCTCAAGAACTCTTTCAAAACCCCAAAATCACTTCTTAGCTCAAGAAATCACTAATGCTTCTCAAATCTTGTAAAAACTTCTTCAAATCTTTTAAAATCAACACATAGACCATCTATTAAACCTTAGATTCATCATCTCAAGTGGGACTTACAAGATCTCAAGGAACTTTACCCAAATCAAGGGTTTCACTTGGGTTTGGTGAAAGTTTAAGAAGCATAGCCCTTGCTCACCTCCAATCGTAGATCTCGTGTTGGGGATTACTCTTTCGATGTCGGAATGAGAAGATCAAACCTTGGCATCGCTCAAAGTCATTCCTTCCTCCTCTTTCTTCCCCTTTCTTCTTTTTCGTTCTCTTTTCTTCCCTTCTTTTCTCTCTCCTCTTTACTCTTCTCACCAACACTTTAATGTAATAAATGAGAAAAGGAAAAACACAATAAATGCTATTTATACTTTAAAATATCTAGTAACCACATGGGTGGGTCACTCAGGTGGGCAAATGCGCCTGCCTGTGACTGCCTACCTGAGGGTCGAAACTTAGCCAACAAGTGAGATTTTGATGGAATTCGACTCTCGTATAAGGTATATTATACGTATACACTTTAGGATACAGCTACATACCAGCATTACCTGTACATGGCCTTATGATACGTGCATGTGCATGGCTTGGGTACACCCGTCTCCTATGGCACTGACTCGGACTTGTCTGGCCAACCTGTGTTCAAAGTCACCCTTGCCATCATGGTCCATAAGGAACCCGCCTTAACCCTCTCTGTTTTGGGTCCTGCATGGTTAAACTGGGTCAACCATACAATTAAACCATGTTTTAAAATTAGGGTATCACATTTACCCCCCTTTTTGAAAATTTCATCCTCAAAATTGGCGTACCTGGTTTTTCGAAAAGATGAGGGTACTTGGCCTGGATGTCATCTTCTTTCCCCCAAGATGCTTCTTCAAGTGAATGATTAGCCCATCGCACCTTTACGAAGGAAATGGAGTGGTTATGAAGGATTTTCACTTTTCGATCCAAGATTTCAACTGGCTGCTCTGTATAGGTCATATCAGCTTCTAGATATTATGGTTCCATGGGTAATACATGCGATGGATTGTGAACGAATCGCTTCAGCATGGATACATGGAATACATTATGAACATTTCCGAGCGAAGGTGGAAGAGCAAGCGTGTAGGCTACTGAGCCAACCCGAGTTAAAATCTCAAACGGGCCAATGAATCTCGGGCTCAAATTACCCTTTCTATGGAACCTATGCAACTCTTTTGTAGGAGAAATCTTAAGAAACACCTTTTCTCCTGCTTGAAACTCAATGTTTTTCCTACGGGTGTTTGCATAACTCTTTTAACGCGACTGAGCTACCTTAATCCTTTCTCGAATAACATCGACCTTGTCATATGTCATCTATATCATTTTGGGTCCTAACATTCGGCGTTCGCCTACCTCATTCCAATATAGAGGAGTTCTACACTTCCTACTATATAATTCCTCATAGGGAGCCATCCCAATTGTAGCTTGATAACTGTTGTTATAGGCAAACTCCATAAGAGGTATATATTCTTCCCAACTACCACACATTTTCATTGCACATGCCCTGAGCATGTCTTCTAATATCTGTATGGTTCGCTCTGACTGACCATCAGTCTGTGGGTGGAAAGCAGTACTCAAGTTCAATTGTGATCCTAAACATGCTAGAAACTTTTTCAAAATCTGGAAGTGAACCTTGGGTCCCTATCTGACACAATGCTCACTGGCACTCCATGTAAGCGCACTATGTTATCTATATAAAGTTATGCTAACTTGGCCATAGAGAATTTGGTCTTGATGGGAATGAAATGAGCAGTCTTAGTAAGCCGATCAACTATCACCCATATCGCATCCATCCCCTTAGGTGTGCATGGTAGTCCGGTGACAAAGTCCATCGTAATCCTATCCCACTTCCAGTCTGGTACTGGGAGTGGCTGAAGAGTACCATAAGGTCGATGCCTCTTAGCTTTTACTTTTTGGCATGTAAGACAAGTCGCCACATATAGGGCTATTGTGATTCTCATGCTTGGCCACCAATAGTTTTGTTTAAGGTCCTTATACATCTTTGTACTTCTTGAGTGGAGCGAGTACTCGGAGCTATGTGCCTCCTGCACTATCTTGTCTTGTATCTCCAAATCATTGGGCACACACAACCTACCTTGAAACAATAATGCCCCGTCACTGGCTAAAACGAAATCAGGGTCGTTCATGGTTTGATCTTGAATCTTAATTCTGATCCGTTGCAACTCAGGATCCAAAGGTTGTTTCATTATCACCTCTTGCCTAATAGATGGATGCACCTGTAGAGCTACTAGGGATACAATCAACCATTTAAGGTTTTCTAGTTGATGTTCAAGCTTTAAGGTTGCTCCTTCATATAAGAGGGTTTCATCCATTAGCATCGCCTCTTGTACGAGTGGTGGGCTGACTGCTAAGTGTGAGGGTGACACAGTCTATGCCTTTCGACTCAATGCATCTGCCACTACATTAGCCTTGCCAGGATGATACTGAATGTCCTAGTCATAATCCTTCATGAGCTCAAGCCATCTCCTCTGCCTCATGTTCAAATCTCTTTGGGTGAAAAAGTATTTAAGGCTTTTGTGATCACTGTATATCTCGCACTTCTCCCCACACAAATAATGTCACCAAATCTTTAGGGCAAAAATGACTGTGGCTAGTTCCAAGTCATGAGTGGGGTAGTTCTTCTCATATTCTTTTAGTTGTCGAGATTCATACGCTATCACCTTACCGCGTTGCATGAGAACACAACCCAACCCGACCTTAGAAGCGTCAGTGTAGACTGTCATTCCACCTGTGCCTTCAGGGATGGTCAACACAGGCGCTGACACTAACCTTTTCTTTAATTCCAGAAAAATCTTCTCACATTCCTCTGTCCATTCAAATTTTACCCCCTTTTTGGTTAACTTAGTCATTGGTGCTGAGATTCGAGAAAAATTCTCAATGAAGCGCCGGTAGTATCCAACCAAACCCAAAAAACTTCTAATTTCAGTAACATTCTTAGGGCTTTCCCACTCTACTATTGCTTTAACCTTATCAGGATCCACCTCGATTCCGGCCTTAGACACTACGTGTCCCAGGAATCCAACTTGCTCAAGCCAAAATTCACATTTACTGTATTTGGCAAACAATTATTGTTCTCTCAGCCTCTGTAATACCATCCTCAAGTGTTGAGTGTGCTCCTCTTCTGTCTTAGAGTAGATCAATATGTCATCAATAAAAATAATTATTCATTTATCAAGGACATCGTGAAATACTCGATTCATTAAATCCATGAATGCTGCCGGTGCATTGGTTAACCCAAAAGACAACACTAGGAACTCATAGTGACCATACCGAGTCCTGAAAGCTGTCTTGGGTATGTCGCCGCTCTTTATCTTGACCTGATAATAGCCTGACCTAAGGTCTATCTTTGAAAATACCTTTGCACCTTGTAGTTGGTCAAACAAATCATCAATGTGTGGCAAAGGATACCGGTTCTTAATGGTTAGCTTATTCAGTTCCCAGTAGTCGATGCACATACGCAAGCTGCCATCCTTCTTCTTGACAAACAATACCGGGGCACCCCAAGGTGATACACTTGGGTGAATAAACCCCTTCTCTAATAATTCTTGCAACTGCATCTGTAACTCCTTCAATTCGGCTGGTGCCATCCTGTATGGAGCTTTAGACACTGGAGCTGCTCCAGGAATCAAGTTTATGGCAAATTCTAACTCTCTATTAGGCGGTAGATGCATTAGATCATCTGGAAAGACGTCGAGAAATTCTTTAACCATCGCTACCTCTTCTAAAGGTGTAACCTTTGCATCAACATCAAGTACCGATGCTAAGTAACCCTGGCATCCACTTTCCAACAACTTTACTGCTTGAAGAGCAGAGAGGAGGACCTTTCTAGCCCGTTTCATTTTATCTGTTTGGTATACCAATTCCTTCCCTTCTTCATTTGTCACCCTAATTAATTTTTCGGCACACATCACATTTGCTCGGTGGGCCGACAACCAATCCATGCCCAGTATAACGTCAAAATTCTGCATGTTGAATTTAATGAGTTGTGCATCCAATTTCTTTCCACTGATTTCCACTGGGCACGACCCATACACCTCCTTCAACTGTGTAACTTTGTCGGTAGGCATACTAACAATCATCTCATGATCTAGTGTCCTGGGTGACATACCAAGTTTCTCAGCAAATCTCTTAGATATGAATGAGTATGTAGCTCCTGAATCAAACAAGACATAGGCTGGTATACCCGATATAGGTAGAACATCTGCTACCACTTCTGTGCTGGCCTCAGCT
Source organism: Macadamia integrifolia (assembly GCF_013358625.1). Classification (NCBI taxonomy): domain Eukaryota; kingdom Viridiplantae; phylum Streptophyta; class Magnoliopsida; order Proteales; family Proteaceae; genus Macadamia; species Macadamia integrifolia. The sequence continues at coordinate 228,270 of NC_056559.1, read as the reverse complement.
TCCTCAGCTGATAAGGCATACATTCTTCCTTGCGGTTGATTCCCCCGAGTTAAGGGCGGTCTGTACGTAGAGGGCTGACTGGAGGGTAAGGCTGGTCTGACTCGACAGTCTTTAGCAAAATGCCCAAAACAGTGGCAATTAAAGCAACGGATCTGTGATGCCAAAACTGTGGCAGGGCCTCTTTGTACCTAACCTGATGTAGACAGGGGACGGGGTGGCCTTGTGACTGTAGGCACTGTACTAGTGTTTAGGCAAAAAGATGTAGAGCCTGGACCACCAGCTGGTCGAGGAAGGTAGCCAGATGGCCTATAGGGTTGTCTATATATAGGCCCAAAACTATACGACCCACGGTATACCTTGGATGAGTTGCCCATGTCCAGAAATGGATTGGTCCTCTTCCACAATCCAGGGGTGAGGGGCTGTTCTCCCTTCTGCTTATCTTCCATGGTTATAGCCTTTTGCACAATCTGGCCATAATCTGTCAAATCTAATACCTCGAGCACTGACCCAATAGACACCTTTAATCCCTTCAGAAACCTGGCAGCCTTCTCCTCCATTGACCTCATATGCCTAGGGGAAAAATAGAACAAGCTTTCAAATTGCTGCTGATACTCGAGGATAATCTTATTCCCTTGAGTCAAGGCCATGAATTCCATCTCTTTACGGTCTCTGAAGCTACGAGGGTAATGGTTTGCCAAAAACAACTCCTTGAACTACTCCCATATGGGTTTCGGATGTGCGGCCAACAATATAGGCTTAGAGGCTTGCCACCAAGAGTTGACTTCATTCTTGAGTTGTAGCCTTGCACAAATAAGCTTATGTGCCTTAGTGCACTCGATTACCTCAAATATCTTTTCCAACTCTTGGATCCACTGGTCCAGCTCTAGAGGATCACTCCCCACCTTAGAGAATACAGGTGGCAAGTTCCTCTTGAAAGATTCCACTACCCTTGTCATATTATTCATCGACGGGTAATTAGGTGCATATGCCAGATAGTAAGGGTACGGAGGTGGCACCATATACAGAGGAGTGTTGAGTGGCTGAATTGGAGATGTGCCTCCAGCTTGTGGTCCCATACTAGACCCTACAGGTGGGTCTTGTGGAGTAATTATCCGGGGATGTTGACCGGGTTGAGGAAGGTCTAACTGTTGCTGTATAGCAGCCATAAATGCCCGTTGCTACTGGAGCATTTGTTGTTGGAAGGCTTATTGTGACTGCTGGACTATGGTTGCAACATCACTCGGAGTGATGACCGGTGGAGGATCCGGAAGTGTAGTCACAGGTGGGTCCCTTTGTGCCACACCCTGATCAAAGGTTTCTTGAGGTTGTGGGAGTGGGGTTTGCCCTACAGAGCGAGACCTTCTAGGATTTTGGTGGTCGACCGATCGGATGAGGACCACGTGAGGTACCTCATACATTGCTACCGGATCTAGTACGTATCATTATGTCCTTGCACCTGGAACATACCATACACAAAACATTGGTTAAGTACCTTAGAATTTACATAGGCACATAATCATATGGCAACACACGAGGTATTGTAGTGTATGATGTCTTGCATCTAGCCACAGCTTAACCCCGAAAGTATTGTGCTTGTGCTAGTGCTTCGACAAGTAGGATGATGGTCCCACTCGACCCCTTTTTTTTTTTGGTTTTTCTCCCAACCGGAGGGCTGCCACCGGCGGGCACCCACCGACGGGCATCTCGGGTCGGGCCCGCTGGTCCAACCTGAGGTGAAAGTGCCAAGGCGCTTTTAAGCCCCTTTCTCCTCCTCTTTCTCCCATCTCTCCTCTTAGCTCCACTCAGGGCGATTTTTGGAGGTTTCTTGGCACGTCCACTCGCGATTTCACTCAACAATTCCACTGATTTTGGAAGATCCAAGTGCCTTTCACTGTCAAGTAAGTCTCTTTTCCATTTCTCTTCTTGGAACATGTATTTTGGAGGTTGAATCCATTTATACTCCCCAAAACTTGATCTTTTTGTGTTTCTTTCCATAGAATAATCATTCCATGAGAATATGATGCTTCGTTTGTGACTCATTCATAGTTTTGGGCTTTACTACCCAATCTATGAGAGAAAATCTCAAACCATGCCCTAATTTCTCCAATTTGGGGTTTTCTTCTATCTCTACCCTTTTCTCCCCAACTAACAACTCAAATGAGATTTCTTACCCTTGATTTGCACTTACAATGTTGGAGAGATCATGGAAACTTGTATATGCTTGCAATCCCATATCTTTCCCATGAAAATCCATATCTTTTCCATGAAAGTCCATCTCTCTTGTGTTGGGTTTCTTGAAAAAAAAATTTATGGGGTTTCTATGATTCTCTTCACATCATTCCATACTTGTGAACAACTTTGAATCACTTATCATTAATTGTTGGTGCAATGATGTTTGTCTTACACTTTGAATCTATACTTGTGAACAACTTTGAATCTCTCTCATTCCTTGCACCTCAATGTCATAATAAAAATTTCTTTGCATATTCTTGATTGTATAATGATAGGCATTACTATCATTGACATGTAAGCTTCAAGTTCTACACTATTATGGGATTTTTTTTTTCATTCTCTTGTATTGAACTTGCACATTGAATTTGGAGTTTTTCATCATTTGACACCAATTACCCCACTTGAGGAAATTCTCATGAGGCTTTCCATCACTTCTCACTTGCCATGCTTTATACTCCTTTGTTACTTTTCTATTTTGCAACATGCTAGTGGATGTCATGTTTTGGGGGTTCCTCCCATTCATTTCTCCATGGCTTAACCACCCCTCTTTTATATAATGATCCACATTATGTATTTAGGTGCATTTACATGTACTTGCTCACCCACCTATTTGCTTCCTTTGTTATGCAACATCCTTACTTATCATTATTTCTTCTCTTTTCTTACTAGGATGTCTTCTCGCAAGGGCAAGGAACCTGCATCCTCTTCCAGTCGACGTAGGGCCACAACTTCAAAACGAAAAAGTGTAGGGACTAGTTCCCCAGCCCTTAGCACAAGGCAACAAGGACATGCCCCCATAGATCCTCTAGACTATGATGAGGGACTCTTCTGGAGTTTGAGGGCGGAAACTAATTGGCAGACCTTTCTAAAGAGGTCTGTGATGATGGAGAAAACCGTGGTAACTCGTGATTTCAACAAGATTCAACTTCAAGAGAGATTTACTGCACTGGGTTGGCAGTCCATCCTTAACATTGACCGCCTATGTTATGAACACCTGGTTCAAAGATTCTACTATAATTTGGAGGTCTCTTACCCGTATGGGGAGTACTCAATCACCAGCATGGTGAAGGGAGTGAACATTCGTTTCACTGTGGACACTCTTACTAGTATTTTAGATATTTCATCAGTTGGGCATCAATTCTATAGCCCCCCAAGGAGTAAGCCCGTGGGCCCATCCTTAAGTTCGGAGATGCAGGACCACATTTACGAGACCATTTGTGGCAGCAAGGTGCGTCCAAATTCTGAGATGACATTTCACCCGGAGGCTCGTGTATTTGCTCGCTTGGTTCATTTTAATTTACTCCCTAGAGGAGGTCACAGGAACCAAGTAGGCTACATGGTAGCCTACATAGCCTTCTGCATCTACAAGGCCTTGGAGGGAGGTGCCAAGCATTTATGCTTACCCTACGTTATATTTAAAACTATGGAGCATCATGCCACACATCCTGAGGACGGAGGTTTCCCATATGGTAGGACCCTTACCAGGATCTTTGAGTTCTTTGGGGTGGATTTGAGTGGTGAGGAGGGAAAGACTCCCGCGGACAAATTTAATAGGGGAAACCTACGCAGGATGGGTCTCCAAGCTCTTATGGATGTACCTCAAAGAGCAAGAGCTCAAGGAGGCAGGGACAGGGGAAATATCCACAGGGAGGATGTCCCCATGGAGGAGGAGGAAATTAGTGAGGAGGATGAGGATTATGTTACTCAATTCGAGGTAGAGGACTTTCTGGATGAGGATATCCTCGAGGAGGAGCCTCTTGATTCGAGAGATGCTGATCTTAACTTTGCTAGGGCTGCAGACCCGTAGCATAGGGCCCCACCACCTGAGAGTGGTGCATTTAACTTTGAGAGTATGATGACTAGTATGAGGGCCTTGAAAGATGGGCAAGATCAGCTTCTGAGAAGACTAGATGAGAATGCTACTAGAGAGGACAATATCTTAGAAAGGTAGGCTACATTAGAGAATTCCTTCCTAAGATTGAGTGAGGATTTGGACAGAACGGCCAACGCTATTTCAGCAGTTTTACCTGACTCCGGAGGGATGTGCAACTAGTGAATTCAAGGTTTGATTACTATGACCATTGGCTCAATGTTAGATCGAGGCCTAGAAGGGATGGAGTAGCAGAGCTAGACGATACGAGGGTCTCTGAGGACTTACCTTGCCTATCTTAGTCAACTTTTTACTTGTCTCTATGTTGTTTATGTGTTTATGGTGGACTATATATTTTATTTTATTTTTTGTACTTTTCTCTGTAATTGGACTTGCTAGTATGGTGTTATGATGTTGTTGGTGACTTGTGGTTAGTTTTGTCTACTTGATAACTTATTATAATTTGGTTGTAACAACATTAGTTAGCCTTTATCGATTATGCTTATTTGTATATATATTTTGTTGTCTATCAGGTGCTTATGTTCGAAAAATTTGGAAAATCTTGTTTTATCATTGTTATCCTGCCGAAATTTCGTTAAATCCGTACTCGATGGGTTATGAAATCAAATAACTAATATTTTATTTATTCTAAGCAAACTTTCTCGAATGCATGCCACGAAATGCAATAATTAAATGCAACCATCATTTTTTTCTTTTTGGTTTTTAATTCTTTAAAGTTTTTACATTTACCCAACCCCATTTCCTATTATAGATTTTTATGGGGTCTAAATGGTATGCTGTGAGTGGATAGAGCATCACGCTCTGATACCACCGTTGTCACACCCCGTTCACACAGAACCGGATCGGTGATCGATTTAACTCCGGTTAACCCAAACCTGCCAGGATCATCTGATACAGTACCCACCACAACATACCCACATCTAAGATAAACGTTCAAAAGTTCAACGGAAGACTTAATTCACCTGTGAATATCCCCAACATACTTAATACCCAAATTGTAGTATATAACTAAGTACATGTGGGCCCGCAGGCATGATATTTACACAAAAAGAATAACAATTTACGTATCAAGTACACAAAAAGGGGATCATCAAAAGAATTAAAAAGTAAAATCATGTACGGCGTCATTACTGCAGTCCTGCAGCACAGCCCTCGTACATGCAATCCGTACCGTGCTCATACTCCTCGGGGACCCACCAATCCTCATCGAGAAACTCAACTATGGGGCCCGACCCCTGATCTTCAGGTGGGTGACTTGCAAAATCATCTAAAAGAGGTGCACACGTGGGATGAGCTCACTAGCTCAGTAAGTGAAAAGAAGGACCACACAACAATCCTCACAACAATCACATCCATATACACTATATGCTATGCAATTCATTGTAAATCTTATCCCCCTAAACAACATTACTAAGTCTTTGGTTTTATGCTACTACACCCACAGTGCACGTATGCCCCGGGTACGAGCCATGAACTCCATCCAGCGATACGCCCATAGGGTTGTTGGAGAAGGCCCACCGTGAGTACTCAGAAAAGTAAAGCATACCGACCACCGACTCTCGACATAAAAGTAAATGACAGAAAAGTAAAGGTGCTGACTTCAGAAATTTAAAAGCAATACGATTGGCCCTCTTGAATATACCACTGAGGTTGCCGACTGTCCTAATGACCAGCCGGACGTATGTTTAACCACCACAGTGACCCAACAATCGCTACCACTGCTTCCCCCCAAGTGATAACCCAACACCTCAACCCCTGTTGGGAAGGGTCGTAGCACAGGAAAATGATAATCTTAAACCACTTGCTCCTATATGACATAGTACGATTGCATAGTACCACCGCGTCTCATTCCACGGGCCACCGATGCACTTGTTTCCAAGCCGACTGCAGCATCTAGTCTAGTAATGCATCATGCATAGTAATCCAACCATTCATCACATAAGCACATTAATCATTTAGCATTGAGAATGTAAAACACAACACCCATATCATAATCATATGAGGATGACTAATCTACACATAATTTGTATGATGACATGACTAGTCTAGATACAATTGAATGATGCAAAACAAGCCCTAAAATAAAGTCAAACGTCCTCTCCCCACTTACTTGTTGTGTTCAAAGACTCACGCCCGGTACGGGTGAGATCCGGTGTGAGAAACGTAAGTTTCTAGTGAACCTATCATAAGTGAATGGGGTTAGCATTTCACCACCTTGGGGTCAAAACTAACAAGATTTGATGGTTAAATCATGTTTAAAACCATAAAAGAAAGTTCCCCGTCCATTTTGGGTCCATTTGGACACAAAAATCACGTTGGGGGCCCCACGGGTGGGCCAGACAGCCCACCTATCTTCTCCCACCTGTCTTCTCAGGTGGGTGGGCTGACCTGCCGATCTTCTCAGGCAGGCGGGTTGGCCCGCCGGTTCTCACCCACCTATGGGAACCGAGGGGCCTGCCCTCTCAGGCGGGTACCCTCAGGCGGGCTGGTTGGTCAGCCAGTTCTCACCCACTGGTGGGAACCGAGGGTCTACCCTCTTAGGCAGGCGCCCTCAGGTGGGCTGGTCGGCCCGCCGGCCCTCACCCACCTGAGGGGGCAGAAATTTTCCTTCTTCCTTAAAAATTTTTCCAACCTTGGGGAAACCAAATGGGGCTTTTCCAATCCCATTTTCCACACATCTAAGGTCTTATAAGATGATTCTAACCTAGATCTAAGTTAGATTTAAGGATTGAAAATCCATCTTACCTTCTTTGCTCAAGAACTCTTTCAAAACCCCAAAATCACTTCTTAGCTCAAGAAATCACCAATGCTTCTCAAATCTTGTAAACACTTCTTCAAATCCTTCAAAATCAACACATAGACCATCTATTAAACCTTAGATTCATCATCTCAAGTGAGACTTATAAAATCTCAAGGAACTCTACCCAAATCAAGGGTTTCACTTGGGTTTGGTGAAAGTTTAAGAAGCATAGCCTGTGCTCACCTCCAATCGTAGATCTCGTATTAGGGATCACTCTTCCGGTGTCGGAATGGGAAGATCAAACCTTGGCATCGCTCAAAGTCATTCCTTCCTCCTCTTTCTTCCCCTTTCTTCTTTTTTGTTCTCTTTTCTTCCCTTCTTTTCTCTCTCCTCTTTACTCTTCTCACCAACACTTTAATGTAATAAATGAGAAAAGGAAAAACACAATAAATGCTATTTATACTTTAAAATATCTAGTAACCACATGGGTGGGTCACTCAAGTGGGCGGATGCGCCCGCCTGTGACCACCCACCTGAGGGTCAAAACTTAGCCAACAAGTGGGATTTTGATGGAATTCAACTCTCGGTATAAGGTATATTATACGTATACACTTTAGGATACAGCTACATACCAGTATTAACCGTACATGGCCTTATGATACATGCATGTGCACGGCTTGGATACACCCATCTCCTCTGGCACTGACTCGGACTTGTCTGAACAACCTGTGTTCAAAGTCACCCTTGCCATCATGGTCCATAAGGAACCCGCCTTAACCCTCTCTGTTTCGGGTCTTGCATGGTTAAACTGGGTCAACTGTATAATTAAACCGGGTTTTAAAAGTAGGGTATCACAAATAAGGTGGTGAATCCTTCTTTGGGCTGCTGTCTCAAAGTCTCAAGCTCCCGACATTTCACATCCACCTTAGTATTGTAGGAGTACTATTTGGTGAAGGCCTTTACTACCATTGCCCAATTCTGAGTTTGTGATGACTCCAACTATGTGAGCCATCTCAATGCTGGTCCTGATAGGGTTAACATGAAGGCTTACCCCATCTGGTTATCTACAAGTTGCCACGACTTGGCGATGCTGAGAAAAACCTTGTGATGAGCCTTAGGGTCTCCTGACCCATCAAACCTATCAGTCTACCATTTAAATTTTTCTGGAATTCTTGCTCCAGAGAAGAAACTCATTCCCTCAGAATGCACTGCTTGGCCTTCTGAGCCTTTTCCTGCTCGAATCATATTCTCCAACTTCTCTAACTTCTCTCTAAGCTTCCTTTCTTTCTCCATCTTTGGAGGCTCAAAGCATACGTGTGCTGAAAATTCCTCTTCTTCATCTTTGATTGCTACCCTAGGAGGAGGGACCCAAGAATAGGCCCCTCGTTGACCATCCAGCCGAATTGGTGAAGATCCTCTCTGACCTGTTGGCTGAACATGCTCTGGTTCCCCTGAGTTGACTTGGGAAGAATTCCCACAATGACCTGTAGCTCCATTTTATTTTACATCTCCTGTTGCCAGTACCGGCTCATTCCTGGGATCAGCTCTGGGAGGGTTCTGAAGTGTATGCAATATTTGAGCTATCCCTCTTTTGACTTCAGCCATCTCTGTCTTTAAGGTCTCCATGGGACGGACCCAGGCCTATTTGGGTGTTTTCATGTTGGGTGGATCCATGCTTATTGGGCTGTAATCACCTGATAGTAGATAATCTCAAAGAGATGACGGAGGTGATTCTGGATTTAGGCGAGTCAACTGATTACCCAGACGCGTCCAAAGGGACCACGACGAATACTTGAGGTGTGGAATTGTGCCTGGACCAAAAGTGGTTTATTTTAGGATTCTTAAATTCCCAACCCCTTGTTCATAATTCATCCAAGGTCAGTCCGCTAAATGGTAGGGGTGGATAGGGTTTGATGCCCTTGGTCCACCTAATGCCATGAGCGGGAAGTTCATACAAATGGCTTGTTGAGAATATTCCCATAAGACATTCTATATAATAAAGTCATGCTTTCCTTGCTCTTTTCCCACTAGGTGTCCTTCCTCCTAATTTTCTGAGGACTTCTCGGGACTTGAAGTGACTCTGACGGGATTGCCCCTGAGTCACGTATCTGGACTTTTTCCTTAAGGAGAAGGGACACCTTTTATCCGAAACCCACTCTAGGAGAGCAATTCTTTATAACGGGAATACAGTGTAGGAACCTTCTTTTTCAAGACCGCAAACAAGTTCTATAGTTAGCTTGTGGTACTCCTAGCTTCTTCATCTATTTTTTATATGATGCGAGCATGCGGTGGATGCAATAGGACCGACAATGCTTCCTTGACAGGATCTATATATGCAAGGTACATGATCGTTTTGATATACCTGTAGGTACGAGATCAAGGGGGTGACTTCCTTGTCTATTACTCGTGACTACACACGAGGTTAAACAATTGGCCATGGGTGGTGTAACCGTGAGTGATTGTGTGGAAAAGTGTAAACCCTTCCACTTTCATGTGATATAATTTTCATCTACCATAAGAAATAATTTTGAACTTGGTATTTGAGGTAAGAATTTTTAATTTGCACCTTGGAATTGGAATCTCAATTTTTTTTTTTTAAAACAAATTTTTTACCCATAAAATGGTCCCCCCTCTTGTTCATTCTCCATTCCAATTTTTTTGAGTTGGGAACGATTTGTAAGCGAGTGAGCTCGGGTTTTTGAATTTCCTTGAAGATCCGAAGCTTTTCACATTTTTTTGGGTTTCTTCAAAATATTTCTGAAGATCTTCAGGTTTCCCTTGAAATTCTTCATCTTCCTTTTGAAGATCTTTATTGTTCTTGAGGAAAGAGTCATTTGTAGAATTTGACATCAGTGGACCCGATTCCTGAGAAAAGGGCCCAAAATGTCTGGTCTAGAGATTTGGGGTAAGTGTTAGGTTACAGAGTTGGGAAAGTGCTAAGCGCTCAATCTGCCCGGTTCAACCGATCTTCTTGCTAGATGCTTGAGAACAAATATTTTCCATAATTATTATTATTCCACATGTTTGGCTAAGTTATCACACATATATACATTAATTAAATTCAATCTACTATATACACGAAGACAAGGTCTGTTTAAAGTCTACATTATGACAAGTTGGTTGAGAAATTATACCTGAACTTAAGCCCTGTTTCGGGTTAAGAGGGGTGGGCCCCTGATTAGTACCGGTTCAGACTATTTTTTGGATTCTCTTGGCTTAGGGGAAGATGGTATTGACCTCCAACTTCCTTTCTTGAGAGATGCTGATTGTGATAGTATTCGGACAGAGTTTCGGCTAGGAATGGTTGCTTTCGGATTTGGATTTGGATAGGGCTTCGGCTAGGGAAGGCTATTTTTGAATTTGGATTCGGATAGAGCTTCTACTAGGGAAGGCTATTTCCGAGCTTGGGATGAGGTGGCACTCTGGCAGAGTTTTCACTGGGGATAGACTAAGGGAGGGCTAGGCTGAGGTGGCACTTCGGCAGAGCTTCCGCTGGGAATGGCTATTTTTAGAAATATTCTAGCGACACATGGACAAAGGTTTGGCTAGGAAAGGCTATTTCTGAAAAGAAATGGGCTGACCTAAAATTGGATTGAAGAACTCCAAAGTTCCAAAGAATACTTTAAAGATCCAAACAAAGTTTCAAATCTTAATAAAGATCTCTTTGGAGACCCGAAGAACCTCGAAAGGGGGGGTTTCTATCTCAACAATGCTCAAGAATGCTCAAAAACACTCAAGAACACTCATGAACACTCAAGAACACTCAAAGGAGGTCGCTCAAGAACATACTTTTTTTGGCTAAAAACTGGATCAAACTAAGAATTTGGATTGAAGATCTTTAAGATCCCGAAGAACACTTCAAAGATTCAAATGAGTTTTCGGATCTTGACAAAGATCGCTCCGAAGGTCAGAAGAAAATCAAGAGGAGGGAGTAAAATTTCACTCTGAAAGAGGAGGGGGATTCTGGTGTGTTGGTGTGTTTTCTCTAAGGGAGGGGGTATTTATATTTTTTTTCAGCTAAATAGGAGAGGGGGAATCCCTTTATCCAGTGGATGAAAGGGGGGGCTCTTGCCTAGAGTGAAGAGATAGGATTTTTATCCAATGGGTAAAGGGGGGGTTGAAGGCAAAAATGGGTGGGGAGGGCTTTTGTCCAGTGGGTGAAAGGGGGTTTTTAGAAAAATGGGAGGAGAGAAATTTTAGCTGGAAAAGGTGATTTTCAAAAAAACGGGAGGAGAGTGAAACTTTAGCCAGAAAAATGTGATTTTTAGAAAAGCGAGAGGAGAGAGAAAGTTTAGCCAAAAGAGGTGATTTTCAAAAAAATGGGAGGAGAGAGAAACTTTAGCCGAAAAAAGTGATTTTTAGAAAAGCGAGAGCAGAGAGAAGGTTTAGCCGAAAAAGGAAATTTTCAGAAATCAGGAGGAGAGAGGAGGTTTAATGAGAAAAGGTAGTTTTGAAAAAGTGGGAGGAGAGAGAAAGTTTAGCCAAAAAATGCAGTTTTCAAAAAAGCGGGAGGAGAGAGAAAGTTTACTAGAAAAATGTAGTTTTCAGAAAAGCGGGAGGAGAGAGAAGTTTAGGCAGGTAGTGTGGGTGATGTCACAGGTGCCAAATACATGGGTGTGCGGACAATGTGCATGGTGTGCGGGCCACCTGCTCATGGTGTGGGCACAGTGTGCACGACATGTAGCAAGGGCATGCATAGCTTACGACGGGGGCGTGCACGCATGCACACTGTGGAGCGGGGGCATGCATGCGTGCGGCAGGGGTGCGCACACTGAGAGGCAGGGGCGCGCATGCGTGCGGTAGGGGGTGTGCAGGGGTGTGTTGGGGTGTGCATGGCATGGCTACGTGCATGTGCTACAGCCAGTGGGCAGCAAGCACGCGCGCGGGCCGGCCTGTTGGCCAGAGCGCAGTACGCACGAGCGCGGGCTGGCCTTTTGGCCAGAGCACGCAGTGCACACGCGAATATGGGTTTTTTCGATGATAATTACAAGAGATCCATAGGTCTGATTTTGGTGTATCATATATCATCGGAATCGTATTTTTGAGTACTATTCATCTGTACGGTCATATTGACCGGATTTCTTCATATATAAAAAGCCAAAATTGGACCCCTTCTCTACCGTGTGGGGATTTCTATGGTTTTAGACCTGGGAGTGTTTTGTGGTTATCTGGGTATGTAGGAGATGAATTTTAGGGTGCTTGGGTTAGGTGAGGGATTTTTCCAAGTTTCCAGCGGGTCTTTCTGTGTGCGTGGCATATATTCGAGAAGGCGTGATTTTTTGGGGATGATTGCCAGAGATCCGTCGATCCGATTTTGACGTGCCATATATCGTCAGAATCGTGTTTCCAAGCACTATTTATCTATATGGTCATCTTGACTAAATTCTTTCGTATATGAAAGGTCAAAATTAGACCTTCTTCTCTCTCGCGTGGGGATTCTAGGATTTTGAGTAGGGAAATGTTTCCATCAACACCTCTGTCCGTCGGAAGCCGAAAGTCATGCCCAAGATCCATATTTCATCATAGCTTATGAAGGATGACAAAATTGGGTGTCTATAATGAGAGCCTATCAGATATGCACAAAACTTTTCTAATGCAAATACAATAGCTAAAAATTCTTTTTCAGTTGTGGTGTAGTTTAGATGTGCATAATTGAGAGTTCTACTAGCATAATAGATAACACGAGGCAGCTTATCAATTCTCTGCCCTAAGACTGCTCCTATAGCGAAATCATATGCATCACACATTAATTCAAAGGGCTTAGTCCCTAAGGGAACTTGAATAATGGGGGTTATAGTCAACACCTTCTTTAATTGCTCAAAGCACATGAGGCATTCACTAGAAAATTCGAAGGGTTGCTCTTTAGCCAAAAGATTGGTGAGAGGTCTAGCCATGTGACTGAAGTTCTTGATGAACTGATGATAGAACCTTGCATGACCCAAGAAGGAACGAACGTCCTTAACTGACTTGGGAGGTGGTAAATTGGAAATTAAGTCCACCTTGACTCTATCAACCTTGATTCCTTCTTTAAAAATGATATAACCCAACACTATACTCTGTGTAACCATGAAATTACATTTCTCCCAATTGAGGACTAAATTAGTCATTTTACATCATTTGAGTACTAAAGAAAGATGATGCAAACAATTAGAAAATAAGCCATGAATAGAAAAATCATCCATAAACACTTCCAAAAAGTGCTCCACCATATCAGAGAAAATACTCATCATGCATCTTTGGAACGTGGCAGGGGCATTACAAAGCCCAAAAGGCATTCACCGATAAGCAAAGGTTCCATAAGTGCATGTAAAGGTGGTCTTGTGTTGGTCATCTAAGGTAATGAGAATCTGGTTATAGCCAGAATAACCATCAAGGAAACAATAATACTCATGTCTGGCTAACTGCTCTAACATTTGATCATTAAAAGGCCAAGGGAAGTGGTCTTTCCAAGTTGCCACATTTAAATTCCTATAGTCAATGCACACACGCCATCCTGTTTGGACACGGGTATGGATCAACTCATTTTCAGCATTTTGGATTATTCTGACCCCTGACTTCTTTGGCACCACGTTCACTGTACTTACCCACTCGCTATTAGAAATAGGGTAGATGATACCACGATCTAGGCACTTTAGGATCTCTTTTTGATAGCTTATTGCATTATAGGATTAGCCTTTCTTTGTGGTTCCCTAGAAGGTTTTGAATCCTCCATGAGGCGAATATGATGTTGAACGATTGAGGGACTAATTCCTTTAATGTCTCCATGGTCCAACCTAAGGCATCCTTGTTTTCTTTTAAAACTTTGATCAACTCTTCCTCTTGACTTGAAGTTAAATCTGAGGTGATAATAACTGGTAGAGTTTGATCTTCTCCTAAGAAGGCATACCTTAAGTTAGAGGGAAACTCTTTCAAATCAAGCTTAGGGGGCTCAACAATTGAGGGTTTAGGAAGAGAATTTGATAGAGGACCAATGGGCTCATGGGTGTATGAAAGCTCCAAGCCTCGGAGAAGAAATTTTTAGTATCATCCTCTAATTTTTTTATACACTCTTGGACTTCTGAATTAAAGTCAATGTCAAAAGTTTTAACAATATCATCAGAAAAATCCTCAAGCATATTGACCTCTTCATCAATTGTGGGTTGCTTGCCCAACCTATACATGTTGAGCTCCATAGTGTGGTTGCCAAAAGATATCTTTAGTAGACCTTTTCGGCAATTGATTAATGCATTGATGGTAGACAGGAATGGTCTTCCAAGAATGATAGGGATCTTATCCCTAGTGGTGAAGGGTTTGGTGTCCAAAACAATAAAATCAGCTGGGAAAAATTCTCCTACATTAAGTAGGACATCTTCGATCATCCCTTTCAGAATCTTGACAGAACTGTCAGCCAATTAGAGAGTGGTCCTTGTGGCTTTCAAATCTCCTAATCCAATTTGTTGATAAACATGATAAGGTAGAAGGTTCACACTTGCACCAAGGTCAAGTAGGGCATGATCAATATGAGTGTTTCCAATGACACAAGCGATGGTGGGTCACCTGGGATCCTTATACTTGGTTGCTATAGGTTGTGTGATCATTGAACTGATATTAGCTACCAAGAACGCCTTTTTGGGAACACTTGTGGTGTGCTTATGAGTGCATAAGTCTTTGAGGACTTTGGCATAGGCTGGGATTTGAGTTATAACATCCAAAAGAGGGATGTTTACCTCTACCTTCTTGAAGACTTCTCAAATTTTTTCCATCGAAGCTATCTTCTTCTTATCATCAAAAGGTTAGAATAGGGGACAGGAGGAACATAAACATTGTCAAAAGTTCTCTTATTAATAGAATCATTTTTCTGTGGCTTCCACCAAATCATCTTTAATTTCTTCAGGTTCATTTGGCGAACCTAGAATGGAAGGCACAGTAGTAGCCTCGATAGTCGGAGGGTCAATAGAAATGTCAGATGGTGGAGAAGGAGTGGTACCATTCCGTAGATACTCTCAACCATTTCGTAGGGAATATACCTCATTGCACTGGTTGGAGGGCCCTTGGTGTTGTTGACTTTGTACAACATTAAGCTGAGGAGTAGGTAGCCCTTGTGGAGCTAACACATGATGTCTAGGATTCGGCTCTGGCTAACTAGGTAATTTTTCTTTCTCCTTCTCATGCATGATTGTGACAAGTTGGGTGAGTTGCCTCTCTAAATTATTGTGGCTTGTCATGAGAAGGGCCATGCTTTCTCTAGCTCGCTAATTCTTGCTGCTTCTCCAGTGGATGTAAACCCCGGGGGTTGTTCGTAAGGTGCTTGGAGAGGGGGCCTAGCAAAATTTGACTAAGGGCTTAGATTAGGCCGAGGGAAAGAATTAGGTAGTGGTGCAAAATTGGGCCTCTGGGGACTAGGCTGCCCTTGGTTGTGAAAGTTGGATGGGCCTCCTTGATTCCCTTGGCTCCATAAAAAATTAGAGTGATTTCTCCACCCTGAATTGTAAGTGTTGCTAAATGGGTTGTTCTGGTAAAGAGCATTAACACTTTCATTGCCCCCAGAACTATTGGGGTATTTTTTCATTACATGCCCAAGGGAGTGACACCAATTGCACATAGAGACCTGATTTTGAACTTGGTGGACTGGGGCATGTGCTTTAGGGACAAGGGCCTCTATTCTCTTAATGAGGCTATCTAGATGGGCCTTCTTGGCTACTATCCCATCGACATAGTATCCTTTACCTCTTATAGTTCTCTCACTTTCTTGAGTAGACTCCCATTCTCTTGCCTTTTCAGCTAGGTCAACCAAAAAGTTTCAAGCTTCGTTTTCGTCCGCATAAGCTATGAAGCCTGTAGGACACATAGACTTAACATTTGCTTGCTATGATAGTCTATCCCTTCATAAATTATTTAGAAAAGATGCCATTTTTCAATACCATGGTGGGGACACTCTTGGAGAAGGTCTTGGAACCTTTCCATGAGTCTGAAAAATGACTTTTGAGGTTTTTATCGGCACTACATGATCTCGCTCTTGAGTTTGTTTTTTTTTTATGCAAGGGAAAAACTTTTCTCAAGAACGTTACCGTAAATTGATCCCATGTGGTAATGGAATTAGTTGGCAGCCCATATAACCCTCTTTTTGCTCCATCCTTGAGCGAAAAGGTAATGCATCTAAGTTTAACAACATCATCATCGAGATGTTGTATCTTAATGAGGACACAAACCTCCTCAAATTCTCTCAGGAATAAATAAGCATCTTTGGAGGATAGCCTATGGAAGTGGGGTAACATAGTGATGAATTGAGTTTTAAGCCCATAGTTGTTCCCCATGGCAGTTAGTAATCTAATGCAAGAAGGTTGGGTTGCCTTGGCTGGGTAAAATCTATCCTTTAAGTAGGCTTAGGTTGTTCTTTCATTCTTAAAATAGGTACTCTTACTAAACGATTGGTAGAATCATGAGTCCACAAACTCATGCACTAACCACCTAAGGCAAAATTGTGGTCTCTGAAAAATTAATTAATTACAACTAAAATAGAAGGTGAAAAATTGATCAATTGATATAACCCATCAATAATTTAAACAATGAGTTCAAAGCTGTAAGGTTACCCGTAGGTTGATAGCTAGGGATCCATATAGCCTTCAGATCCACTTACAATCGAATCCTGGGGATTCTACAGTAGAGTGGGGACTACTATATGTTTATGTTTCCACTATTGGTAAGAGCTATAATTATTAGAATGAAAGAAAAAAGTAAAAGGAATTATTTTATGGATTTTTTTTTATTTTTTTGTGTGAGCTTACTGGCAGAGATCCGGGGTTGCTTAGGTCAATTCCTGAGGTACTACTACAAGGTGAAACCTATCTTTATCATACTATGAGGCTTGGCAACCTCCACTGATACAACTATTATTGCAAGTTGTTCTTCTCAGGAATTCAATAAAAGAAAAAAAAAGTAAAACAATGCACTCCGATTTACCAAAAGAAAGTGAAAAATAACATGGAACTATCTCCCTGGCAACGGCACCAAAAACTTGTTAGGATTTAAAATGTAACAACAAGCGTACAGATTAGTGTAGCTACGGGCCAAACACAGGGAGAGTAGCCACTTTATTTTTGGCTTCTTTTAATAGTACGAAAGTGAACCGATTAATGGTTGTGATCTAATTCTATCTACCATCCTAAACATATGTATCTAAAATAATGTCCTAACCATTCGTCATCTAAGAATTTAAATATGCAAGCCACGCAATTAAAAAGCAATGAAGGAAAAAAATGCTGAAATGAAAATAAAGTAAAAGAAAGGGGATAAAGCTAGACAGAGGCTTACAAGTACGTTTCCCTACTTAGCCTGAGAGATGCATCATAATATGAGCTTCCCTACTTGACCAGAGAGTCACTCTTACAAGGGTTACTCTACTTGGCTCTAGGGAAAGGGAGGCAATTAAAATAAAAAACAATAAAATGATGGTTCTATAGCTAGGAGGGGCAAAGCCAACACATACACTAGCCATGAACCTTGGAGTAAAGGGAAAGCAATAATGTAACAACTGAAATTCAAATCCTAAATTAAGAAAGAAAGGGTAGTCAGAAGAGGGAATGAGAGGGGGGAGAGAAGACTATTGAAGAAGCCTACCTACTTGAATCAATGCTTGAACTTGAGAGCTTGGGTGATTTGAGATACTGCCAACCCTAAAAATCAGATTTGGAATGAACCAAATCTGAAATTTCTAGGCCTGGAGAAAACAAATCTTGAAAAAAAAACTGAACTTGAAAAAGAGATGCTCCACGGCTCGTGATCTTGTCACCTAGATCTAAGCCTAGAACTATAACTTAAAAATTACAACTCAATTGCATAAATCAACATAAAAGGCTGAAGAAAAATAAAAGAGTGCTTGCATTAATTGAAATAAAAAGCTATTACAAAAGTGATTATAGCAAAAACAAAGAAGAACTAAAACTAAAGATAGTGTGTGTGTGTGTGTGTGTGTGTGTGAGAGAGAGAGAGAGAGAGAGAGAGAGAGAGAGAGAGAGAGAGAGCAACTAAAAAAAAAACCCTAGAAGAAGAATGAAGTGTCCCCCCCCCTCCTCTTACATGAGTTATATTTATAGGGAATGGGGAGGTAGGGTAACAAATTTCTCTTTTCTAAAAGGAAAAAATCCACAATTTGTAGGTGAGATCTTTTGAGACCAAAAGTGCTAAGGTGGAGGAGAGAGAAGAGAGAAAAGAGAAATAAACTTGGAGAAATTTCATATAATTTTTTTTCTTATTTTCTTTCCTTTTTTTAGTTATTTTTCTCTTTTTTTCTCTCTCTTCAAATCTTGTGCACAACCTTGTTGGCCGATTTTTTTTCTTTTCCTTGGACGATTTTTCTTCTTGTTTTGTATGATTTGGACAATCTTCGAGTGATGATGTGGACGAGAGAGAAGATTTGGGACAAGATTTATTTCTCCTTTTTTTTTGCACACCATAGCTCACCAACTACACTTGGTAGTTGTTGTTGGAGAGATATGACACCCGATAACACTTAAGGCCTTTAAAATACAAAACCTGCAAAAAGAGAGTAAAACCCAAGGTAGCTCCATTCTAAATATGTAAAAATCCATACTTTACTACTTAGATTTCACACATAAATATGCTCATCAAGTAGATTAATGTATCAATTCACTAGAAGGTGGGCCCATATGTGCCATTTGTAGAATTAACTCATTGATGAAAAATAGTATTTTTTTTACCAAACGCACCTTAGTTTAATGAGCTGAAGTATATAAAGTGTAACTTAGCTCATTTATTTCATTCCAACAATTGAGAAGGAAGTAGACGAAGGGAAAGGAGAAGAAGAAGGAAAGGAAGGAGGTTGAGCTAGGGGAAGGGTATCTACTATCTATTTACTTACACCCTACATCAAGAGGTGAGTGGATCTCTCTCTCTCTTACTAGCTTGATTGACCTCAACCTACCCAAGGTTTGAATGGTTTACCCTCTTTCTCATTAACTAAGTAAGGAATTAGTGCAGGGAACCTAATTATGTAATGGGGAGGCCACACTTGGAATTGGAAGTCACCTAAGTGAAATTCCCCTTTCTCCCTTCCCAATTTGTACCACCGAACCCCATTATGGTTGTAGGACATTTCTACTAAAATCCATGTTGCTTAAGAATTAATCATGTTAATTACATACTGGTTAGGGTTCATATGGGTTGCATACATGTTGATCATGCATGGATCCTTAAATTAAGTAGTGAAACCCGCTTTAATTGGACTAAAGGGGATGATGGTATGATCATTAGCTTGTAGTGGGAATTGCAGGTGAGTGTAGACACTTAAAGGGACCAGGTGGCTTAGAAGGAAATCTGGGAAGAGATCCCAGTTTTTGGGCCTCACCGGTTAATGACCGCTGGTGGAGACAAGCCTCTGGTTTATCAGTCGGTCACCACACCGGTGGGTCACATCCAACTGGTGCCCATCAACCGATAACCCTATTGAACACTGGTTTTATTGTTAGATTCAAATATTAATTTTATTTTTAGGAAGATCAACCCAAGCATGAATGCGGAGCTAAATCATTTTAATTTACTTGAATAGAATCATCATGCGGGTGAGGCCACGCGGTACGGGATATTTGATTAGTTTTACCTTTTCGAGATGAGAGGTGAGTGCATGTAGTGTTAATTTTAAGGAGTGTTTCTATTAGTTTAATTTTGTGTATGTTCATGTTGTTGTGTATATTTTGTTCTTGTTATACTATTACTGTGTATGAGACAGTGTGGGTGTGTATGTAAGTAAGTGTGAGTGTTTGTATGTGTGTGTGTGCAGTGAGGTGTTGTTTGGTGGTTGTGGTGGAATACAAGGTGGCGGTGGTTGGTTCTGGTTCCCATGTATGATTTTGGTTGAATGGTTTATGTCTCTGCACCCACTCTAGCATGGATATGGCTAGGACAAATAACCTAGGTGTTATAACCCCTTGCCATTAGGGGAAAGGCATTGGCTAATCTCACCAGTGGTAGGTCCGATGATCCAGTTTCAGAATACCACATTTGTGCTACGATGTGATTGTTTCTAGAGGCGGACAATGCTTGGCATGGATGATGGTAATTCTAGTGCCATAAATTAGGGTTTATTACATGTAGGGACTGGTATACTCCTGACTCGCAACTAGCTTGTATCATTGGGTGATCGATGGTGAATTTTGGGACTAGGGATGCCACCTATGGCACAATAGCTAATACCATAATTGGATTTAGATTATTAATAGGATTGTGTGATTAAAAATGGAATCATGTTGTATCATTACAAATTTGATTGATCATTCACAGAATCATGTTGGATGCGTATGCTTACCTGCTTCCACCCCTCACTGGGCTTAGAAAGCTCACCCCATTGTTGTGTGCTTTTTTAGATGGTGAAATAGGTACTCCAATGGTTGTTTGTGGTGAGACAGCAATTGCGTTGGCTGAGGAGATGTGGGTGCCAGAGTATAAAGAGCACGATTAGGACTATGCATGTGATGACTGTGCTAATCGAGCACTTTGAGGATGATCAAGATCACATTAATTTTTATTCTTTTGTGTAGAAATGATGTAATACTGTGGTGGATACATATGTATGATACATCATGGAAGTGTATATATTTTTGTATATATTTATATTACATATTAGTAAATGATTATCAGTTATGTTTATATTTACAATCTTGTCTTAATTTTAGTTAATTTCTTTGTGGTATTAAAGTGTTACATCGTTCATCCTAGAAGGATTGATTAGATATAGGGGTATTTCAAGGTTACATGCCTTCATAAATGATGTGTGGTATCAGAGGGCAATACTTTGCTTTAATCTATGATTGTGAGAAATATTAGGGAAGATGGTGATTAGGGTCAAAATTAAAAACTTAAAGATAAAAAAGCATAATCAAAAGCATACACTATAGGAGACTAGCTAAGTGCCGAAGCGGAAAACATCTATAATTTATTAAAGAGTATAATCCTTACAAATTAAGGAAATGAAAATGACAAGAGAAAGAATATATTAAGTAAATAGTTTATCACAACCTAACAACTGAAAACCTAAAGGAAAAGTAAAAACATCAATAGAAATTAGATACCCTAGGAAAAGATATTCCGTCGAAGGAGATAGAGTGATGAGGAAGTGATTGGAACATCCATAGTGATTCCGAAGTAATCAGACCAGCTCTTAATGGTTTTCTCAATGTTAGTGACCCGGCCATCCAAGGTAACAAAACTAAGTGTTCAAGCCGTTAAATCCACGCTCCATCGCTTGCAGCACTTGGGCCCAACCAATACCCTCAAAAGTTCCTGTTACGATGGAAGCACCTCCACCGTAGTAAGGTGATGTGTAGTGTTGTAGTCCATCCTCAAATGGAGGAGGAGGTATCTCTTTAGTGACTTGTACTGGTGGTGGGGGAAGGTCCTCATTAGAACTGTTCTCATCCTCATCCTCATCATTACCACTCTCGTCCCATTCAATATCCATGGGCATATCTTGTGGAATATTTTCCACATCACTACTGACCGTATAAGCAATCCTCATTTTCTGATGAGAATTGTGGTCAAACGGGTATCTTTTGTGTCCCTCTGTAGATGCACGAGTGTAGCTAATGTCAAAATGACCTAATATACTTATGAGCGCCCTCCCATAGAACTGATTACCCTCAGCAGGGTTGTTGGCCCAATATGTCAGATAGTGGAGATTGATTTGTACTTGGTGTATACATAAAAAGTAACATAGGCCTATACCAAGGACACCTCATTGTAGTGCCCACTAGTTGGCACTCCACATTGAACTGGATGATCTGGTAAAGCACTTTGAGAGTGGTCCGGAGGTTCTTGAACTTGGCCCAACCCCACACCTCAACCGTCAAAGCGTAGCTCATCTCAGTCAGTTCTTCCAGAAACAAGAAAGTGGAAGGCTTGGTCTTAGGAGCATAATTTGGAGATGCCGGTGATTTCAACAAACTCGGCTGTTGTGAAGGAAATGTCCACACCTTTCACCCTACTAGTAATGTGGAAGTCATCTTTGCCGATGTGCTCACCTTGTAGGTTAAAATAAAAATTCCTCACTAGTCGTGGGTAACATTTACCATGGGACTACAGAATGATGTTCCAACCAAGGGCTTGGAATCGCCTCTCAACCATGAAGGACATAAGATCTGAAAACACCACAAGCTTGTCGGGATCCACAAGCTTGCTGTAAATAAGTGCCAATTTTGGGAGTCCACCCTTGAAATAAACCAAAATCTATCTAAATTAGATTCTTAAGGTGCTTGGTCTTGTCCGATGGTGGTTTGACTATGGGTGTTCCTCTGTGAAGACAAATATACGTGCACACATGCACACATATGTTGAAAAAGGATTCTTACATGCTAAATAGAGAAAAATTTCATAAAATCTGAAATTAGGGCATGGACTTGAAAATCTAGGGTTTCACAAAGAATTGTTGAGAAGGAGGGTAAAGGAGAAGAAACCAAGTGTTGATCTTACCTCTTATGGATTTGGTGGTGTAGAATGGTGAGAAAATGTAACAGTTGATGATCCTCAAAGTTGGGAGGTCTCTTCGGTTGATCTTAGTGGGAAGAAGTTCAAAATAGAAAGAGGAAGGGTTGAGACCAGGGATTGGTGCTATCTTGGTGGCACATCATCTTTAGAGCTATGCCCAAGTAGTCCAAGCAGCCAAGTCTATTAAAAACAGGCAAAGAGACAATTACTTTTCCTAGCAAGGGAAGAGGGCAGTAATGGTTAGCAAGTTTAGTAGGGCATCTTATCCCAAAAAATCTCCTAATCAGTTAGAAGATCAGAGACATGTCAAGCTTCACAAAAAAACATACCTACAATAGCATAGCAGAAAGTGGGACCTTACCGATGTTTTTATTTGTCAACAAACCGGTTGCATTGCCAAAACTTGCCTATAAAGGAGACTGAATGACCCATATGTAGGACCTCCTAGAATGGCACAACCTCAAATAGCTAATCTGTCACACCCTTCCTCCACTTACTTGAAGGCTAGTGACCTAGACACACAATTATGTCTGCAATCCATCTGGGATCTCCAATGAAATACTTTACGGTAATACAACACAAATGGTGAAATCTATTGATATTTACCATAATTACACAAATAAATGTTTACTCCAGAGGAGACATAATTATAATAATGCCCCTAGGGCTACATCAGATATGTACACAAAAGAAATAATAGGGAAGACGAATACTATCATCCTCAAGGTGCCCCAAAGGCACAGTCATCACACATGCATCCTGCCTCTTGTAACCAACTCCTCAACCCAAAGATCATCTCCATAAAGAGCTTGGATCACCATATAAAAAGTTAACAACAAATGGGGTGAGCTTCCACGAAGCCTAGTGAGGTTGGAGACACAAGCAACCACAACCATAGATAAAATGCAATAAAATGTCAATGCTCAATCACACCAATATGAATGCAATGCCATGATCCAGTTTATTAGAACACAAGCCTAATCAACTAAGCTCATAGCAAATTTTAATGCTATTGCAACATAGGTGGTATCCCTAGTCATGAATATACATTATCGATCCCCAAAGATACAAGGAAGTTGTGAGTCAGGAGCCTATTGGTTCTGATACCTAACATCGTTATCCAGTAGAACCCTATTAATAATCCCTATAATACCACAACATCGAATCCAACATCGTATGAAGGGTATGCAACTACACTAGAATCCAACCTTCGGTGCAGGGTTTTGTCACGACACCAATACCCCTCACCTCAGTCACCGAAAATTCCCCCAACCTTAGTCCAACAAATGGTAGGATTAGCCAATACGTATCCCCCTATTGGGAAGGGTTGTAGCACCAGGGTTATTCTCGTAGCCTGGTGCAATCTAACATGAGCCATATCACATCACATTATACTCACACACACACACTGTGGGCATATAATGCCAGAACTAATCCTTTGGCTACCTTGTACCTTACACTCAGACAACATGGGCGTGTAGTGTTAGAACCCAACCTTCGGCTACCCTGTAGCCCACTCATCAACAACAACAACACACACACACAGAGAATTCACACCATTATGCACAATCAACATTCAACAATAATAGATTTAATATTTAAAATTCTTATGACCATATGCATGATTACATATGCTATAAAAACTCCATAAAATATACACAACACCCACTCACCTAAATAAATCTCGAATTTAAGAAACTTGGGAACTCTTGTAACTCCACGTGTCTTTCCACTTTGGTTAGGTTAACCTAAAGCAAAACATGTATGATGGTTTTGATCAGTTGGCCAGGTTAACCTAACTCCACGTGTCTTTCAACTTAGGTTAGGTTCCCTTAAACTAAACAAAACCCTATAAAATCCCCAATTAGAGCCCAATTCATAAGTCAAACAAACTGTGACCAGATGATGGTTTTGATTAGCTGGATGATGAATCCAAAGGTGTTTAGAACTTAGTAAAATCCATCAGATGATGCCGCTGGCTGATGGGTTTAGGTTGACCAGTTGGCCCTGAACTAAGATTTTCTTCCCATTTGGCTTTCCAATCATGGGCCCTCCTTCCTGCGGTCATCCTACTCATTACAATGCATGAAACCTTGGTTTCTATGGTGAGGAATTTTGATTCTCACCCCTCCCTGGTTCATCCTAGTGTTTTTCCACAACCTAAGGCACCTACTTTTAATGGCTCTCATACCCACATGTTATGGTGAGTCAAGTTGGGTCATTTAGGTATGAGCTCCATCTTCCCAAGGTTCTCCTTTAGTGCACAAGGTATAAGGGGTCCTTTCCTTAGCTTAGGTTATGATTCTGTAGAGGGAAAAGAGAGAAAATACTTGTATAAGGGAGGGTGTAACCTACTTTGGCAATGGGGAAGACAAAAGAAATGCTTAGGGAAGCTCCTTCCTTAACATTCTCTTATGGATGGACCCACACCATATGCCCCAGAACCTCTCCAGCAAAGAAGAACGGCTTTCAAAAGAAATACATTGTGAGCTCCTTCCAACCCAGGTGGTATAGCAACTCTGTATGCTACTGCTCCAACTCGATCCAAAATTTCATAGGTTCTCATGTACCGAGGACTTAGCCTTCCTTTCTTGCCAAATCTCCTCACTCCTCTCATTGGGGATACCTTGAAATCATTGGGGATACTTTGAAATATTTTATTACCAACTTCAAATTCTAAGTGTTTCGTCTAACATAAGCATAATTTTTTTATTTGGATTGAATTGCTTTGATCCTCTATTTGATCACACCCATCTTTCTCACAAGTGGTTTGTATTAGTTTAGGACCCAAAATCCTTCTCTCTCTAACTTCATCCCAATACAAGGGTGTCTTGCATTTCTTGCCATACTAAGCTTCATAAGGTGCCATACCTATAGTGGCCTGATAGCTGTTGTTGTAGGAGAACTTTATGATTGATACATGTTCATCCCAACTATAGCTTATGTCCAACACACAGGCCCATAACATATCTTCTAAAGTTTGTATGGTTCTCATTGATTGTCTGTCTGTCTGTGGATGGAAGGCTATGCTGAAATTGAGCTGTGTCCCCATTGCTTTCTGTAAACACTTCCAGAATTTAGAAGTAAATCTAGAATCATGGTCAGAGACAATACTAGCTGGTATACCGTGCAGACTAACAATATTGTCAACATACAACTGAGCCAACTTCTCTATGGAATAATTGATCTTCATAGGGATAAAATGGGCTACTTTGGTCAGTCGGTCTACAACTAACCAGATTGTGTCATTCCATTTATGGGTACATGGTAGCCCTGTGATAAAATCCATCGTGATATGTTTCCATTTCCATTTTCGTACTGGTAGGGACTGGAATAAACCATGTAGCCTTTGTTTCTCAGCCTTGATCTGCTAGCAATTTAAGTATTTGGCTACATGAGTGCTACGTCAACCTTCATACGACTCCACCAATAGAATTTCTTCAAATCCTTGTATATCTTTGTACTACCCAGATGAATTAAGTATGGTGATTTGTGTGCTTCCTAAGTATCATACCCCTCAGTTCTTCATCCATTAGTACACAAAACCTATCTTTAAACTTGAGGACTCCTTTCTTGGTTAACTTGAAATTCAAGTCCTTTTATTTTCCTTTTTTTATATTATTTTCTATCCATTGCAGGTTTTCATCTTATAGTTGGGTAGCTTGAATTTCCTCTGTAAAATAAGGTTGTATCATTAATGTTTCCAAGGTTACTATTACTTCATTCATTAATAGTTCCAAATCCGTTCTCCTGGCTTCCTTAATTAACTGCTTGTTCACAGTCTATGCTGCTGGTGATGAAGTCTGTGATTTCCTGCTCAAAGCATTGGCCACCACATTGGCCTTCCTAGGGTGATAATGGATGGTACAGTCATAATCTTTCATCAGTTCCAACCGTCTTCTTTGTTTCATGTTCATCTCATTTTGTGTGAAAAAGTATTTCAGACTTTTATGATCATTGTAGATCTCACTTTTTCACCATGCAAATAGTGATGCCAGATCTTTATCACAAAGACTATCAGTGCTAGTTCTATATATTATGTGTGGGGTAATTCTTTTCATAGTCTTTTAGCTGTCGAGATGCGTATGCTACAACTTTGCCATTCTACATTAACACACAACCTAAGCCCAATTTGGATGCATCACTGTATACTATGATTCTGGAGTTGCCTTCTAGAATAGTAAGCACTGATTCAGTTCTTGGAAACTTTTCTCACATTCCTTAGACCAGCCAAATTTCACTGCCTTTTATGTCAGTCGGATCATAAGGATAGAAATGTGTGTGAAATTTTCTATGATTCTTCTATAGTATCTTGCTAGCCTGTAACACCCAAATTTCATTTCCTTACCTTCCTTGTGGATAGGCATGATACCAGGTAGAGAGGGCCAATACTGGCATGGGCTAACAGATAAAATATACCTATAATAGGGATTAGGTATAATGGAGAGTGATATAGACCAAGGGAGTCAAGCCTGACCCAACCGGCTAGAGAGCTCTGACCCTAATAGGCAGGCCTGTTAGATGCACAGAATGGTCAACTTTGATTGAAGTGTGTCCCACTTTTGGAAACTGGACAGGTGGACCTATTCCCATGGGTTTGACATGGATAAGTAAGTTAATTAGTAAATCATAAACTAATTTAATATCTAAACACAATTAGTCTTGATTATGTAATTAAGTATATATGTATATATGTATATCTACATATACACTTTATATGTATAAGTATTATATAATTATATGTATACATAATATATTATATTATATATGTAATTGTGGTTAGTGGGGCTATATAAGAGCCACCACTGACCCTCTTCTCACATTACACTCATTTGGATAGCAAAGGGAAGAAAGAAGAAAGAAGAAAGAAGAAGAAGAAGAAGAGAAGAGAAGAGAAGAGAGGAGAAGAAGATCAGAGAAGAGATTTCTGCTCTTAGGATCAGGTTAGAAGATTCAACAACAAGGAAAGTTACATTACTCACTTATATTAATCTGTGATAAGAGGGAATTTTCAGAAATTAGAAAGGGTATGATCAGATTCTGCTGTATTTTCAGCAAGAAATTGATGTAAAGAGGTTGTGAATCCTACCATTCTTTGATGGCTTAACTAAAGAACTTTAAAATCAGCAATTGGTTCCAAGAACCATGATCGATAGGGGTTGGAATGAGAGAATTCTCATCCAAGATTGTAAAACAGAACATTTTTAGAAGAAGAAATGAAACTTCTCTCCCTATTTTGTTATCTATAGACTATAATAGAACATGCCTTCACATGCAAAGTAAAACTTGCAAAGATAAACATGCATGCAACCTTAGATTGGAATTGGATCAAGGTAATTGATATTAATTCATACATATGAGTAGAGATTCTGAGATTAGGAAGATGATTTTGGGAATAACTTCTGAAATTGTAAAAATTAATCAAATTTGTTAGTAGGTTAGTGAATTGATGATTTCAGTAATGAAAATTATATAATATGATACTATGGTGAAGGTTTAGTACAGAATTAAGGTATTAGAAACCAGAAATTTGAAGAAAATTTGCAGGAAGAATAGGAAAAATTGAAATTCTACAGAAATGGCACGACTGATGGGAGACATCCCGCCTGCCGGTTGGGCCAGGGTCTCCACCCGGTTAGGCTTCTAAAGACCTTTTTTCTCTCAGATTTTGACAGCATATTGTAAGTCTGAGAAGGGGTTTGTAGGGCTGATAGGGGTATACATTGTGACTTGAATTGAGATGTAAAGTTTACTCAAGTATATTTTAATATATATGTATATATATATAATTTGATTTTAGGAGTTTCAGCTAACCGTGGGGGAACAAGTTCAGCACTTGGAAAAGTGGGAACTGAGTCAGATTCTAGGTGAGTGGGTGCCGTAAACTTTCTTTTTGGAGTGTTTCTTATATTTTTCCTTTTTTCTTGTCTTGTATGTTCATGGGTCAATTGGTTGTGGATGTGCATTATTTTCCTGTGTATTACTTTCCTATTCTGAATATCTTAATGATGGTGAACTGATGGACTTGAGATGTGCAAGGTAAGTCAGGTAAGATTGGGACACGTGTAGGTGCCCATGAGTTTGTGTGTGATTGTTGTTCTATGGATGAGATTCACAGTTGTGGCTATGATATTGATGGTCTGGGGCACGGTGTGGCCGAGGCGCGTTTTGGTATTGTGGGCCCAAAGGCCAGTAGCATAGTTATGATTGTGGCTCTAACGATCTACGGCGCGGTGTGGCCGAGGTGCATTTCCGGTACCATGGGCCTAGAGGTCAGAGGATGTGTGTTGTGTGACGGGTGGTAGTGATTGTAACATCGATGGTCTGGGGCATGGCATGGCCAACCGTGGGCTTAGAGGTCAGTATTTTAGTGATGGCCACTATTATATGATTGGATGCATGTAGATTGCATGGCTAGGATTCACAGACCCTGGTGCTACGCCCCTTACCAGTAGGGGGTAAGATATTGGTTGATCCCATGGGTGGTGGTGCAGTATGTGTGATCGATGGGTTTTTCAGGAGCGTGGCTACATGCCCTATAGTGCGGGTGACCGATGGATTTTCTGGGACTGTGATTGTTCGACAGCTCTGGTGACTGATGGTTTTTTTGGGACCAAAGATATAGGACTGGGGTTACCCTCAGGGGTTTGTAGGGTGACGGATGGGTTTTTTGGCACCTGAAGACTCCTGACCCGCAATCTAGTTTGTATTGCTGGGTGACCGATGGGTTTTCTGGGACCAGGGATACAAGCTATATTGCAGTAGCATTGATACCTTGGACATAGTAATTGTTGCTAGTTAATATAAAATAAAATTGGATCATGCGCATCATATGATTTGTTGAGCATGCATTGTTTCAATTGTTCTAGTTTGCTTGAGTATGCATGGTATTCTTCATCAGCTTGTGCTTGCATTATCTATCTGCTTGTGCTTGCATTACTTATCAGCTTGTGTTTGCATTATTTATTTGTTTATATTAGCATTATTTGTCTGCTTATACTTGCATTATTTGTTTGCATGTGCTTTCCTACCCCCACCCCTCACTGAGCATACCCATGGTCACCCCTCACATTTACCCCTTTCAAATGCCGAGGCCACATCCTTTGTGACATGCTATTTTTAGATGATGGAACCGGTGCTGAGGCGGGACTAGACTTGAACAACGATTGTGAAGCTTATGTCAGCGAGATTTAGGATTTGAAGGGCTTCACTATTATTCAGTTCTTCCTTCTTGATGTATATATTTATGGATGCGTAGTAAGTAATATTGTAGACTGTGGTTGTTTTCAGATATGAAATCTTGTATAATGTGATTTATCATTTTAGTACATCACCAGTGATATTTATGAGATTTTATTAGCATACTTTGATTTTAGTTGTGGTCTTATGGGAATTTGTAAAATTAAGATACTGCAACTATGATCCTGAAGGGTTAGGCTGATTGGATATGGGTCTCTAGTGCCGTATACCTTGGCCAATTTTGGCACGGTGTGATAGAGTGGTATCAAAGCGTGATGCTTTGTCTTAACTCACAAATGCACAAGATCTTAGGATATAATGGTGATTATTAGGATTAAATTTAAAAATTTCAAGATAATTACATAATTTTTAGTGCACACCCTAGAAGACTATCCTAGGTGTAAAAGAGCATTTACACATAGTTGAACAAATAAAAAGGTAACAACATAAGAATAATTGGAAAATAAATAAGTATAACTATATTACAAGTAGGGTTAAGAATTAGGTTGATGTGGGTTGGTGCCATCTGCTAGAAGATTGAGCAGATGACTTTTCTTTTCTCAAATGTGTTTTAATTCTTCTGTACTTGTAAAGCATGTTGTGTGGCCATATGGTATGCATAAAACATTTGGGAGTTTAATCGATCTGTTCATTTCACAGGAAATTTTTCAAATGTCAAAGAGTACTTATCCCCAAGATAACCCGCAACTGCGGAAGTAAAATCACACTAGGACGACAAATCTTAACCCTTCACATGAATCAAAACATGAGGGTGAAAATGAGATAACAGCTGCATCACCTGTGCCACCTCCTACACCACCTATGATAACAATTCAGGATGTGATTTCCATTGTCAATAATGTGATGCAAGAAGTCCAACAACAACATAGGGACATGATGACTGAGATAGTCACAGCTATCTGTGCCAGGAAGACACTATGGTACAACCTCCTAATGTGCAGCCTATAGTACCTATTCCTGCTCCTGCACCACCTATTGCACATGGAGTTCCAGCTG
The DNA here is from genome assembly GCF_013358625.1 of Macadamia integrifolia. Classification (NCBI taxonomy): domain Eukaryota; kingdom Viridiplantae; phylum Streptophyta; class Magnoliopsida; order Proteales; family Proteaceae; genus Macadamia; species Macadamia integrifolia. The sequence goes on along the minus strand of NC_056559.1, from coordinate 197,677 downwards.
TTGCACAATCATCCAATGGTCAGTCATCTCAGTCAGTACAAGTGACATTACTTGGGCAGCATATATCAGACACACAACCAGTTGCACCAGTGTGGGTAGATAACTCCAAGTTGATGGAGAAATTTCATAAGTACTGACCCCCTTATTTTAGTGGAGTTACCCAAGACTCGTTGGCACTAGCTAAATGGATAGAGGATGTCAAGAAAGTCTTTACAGTGTTGGGGTGTACAAATGAACAAAAGATTCTATGTGCCAGTTATCAACTGCGGGATGGTGCATATGCTTGGTGGAAGGCCACAAGACCTATATTGCTGGCTACTCATCCTAATCCAACTTAGGACCAGTTTTTGGAAGTTTTCATTGGAAACTACTTCTTTGAAAGTGTGAGAGGTAGAAAGAAGGAAAAATTTATGGCTTTGACACAAGGGCCAAAATCTGTCCTCGAGTATCAACAACAATTTGAAGATCTGTATTACTTTGCACTAGAACACATGAAGACTGACAGAGTAAAGGCTAAGAAATTTGAGAAGGGTTTGAGGGTTAGTATTGGAACACTACTGATTGCACATCACCTTCAAACATATGCAGAAGTGGTCCAAACAACCAAGTCCGTAGAAGATAAACAAAGAGAAACATATCAAGCTCAGGCAACAAGGAGAGCAAAGACACCATCTACTACCAGAGGTTACACCAGAGTAGTTGAAGTACCCAGCACTACTCTAGCTGCACCAAAAAATAGTATACTACAAGTTGGCCAGGAATCACAGTAGCCTAGGCCAGCAGCATCAATATCTCAATAAGTGGATCCACAGAAGAAGTGGTATCTTGCATGTGGACAACCTGAACATAAGGCTATATCCTGTTTACAGATGAAGCAGTGCTATATATGTAAGCAGATTGGGCACATAGCTAGATTGTGTCCATAGAAGGAGTTGGCAGACTCATATGTGGAACCCTCAACACCAACTGCTAGCCAACCAGTTCTGATGAAGCAAAGTATCAGAATGCAAAAAGAGGCATTTGGAGATGCAAGCAAAAGAGGCCAAGACTCTGTCTGAGGTAGTTACAGGTACGCTTTTACCATTGATGAAATCCTCATATGCATTGTTGCACCTGAGGTATCTTAGTTATTTTATTACCTCATGTGCATTATGGAAACTGATACCTAACATGATGTGCTACTCAATAGATCTGATCTTGATACTGGATCGAAATGGTAAGGTTAGTATCAGGAATCTGGAATAGTGAGAATGATAACAAATTGAAGTGAGTAGATCTGAGATCAAGTTGTATGGGTGATATAAAAAAAAATAAAAAATAAATTTATAAGATAAGAATATGAGGAAACATTATGGACCATTGAGGAGTTGGACTGTATGATCTTTAAATATATACATATATATATATATATATATGAGTATGTAAAGAAAATATATGAAAGTTAAAAGTATGATATCTGGAATAGTGATGATATAAATTTTGAATTATAATGGATTGTGCTTAATAGGACATTAGTGGAATAATGAGAATACTTAGCAGGTGTGTATGATTGGGAGACATGATATGGAATTGGAATCCACATGTATGGTTCTCATAGGCTGACGAAAGTGAAACGGTGGATTAACTAATAAAGAATTAGTGTAAAATCCTAAGACTTTATATATATCCTTACAAAGATTAGATTTGAGGTAAAGATGCCATGGGTGAGAAAGAAATAAAAATTTTATGTCTGATGATATAATAGGTTTAATATTGGGAAGTGAGAAGGAGAAAGGAAGGTAGATTTCACAGTTCTTAAGGACTTAAGGACATGAATAGATAAAGGACCAGCATGGGCAATGAGTGTGTTATTATGATTTGCGGAGATTAGCCAGTGGTATTAAGACATTGGCCATGTTAGCAACACTAAGAGGAAATCCAATGTTACAACTTGGTGAATAAATGGATGTTAAAGTGAATAGGATTGGTTCTCGATGATGAACAACCCTACAAATTTCGAGGAAGAAACTTTTATAATGAGGGGAAAATTTGTAACACCCTAATTTCATTTCCCTACCTTCCTTATGGACAGGCAGGATACTAGGTAGAGAGGGACAATACTGGCATGGGCTAACAGATAAAATATACCTATAATAGGGGTTAGGTGTAATAGAGAGTGATATAGACCAAGGGAGTCAAGACTGACCCAACCAACTAGAGAGCCCTGCACCTGAAAAGGAGGCCTGTCAGATGCACAAAATGGTCAAATTTGATTGAAATGGCTCCCACTTTTGGAAACTAGATAGGTGGACCTATTCCCATGGGTTTGACATGGATAAGTAAGTTAATTAGTAAATCATAAACTAATTTAATATCTAAACACAATTAGTCTTAATTATGTAATTTAGTATATATGTATATGTATATCTACATACACTTTATATGTATAAGTATTATATAATTATATGTATACATAATATATTATAGTATATATTTAATTGTGGTTAGTGGGGCTATATAAGAGCCACCACAGACTGACCCTCTTCTCAAATTACACTCATTTGGACAGCAAAGGGAAGAAAGAAGAAAGAAGAAAGAAGAAAGAAGAAGAAGAAGAAGAGAAGAGAAGAAGAGAGGAGGAGAAGAAGATCATAGAAGAGATTTCTGCTCTTACGATTAGGTTAGAAGATTCAGCTACAAGGTAAGCTACATTACTCACCTATATTAATCTGTGGTAATAGGAAATTTTCAGAAATTAGAAAGGGTATGATCGGATTCTACTGTAAGGAAGAATTTTGGAATTTCAGCAAGAAATTGATGTAAAGAGGTCTTGAATCCTACTATTCTTTGATGGTTTAACTAAAGAACTTTAAAATCAGCAATTGGTTCCAAGAACCATGATCGATTGGGGTTGGAATGAGAAAATTCTCATCCAAGATTGTAAAACAGAAAATTTTTGGATGAAGAAATAAAACTTCTCTCTCTATTTTGTTCTCTGAAGACTATAATGGAACATGCAAAAGTAATGGAGGCCAAATCCTTCACATGCAAAGTAAAGCTTGCAAAGATAAACATGCCTGCAACCTTAGATTGGACTTGGATCAAGGTAATTGATGTTAATTCATACATATGAGTAGAGATTCTGAGATTAGGAAGATGATTTTGAGAAAGTTTGCTGAAATTGTAAAAATTAATCAAATTTGCTAGTAGGTTTGTCAACTGATGATTTAAGTAATGAAAATTATGTAATATGATACTGTGGTGAAGGTTTAGTATAGAATTAAGGTATTAGAAGCAAGAAATTTGAAGAAAATCTACAGGGAGAGCAGGCAGAATTGAAATTCTGTAGAAATGGCATGACCGGTGGGAGACATCTGGTCGGCCGGTTGGGCCAGGGTCTCCATCCGGTTAGGCTTCCAGAGACCTTTTTGCTCTCAGACTTAGACAACAAATTGTAAGTCTGAGAAGGGGTTTGTAGGGCTGATAGGGGTATACATTGTGACCTGAATTGAGATGTAAAATTTACTCAAGTATATTTTAATAAATATGTATATATATAATTTGATTTTAGGAGTTCCAGCTAACCATGTGAGAATAAGTTCAGCACCTGAAAAAGTGGGAACTGAGGCAGATTTTCCAGGTGAGTGGGTGCCCTAACATTTCTTTTTGGAGTGTTTCTTATATTTTTCCATTTTTCTTGCCTTGTATGTTCATGCATCAATTGGCTATGGATGTGCATTATTTTCCTATTCTGAATATCTTAATGATGGATGGTCAACTGATGGACTTGAGATGTGCAAGGTAAGTCAGGTAAGATTGGGACACGTGCAGGTGCCCATGAGTTTGTGTGTGATTGTGGTTCTATGGATGAGATTCACAGTTATGGGTACGATATTGACAATCTGGGGCACGGTGTGGCCGAGGTGCATTCTAGTATTGTGGGCCCAGAGGTTAGTAGCATAGTTATGATTATGGCTCTGACGGTCTACGACGCGGTGTGGCCGAGGTACGTTTTTAGTACCGTGGGCCTAGAGGTTAGAGGATGTGTGCTGTGTGACGGGTAGTAGTGATTGTAACATTGATGGTTTGAGGCAAGACGTGGCCAACTGTGCACTTTGAGGTTGGTATTACAGTGACGGCCACTATTATTACACCCGTGCCCTAACCCAGTTTAATTTGAACTGTTGTGATAGGTCTCGGACAGGAATTAGAAAGTATCACCGGGTTTTGGCTAGTGGTTGCCCATTGTAAAAAGGGGAGAGATGACCCCACATGCTCGTGTATTGCTTGCCAATCCAACTGGAGGGGATTCAAACCTTCCAATCCCAGACAGTAAGTGACCCGACACCCTACCCTTGAATCCCGACATGCACCAAAGCTGTCAGAAGACCATGAGCACAGCCTAGGGTAACTACCTGTGCAAGACCAATTGATGGACAGGAAGCATTCAAGACAGCAAACTATCTTGATCACTGGAAATATGCCACTAGAAGCATCTGGGCTTGAATCCGGTGGGCTCAATCCAGTGGCCACCTTTGTTGCTGAACTGGCTTCGATGCCCATAGACCCCACCTCCTACATCGGGAGTAGCCTCGGATGAACACACAAACCATCCCATACTTTTCCCGTGACTTGTTTTTCTTGTGAGTCCAAGGAGATGGGCCCGCGTGTCCCAAAAGTCAGATTAACCTACTTGGACCAGACTAGGACCTGCCAAATAGGCCTTAAGGACCAAACTTACTATATAAGTGGAAATGTGGAATCATTTCCTCATTTCTCACTTGTACAAGAACGTGGGAGAGGGAAATAAGGGGAGAAAAGGGAAGAGAAAGGAAGAATAAGAAGAGGAAGAAGGAGGAAGGAAGCTCACCCTGGTGCTAGTTGCCCGCCTAGTTGCCGGAATCCTTGCTAGAGTTAAGAGCCACCTCTCCTACTACTCTCTCTCTTCATTTTGAGCTAGGTTAGGTTGTGTATGGATGTGAACCATGACCTCCCCACACCCCAAGTTGGGGAGTGCATGTTTCACCTCCCCGATGTGAATCCCAAGCTCAAACCAAGTCCGATGAGCTCCGACAGCGCTTGTGACCAAATAACCATCTAGGGTTTCGATTGCTCGATCAATATATCTCCCAAATGGCCTTATGGAATTGATATTTCTTTAGCTTAAAATGATTCTAGGAACACCCCCTACAAACTCCATGGAACAAATCCCGACGATCGGACCCGAGTCGGAATGCCCCAAAATCCATGGGCAGTTTTTATGTTTCCACCAGAAACACCCCACTGGAAGCACTAGGCTAGGATCCGATGGTTGTTACTAGTGAAGTGTTTGAGCTTTAGGAGCTCTCTTCCAGGGCCACCGGATTCACATCAAATGAATCCGGTGGGTTTTAAACCTATTTCCGGTTACTGAATCCGGTGACCCTCCTAGTGTTGTCAAATTTGACAGTGCTTGTACCCTTGGGGGTAGACCTTGTGGGTCCCCCTCTGGTGTTTTCGACACCCATTAACATTCGATTACCTTTGTGTATAGGATAGAGATGCGCACATACCCTGAGGCCAGAATTAAATTGAACACTTAGTGGCCGTACTTGGAACCTGATCCATTCGAACTTAAATAAGGTGAGGGATGGTTGACTTTTATTTTGGGATTGTTTAATTATTATAGAACTGCTCGCATATGGAGGATTTTCACATGATTATTTAATTTTCTTAAATGATGATGATGTTCTATAACATGTTATATTTTAATGGAAATGATATGATATGTATGTTGTGAGACGGAATCCGGTGTGGCCGAGGTGGTACTGGTACCATGATTGTCGTATGTTTGTTGCATTCGTGCATTGATTATGTGCATTAGAATTAGTTGTAGTCATGGATTACACTTTGTGGCCGATGTGTTCCTGATATCATGTACTCTGAGACAATATTTGGAAATGGTGGCCGATGGGAATCCCGATGTTGTGTAGTCCATACTTAGTTGTTATGCATGCTAGATAGGTATACAGTTGTGGGTTACACCTTATGGCCAATGTGCTCTCGGTATCATGTACCGTAGGACTATACTTGGAAATGGACCCGCTTCATAGATGATGGTGATACCGGTGTCGCATGATCCATACTAACTGTACCATTATGAAAGACATTTAGGATATTGGGGTTAGGTGACACTCCCCATGCTATGTCCCATTTCCAATAGGAGTAAGGTGTTGGATAATCCAATGGTGGTATGTTCGATTAACCTTCCCAGAATGCCACACCCGCGGTATAATGTGATTGTTTCCAGAGGTGAAAACTTGTCTAGTGTGGCCGATGGTGATACTGGTGTCGTGACTTTTAGGAGGGAGTTATCAGGGGTTTGCTAGGTGATCGATGGACACATACCAGGACCGAAAGGCTCCTAATCACGTCTAGGGTTTGTATCATTGTGTAGTCGATGACGGTTCAGAGACAAGGGATACAGCTTAATGTGTCGTAGTAGCATTTACCAGACTTGGCTTTATTGTTAGGTGGGTAATAATCAAATGGACTTCATCATTCGCATCATGGACTTGTTTAATTTATGTATTCATGTCATCATAAAATATTATATATGTGAATTCTTGTGCTTGATTGTGCATGAACCCGACCCCTCATTGAGCAAGTTGGAAGCTCACCCCAAGTATATGCCCGCTTTTAGATAATAATGTAGGTACGGTCATACCTATGGCTTGTGACTCTCTTTCCTCCAGACCTGAGTACAGAGTGAGCGACTGGTGGATGCTGGAAGCAGAGTAGCAGGACCCGGACTATGCTTATGACTACTACACAAACACAGCATCATGAGATGCCCGGTGTATTTTTGGATATTCTGATACTGAATTGTGAATGGTATATTTGGACTTATTATTTATAAGTCATGGATAATTGTGATAGAATAAATTAGTTATTTATATGATATCATTAGATGTTCCCCATCTTAAAGTTATGATTCCACTATTATACACTGATTCCGCTGCTATTGGTTGGTTTGTTTTATGAGATTGTTTATGTTAGTGTTCTACTTTTAGAGATCCTGCTAGGTTTGTAAAATGGGTGTACGTCTTACTTACACCACCGGTATTCCTAATGGTAAATTGGGTTTACTGGATTTGGGTTGTGACAGCTATTGAAAGATTGGATGCATATAGATTGCATGGCTAGGATTCACAGACCCTGGTGCTATGCCCCTTGCCAGTAGGGGGTTAGGTACTAGCTGATCCCAGGGGTGGTGGTGCAATATGGGTGACCGATGTGTTTTCTGGGACCGTGGCTGCATACCCCACAGCTCGGGTGACCGATGGGTTTTTCTGGACTATTCGACCACTCGGGTGACCGATAGGTTTTTTGGGATCGAGGCTACAGGATTGGGGTTACCCTCAGGGGTTTCCTAGGTGACTGATGGGTTTTTCGGGACTTACAGACTCCTGACCCATAATCTAGTTTGTATCATTGGGTGACTGATGGGTGGTTTTCTGAGACCAGGGATACAAGCTATGTTGCAGTAGCACTGATACCTTGGACTTAGTAATTGTTGCTAGGTAATGTAAAATAAAACTGAATCATGAGCATCATATGATTTGTTGAGCATGCATTGTTTCAATTATTCTAGTTTGTCTGATTATGCATGGCATTCTTCATCAGCTTGTGCTTGCATTATCTATTTGCTTGTGTTTGCATTACTTATCAGCTTGTGTTTACATTAGTTATTTGTTTGTATTTACATTATTTGTCTGCTTATGCTTACATTATTTGTTTGCGTGTGCTTTCCTGCCTCCACCCCTCACTGAGCATACCCATGCTTACCTCACATTTACCCCTTTTAGATGCCGAGGATATATCCTTTGTGGCATACAATTTTTAGATGATGGAACCGGTGCAGAGGCGGGATAGTACTTTAGCAGCGGTTGTGAAGCTTATGTCGGTGAGATGTCGGGATTCGAAGGGCTTCACTATTATTTAGTTCTTTCTTCTTGATTTATATATTTATGGATGTGTAGTAAGTAATATTGTAGACTGTGGTTGTTTTCAGACATGAAATCTTGTATAATGTAACTTATCACTTTAGTACATCACCAGTGATATTTATGTGATTTTATTAGCATACTCTGATTTTAGTTGTGGCCTTGTGGGCATTTGTGAAACTAAGATACTGCATCTATGATCCTAAAGGGGTAGGCTGACTGGATATGGGTGTCCAGTGCTGCATACCTTGTTCAATTTTGGCAGGGTGTGATATAGCCCCAGAAAACTATGGATCTCACCCACATTCTTGGGTGCTTCCCAATCCAATACGACATTCACCTTTCTAGGGTCTACCTCAATGCCCTTTTCTGAGACAACATGCCCTAAAAAATGCACTTGAGAAAGCCAAAATTCACATTTGTTGAATTTTGCATATTAGTATTTCTCTTTCAAACTTTGCAGTGCCAAACTTAAGTGTATAGAATGTTCTTCCTTGCTCTTCGAGTAGATCAAAATATCATCAATGAATACGATAATGAAGTTGTCTAACATATCATGGAACACCCTATTCATCTGCTTGATGAACACTGTCGGTGCATTTGTTAACCCAAATGGCATGACTAGAATTTCTTAGTGTCTATAATGGGTATTGAAAGTTGTATTCTTGATGTTGCATTCTTGAATTTTAAGTTGATGGTAACCAGATCTAAGATCATATTTAGAAATTTTTGTTGCACCTTATAATTGATCAAACGTCATCAATTCTAGGCAATGAATTCCGGTTCCTGATAGTCAACTTGTTGAGCTCCTAGTAGTCTATGCACATTCTCATGCTTCCATCCTTTTGCCTGACAAAGAGCATAGGTGCTCCCCATGGAAACACATTGGGTTAGATGAATCCCTTCTCCAATAAGTCTTGCACTTGTTTCTTGAGCTCTTTCAGTTCTGAAGTTGCCATCCTATACTGGGCTTTGGATACAGGTATTGCTCTAAGGAGCAAGTCAATAATGAACTCTGTCTCTCAATTCGGGGTTAGTCCAGCCAAGTCTTCGGGAAATACATCTGGAAAATCTTTCACTATCTCTATTTCCTCTACAATCTTGATAACTTTAGTAGTATCCATTACCAATGCCAAAAAAGCCTCACAACCTTTCTCTAGTAACTTTGTTACTTCAAGTGCAGATATAACTAGCTTCTTGGACTTCTTGACCTTTTTCCCCTTGTACACAAACTCACCTCCTTCATAAATATTGAATACAATCTTCTTCTCAGCACATAATAAACATGCTTGATAGGTGGATAACCATTCCATGCCTAAAATGACATCAAAGCCGTACATATCTAGTTTGATCAATGGAATAATCATATCCTGACCCCAGACTTGAATGGAGCATGGTTCATATATTTAATGCAGTCCTACTTCACTCCAGATGGGTGTGCTAATAACTAATTTATTCGTCAGCACCTTGGGCTTAACACCCATCTTAGCAGCAAAAGTTGGGGATACAAATGAATGTGATGCAACAGTATCAAACAATACATATGCAGGGATCATTGGGTTCAGCAAAGTATCTGTTGTTACACTTGTACCCAAAACCCTGGGCACATTTTAACTTTTGAACATGGGTGATGCACGCAAGGTGATAACCACTAGTAACGTGTGGATTGCCCGGCTCATTACATGGAAGGGCTACAAACCACTGAAGAAGTCAGGATAAGTACTCTGCCACTGAAGAGAATTACCTGAACATGGTAGAAAAATGCATCAAAGTAGGCTACACACTTGCAAACACCTAAGGAACCCTCCACATAGCCAACAGACCTTGTTCCACCCAAATTGGACCAAAACAATCCACATTGGCTGATGGTCACCGGCTGATGACACTAGTCGGTGAACAACCTTCGGTGTGAGTGTTGGCTAGAAATGGGTTATTTGGCTTGGGGCCTAGGCCCTTGCACCCGTGCACCCCGTACCACCTCATATGGTTAGCACAACCTCCTAGGAAGTGGATAATGTATAGTTCATTCTGAGGTGGGCCTGCTTGTGCCAAGTGACGATTTATCAAATAACGAGTGAAAACTCATTTATTTCCCAAACAACCTTAAGTAACTTAAGTTGCTATAAATAGAGCTTCTTGCTCATCCATTTCATTCCTACCAAACTAAGAGCAAGAGAAGGGAGAAAGGAGAAGAAGAAGAAGAAGAATAAGAAGAGCAAGGGAGAAGAGGAGGAAGTGAGCAAGGGAGGTCACCTACCCATTGAAGGTAAGTTCCTCTCTCTCTCTACCTTTTAGGTTGTCTCTCTCTCCTTCCCCATTCTTAACCTGGGCTAGGTTTGGGGAAACCTTAATCGAAATCCCTCTACCCACCTACCCAATCTACAAATTGAATGGGGGATTTTGGTGTCGGGGACCTAATCAAGCAAGTTAACCACTCACCATTGAGTGTGAAGCAATCTACATGAAAATCCCCAATTTTGGCAACCCAAATCCCTAGGATTTGGGAATTTGCCCAAATCTTGTATTACCAAACATCCTAACCTAACCCTAGGTTGGGGAAATGATGTCTTACATCTAAAGTAAGGATAGAATGGTCACAATTGGATCTAGGGACCTTATAGAAGAAACACAAACTGATTTTCCAAAATTATAGCAACTTAGACCCAAAATTGACAAAAATGATCAAGTCCCTAGAATCTAAGTAATCTAAGCAACTAACTATGCTATTCCTAGACAAAGTAGGATGTGTGAGTGCTCCCTACATTTAGAATAACCCTAGAACCATAAACATTAGCTTGTAGGCAATGCAAAAGAAGGGGAAAATGAGAAATTGAGTTGGGATTAGCACAACACATAGAATCACACACATCCAGGCACTTAAAAGGACCCATGTGGTCACCACAAGTCGATAAGCATCGATCGATAAAGCACCAAGCACACTGTTTTGACCCTATTTTTGATTGATCATTTGAATTATAGGAAGACCTTCCCCATGCCTATAATTGGCCATAAAACCCCTTGGTTTCCAATAAATAGAAATGTCAAGCAGTAAGGTTACGCGACACGAGAGCACCAGCAATTGGTGCCCATCAACAAGTGACCATACTGAACCTATGTTCCAATATTGGTTTACGATCATAATTAGAATATAATGAGGATAATTAAAGGATATAAATGTTAACTTAAATCCATTTAATTGGTTAGGAACCTAACCTACCAAGGTACGCGATTTCGAGAATTTAGCGAATAGTTGATTTCGGGGTGACCGAGGTGAGTGGGTGTTGTGTGCATTTTATAGAGTGTTTATAACATGTTGTTTATGTGCATGGCCATGATGCATTGCATATTATTAAATTGGTATATATGGTGAATGTGATGTTGCGTAATGGTATAATAGCATGTGAGTGTGGATGACTGGCATGCAAGGTAGTCGAAGAATGGGTTTCGACACTGCATGCTCAGGGTGTGTATTGTGAAGATTGGGATGTAGGGTAGCCGAAGGTCTAGTTCCAGCATTGCATGCCCATGGTGTGTGAGTGTGGGGTATAGGGTAGCTGAAGGTTGGTTTTCGACACTGTATGCCCACAGGGTGTGTGAGTATGACAGTGATGTGGCATGCATCATGATAGAAGGCATTGGGGTTGGATAACCACCTTGGTGCTATAACCCTTTCCAATAGGGGTTTATATATTGGCTAATCCTACGGTTCGAAGGACCAAGGTTGGGGAAATTTATGGTGACCGAGGTGAGTGGATGCAAAATCGTGACAAACCCTTCACACAATGTTTGATTTGGTGTTGTGGTATAGCCTATACATGATGTTTGATTTGGTGTTGTGGTACATATGGGGGATCATTAATAGGGTTTTTCGGGTAACAGTGTTTGGTATCAGAACCGAAATGCTCCTGTAGCGCAACTAGCTTATATCCTCGGGGACTGATAACAGACATTCGTGATTGGGGATACCACCTATGTTGCAGTAGCACTAACACCTAATATGGATTAATAAATTGTTGATTAGATTGTATCAGGCTAGGAGAATAACCCTTGTGCTATGTGCCACTGGATACCTTATCGTATCCAGTTAGCCTTTTCCCCCAGGATCCAGAGTAGGGAGGTACAATCATAACACCACAACTACACTTACATATGTCTCAGCTCCTATAAACAAATAGTATGGTATATATATACAGAATACATAATTCTAGTGTCTACTACATGATAGGATATATTGTATAATTATATTTGATTTTCAGCACTTCTCCGAAACAAATATTTACAATGCTACCCATTATATCAGTAGTAGAGACATATACATCATATGCTTAGTTCAACGGAATATATACACAAAAAGAGTATCTCTGTCTATTTATCCTATCAACAGAAGATCTGGCCTCTGAAGGCACAGTCGTCGCATCCACATTCTGGTCCATGGTCGGTCTCACTCTTTGGAACACTTGGTAGAAAGTCCATGGCCATTGCCGTATAATCTATGCTGGCAGTCGGTAAAATATTAGTTTCATCATCTAAAGAGAGTAAATGAATGTGAGCATGACATGATCAGTGAGGGTGTAGGGGCAGGCAAGCGAACACAATACAAATGATGCAATCATGATCCACACCTTATATGATGCTCATGGATTCATTTAAATTACACTACTACCTAATCCATTACTAAGTCTGTATGAGTGGTATTGTAATACCCTACTTCTTAAACCCGGTCTGATTACACGGTTGACCCGGTTTAACCATGCAGGACCTGAACTGGAGAGAGTTAAGGCGGTTCCTTATGGACCATGATGGCAAGGGTGACCTTAAACACAGGCTGGCCAGACAAGTCCAAGCCAATGCCAGAGGAGACGGGAGTACCCAAGCCGTGTACATGCACAAATCATAAGGCCATGTACGGATAAAGCAGGTATGTAGCCATATTTTAAAATGCATACGTTCAATATACCTTATGCCGAGAGGGTGATTCGTGCCGAGAGTCGAATCCCATCAAAATCCCACTTGTTGGCCAATTTCTGGCTCTCAGGTGGGCGGTCACAGGTGGGCGCATCCACCCACCTGAGTGACCCACCCATGTGATTACTTAGTTAATTTAGAAAGTATAAATAGCATTTATGAGTTTCCATTTTCTCATTTATGTCATTCGGGTGGTTGGTGAAAAGAGTAAAGAGGAGAGAGAAAAGGAAGGAGAAAAAAGAACGGAGAAGAAGAAAGGGGAGGAAGAAGAAGAAGGGGAAGGATTTAAGCAGCACCGAGGCTTGATCTTCCCATTTCGACGCCGGAAAAGTGATCTCCAATACGAGATCTACGTTTAGAGGTGAGCAAAGGCTGGGTTCCTTAAACTTTCACCATACCCAAATGAAACCCTTGATTTGGGTACAGTTTCTTGAGGTCTCGTAAATCCCCTTTGAGATGATGAATCTAAGGTTTAATAGATGGTTTATGTGTTGATTTTGAAGGATTTGAAGGAGTGTTTCCACGGTTGGAGGAGCATTGGTGAAGGATTTGAAGGAGTGTTTCCACGGTCAGACCCTCGGGGCCCAACCGGCGGGCCAACCTGCCCGCCGGTCTTAGCAGGGCCCTCGGGCCCAACCGGTGGGCCCAATCGGTGGGCCGATCTACGGGACGACCTGCCCACCGGTCAGGACCGGTGGGTCTAACTGGTGGGTCATGATAGGTGGGCTGTCCGACCCACCCGAGAGGCTCCCAAAGTGATTTTTGCGTCTGAATGGACCCAAAATGGACGTGCGACCTTCTTTTAGGATTCTAAACATGATTTTGTTATTGGATCGTGTAATTTTGATCCCAAATGGTGAAATGCTAACCCCGTTCACTTATGTTAGGTTCACCAAAACATATGCTTCTCGCACCAGATCTCACCCATACCGAGCGTGAGTCCTTGTACACTATAGGTAAGTGGGGAGAGGACGTTTGGCATTATTTTAAGGCTTGTTGTGCATCATTCCATTGTATCTAGATTAGCCATGTCATCATGCAAATTATATGTAGCTTAGCCATCCTCACATTATTTTATGCCATGTGTGTTGTGATTATTTTCTCAATGTTAAATGATGATGTGCTTGTGTGATGAATGTTGACATCATTGTGCATAATGTATTAATAGACTAGATGCTGTAGTCGGCTTGGAAACGAGTGCATTGGTGGCCCGTGGAATGGGACGCGGGGCACTATGCAATCGTACTATGTCATATAAGAGCATGCGGTGTAGGATTATCATCTTCCCGTGCTACGACCCTTTCCAATAGGGGTTGAGATGTTGGGTTACCATTTAGGGGGAAGCAGTGGTCATGGTTGTCAGGTCACTGTGGCGGTTAGACATACGCCCGACTGGTCATTAGGACAGTCGGTAACCTCAGTTGTATATTCAAGAGGGCCAATAGTACTGCTTTTAAATTGCTGGAGTCAGCACCTTTAATTTTTGTCATTTACTTTATGTTGAGAGCTGGTGGTCGGCATGTTTTACTATTCTGAGTACTCACGGTGGGCCTTCTCCGACAGCGTATGGGCGTATCGCAGGATGGAGTTTGCGGCTCGTACCCAGAGTATACACGCACTGTGGTTGTAGTAGCACTAAACCAAGGACTTAGTAATGTTGTTTAGGTGGATGTGATTAAAAATGAATTGCATAGCATATAGTGCATATGGTTGTGATTTGTTGTATGGACTGCTGTGTGGTCCTTCTTTTCACTTACTGAGCTAGTGAGCTCATCCCACGTGTGCACCTCTTTTAGATGATTTTGCAGGTCATCAATCTGATGAGCACGGGTTGGGCCCCACAGTTGAATTCCCTGAAGAGGATTGGTGGGTCCTCGAGGAATTAGAGCACGGCACGGATTTCTCGTGCGAGGGCTGTGCTGCGAGACCGTAGCTTTGATACCGAGCTGAGCTCTACTGTTGATATCGAGCTGAGTTCTTCTTCTAATACCGAGCTGAGCTCTACTTTTTGATACCGAGCTGAGCTTTACCTTTGATGCCGAGCTGAGCTCTACTTTTGATACCGAGCTGAGCTTTACCCTTTGTGTTTTTGATGATCCCTTTTGTGTACTTGATATGTAAATTGTATTCTTTTGTGTAAATATCATGCCTGCGGGCCCACATGTACTTAACTATGTATTACAATTTGGGTATCAAGTATATTGGGAATATTTACAGGTAAATTAAGTCTTTCGCTGAACTGATGAACACTTTCTTAGTTGTGTGTATGCTGTGGTGGGATACTGTATCAGATGATCCTGACAGGTTTGGGTTAACTGATGTTAACCCGGTCACCGGTCCGATTTTGTGTGAACGGGGTGTGACAACGGTGGTATCAGAGCGTGATGCTCTATTCCACTCACCGCATACCATTAAACCCCATAGAATCTATAATAGGAAATGGGATTGGGTTAATGTAAAAAATTTAAAGAGATAAAAGCCAAAGAAAGAAAGTAATAAAAATGGTTGTATTTAGATATTGCATTCATGGCATGCGTGAGAGAAAATGAAAGGTTAATTAATTGATGTCATAACCCATCGAGTACGAGTTTGACGAAATTTTGGCAGCATAACAATGTAAAACAAGATTTCCAAAAATTTCCAGACAAACACCTGATAGACAACAGATATATATATATCAATAATCATAATTAACAAAAGATACCACAACTAAACTACACAAGTATTCAAACATACAAATTCACCACAAACCACCATCAAAACACATCACCCCATAAATAAGTCCAATTACAGAGAAAGTACAAAGAATGAGAAAAGAAAGAAAAAAATACAATAAGATCAACAAAATGAAACATGTGAGAAGCTGGTGTGGACGACCTAAGTCCTCACTGATCATCGTCATCGTCATCGTCCAATACTACTACTCCGTTCACCTGAGGTCTAGAGTTAACGTTGAGTCGACGGTCGTAGTAGTCGAACCTCGAGTTCACCAGTTATACATCCCTCCGAAGTCGGCCAAAATCTGCTGAGATGGCATTGGCCGTTGTATCCAAGTCCTGGCCTAGCCTGAGAAAGGAATTCCCCAAAGTAGCCTGCCTCTCCAGGATGTTTTCCTCCCTAGAAGCACTCTCATCCAGTCTCCTTAGTAGCTGATCTTGCCCTTCCTTCAAGGCCCTCATGGTGGTCATCATGCCCTCAAAATCAAAGGTGCCACTCTCAGGTGGTGGGGCTCTGTGCTGTGGGCCTGCATCTCTAGTGAAGCCAGGATCAACACCTCTCGACTCCTGAGGCACCTCCTTAATGATGTCCTCGTCCACAAAATCATCCTCCCCACCCTAAGGAACATAGTCCTCATCCTCCTCACTAGACTCCTCCTCCATGGGAACATCCTCCATAGGGGCAGCCCTCCTATCTCTACCTCTCTGAGCTCCTGCTCTCTGAGGTACATCCATAAGAGTGTGCAGGCCCATCCTCAATAGATTCCCCCTGTCAAACTTATCTGCTGGCATCTTCCCCTCCTCACCACTCAGGTCCACCCCAAAGGACTCAAAGATCCTAGTGAGGATCCTGCCATATGGAAATCCTCCATCCTCGGGGTGAGAAGTATGGTGCTCCATGGTCTTGAGGATGACGTAAGGCAAGCACAAGTGCTCGACACCTTCCTCTAAGGCCGTATAGATGCAGTAAGTTAAGAAGGCTGCCATGAAGCCCACCTGGTTCCGATGACCTCCTCTGGGGAGCAAGTTGAACTGGACCAAATGGGCAAACACATGAACCTCCAGGTAAAATGACGTCTCGGAATCCGGACGCTCCGTGCTGCCACAGATGGTCTCATAGATGTGGTCCGGTGTCTCTGAACTCATGAACGGGCCCATGGGCTTACTCCTGGGAGGACTGTAGAATCGATGCCCAGCTGAGGAGATACCCAAAATGCTAGCTAGGGTGTCCATGGTCAACTGAATGTCCACCCCCTTCACCATGCTGGTTATCACATACTCCCCATACTGGTAGGAAGCCTCTAGGTTACAGTAGAATCTATGAACCAGCTGCTCGTAGCACGGAAGGTCTATGTGGAGGATAGACTGCCAGCCCAGTGCGGTGAACCTCTCCTGAAGCTGAGCCTTGTGGAAGTCATCAACTACCACAGTCTTCTCCATCATTACAGACCTCTTATGGAAGTCCTGCCATTTGGTTGCTGCCTCTGAACAGCGAAAGAGTTCCTCGTCATAGTCGGAAGAATCACTAGGGGCAGGTCCAGGTCGCCCTGTGAGAGGGGCTGGGGAACTAGTCCCCTCACTCTTCCATTTGGAAGCGGTGGTCTTACGCCGAGTAGAAGAGGATGCGGGTGCCTTGCCCTTGCGAGAAGACATCCTAGCAAGAAAAGAGGGAAAAATGGTGAGTAAGGGAAAAAAAAAAGGGAATAACAAAGGGAATAAGTAGGTGGGTGAGCAATATGAGGAAGCCCCAAAATCCAAATCATGGCAAAATAGAAAAGTGACAAAAGGCATATAAAGCATGGCAACTAAGGAATGGAAAAACCCTAATTCTCCATGTGCAAGTTCAATCTAAGAAAAAATTTAAAAGACTCACAATAGAGTAAAGCTTGAAGCTACAGGTCTAAGATTGAAATGCCATCGTATGCAATCAAGCATATGCAAAAAAAAAAAAACATCTGCTAATATGCTATTGAGGTCCACAAATACGAAAGGATATAAAGAGAATCAATGAAACCCAACACAAAAAGATGGATTTTCATGGGAAGAAATGGGATTTCAAACATAAGGACTTTCTATGATCTCTACAGCATGTTAAGTACAAATCAAACATAAGGCATTGCATTAAGTTATTAATTGGGAAGAAAAGAGCAGAAATTGAAGAAATCCCCAAATTTGAGAAAACTAGGGCACGGTTGGGGTTTTCTCTCAAAAAGTGGGAAGTAAATCCTAAAACTAGAAACAAATCATAGAGAGAACATTACATTCACATGAAATCACTGTTCTATGGAAAGAAACATGGAAAGGAATTGAGATTGAAGACTACTCATGAGTTCTACCCCCAAAAT
>NC_056559.1:167655-174450 GCF_013358625.1 Macadamia integrifolia | reverse complement strand
ATGAGCAATGTTGAAGCAGATATGAGGTCAGTTGAGTAATTGAGATTTAAACTCATAGGATAGGAAGATGCGTATGGGCACTCCTATGTACTTTGAACTCTCACATCTATAGGATTGGAAAAATGCATATGGGCACTTCTATAGATGGTTGTGTCCCACACTGGGAGAGATTGCTTTAGAGAGAGATGTTATAGTTCTTTGTTACTGAAGTCAAAGAGGAAGAGTGCTCAAGTGGAAGGTATTGATTTTGAGGAAACTTTTGCTCCAGTGGCAAGACTTGAGGCTATCAGATTGTTCTTGGCTTTTTTAGTGTACAAGGGGTTCAAGGTCTATCAGATGAATGTCAAATTAGCTTTTCTAAATGAAAACTTGAAAGAGGAGGTTTACATAGAGTAGCCTAATGGGTTTTAGCTGAATGAGGACCCCACTCTTGTGTGCGATTGAAGAAGGCATTGTATGGTTTAAAACAAGCTCCAAGGGCATGGTACTCTAGATTGGACTCTTACTTGTGCAAGTTGGGTTTTAAGAAAAGCTTAGTGGACAATAATCTCTACATCAGAACTGAAGAAAACAGTCAGCTTGTAGTGGTTATGTACGTAGATGATATCATCTTTGGGGGTCACAAAGATGAGTTGTGCAGAGATTTTGCAATGAGGATGTATGATGAGTTTGAGATGTCCATGGTGGGTAAACTATCATTCTTCTTGGTTTTGCAGATTAGTTTGAAGAAGGAAGGTATCTTCATATCTCAGTCCAAGTATGTGAGGTAGATGTTGAAGAGATTCATCATGGAGGATTGTAAGCCAGTTAGTACACCTATGATGACTGGATGTAAGTTGCACAAGGAAGATAACTCTCCATCAGTTGACCTATAATACCCTACTTCTTAAACCCGGTCTGATTACACGGTTGACCCGGTTTAACCATGCAGGACCCGAACCGGAGAGGGCTAAGGCGGGTTCCTTATGGACCATGATGGTAAGGGTGACTTTGAACACAGGTTGGCCAGATAAGTCCAAGCCAGTGCCAGAGGAGACAGGTGTACCCAAACCGTGTACATGCACATATCATAAGGCCTTATACCGATAAAGTAGGTATGTAGCCGTATCTTAAAGCGCATACGTATATTATATCTTATGCCGAGAGTTAGATTCGTGCCGAGAGACGAATTCCATCAAAATCCCACTTGTTGGCCAATTTTTGGCCCTCAGGTGGGCGGTCACAGGTGGGCACATCCGCCCACCTGAGTGACCCACCCATGAGGTTACAAGATGACTTAAAAGGTATAAATAGCTATCATTATATTTTTCCTTTTTCTCATTTATGACACTCAGACGTTTGGTGAGAAGAGTAAAGAGGAGAGAGAAAAGAAGGGAAAGAAGAGGAAAAGAGAAGGAAGAGGAAGAAGAGATGGATTTCAGTGGTGCCGAGGTTTGATCTTCCCATTCCGACACCGGAAGAGTGATCTCTAATACGAGATCTACGTTTAGAGGTGAGCAAAGGCTAGGTTCCTTAAACTTTCACCATACCCAAACGAAACCCTTGATTTGAGTAGAGTTTCTTGAGGTCTCGTAGATCCCCCTTGAGATGATGAATCTAAGGTTTAATAGATGGTTTATGTGTTGATTTTGAAGGATTTGAAGGAGTCTTTCCACGGTTGGAGGAGCATTGGTGATTTGAAGTGATTTTGGGGTCTTTGAACGAGTTCTTGGGCAAAGAAGGTAAGATGGTTTCCATTCCTTAAATCTAACCTAGATCTAGGTTAGAACCATCTTATGAGACCTTGAATGTGTGAAGAATGGGTTTGAAAAAGCCTCATTTGATTCCCCAAAGGTTGGGGGAAGTTTGGGAAAAAATGGCATTTTCCCACCAAGATCGGTGGGCCAAACCGGTGGGCCAAATGGCCAACCTGAGGGCACCCGTCTGAGAGGGCAGACCCTCGGGGCCAACCGATGGGCCCAACCAGTGGGCCAACCGATGGGCCGACCTGCCCGCCAGTCAGGACCGGTGGGTCTGACTGGTGGGTCATGACAGGTGGGCTGTCTGACCCACCCGAGAGGCTCCCAACGTGATTTTTACTTCCGAACGGACCCAAAACGGACGTGCAACCTTCTTTTAGAATTCTAAACATGATTTTGTCATTGGTTCGTGTTAATTTTGGTCCCAAAATGATGAAATGCTAACCCCATTCACTTATGTTTGGTTCACCAAAATGTACGCTTCTCGCATCGGATCTCACCCGTACCGAGCGTGAGTCCTTGTACACTACAGGTAAGTGGGGAGAGAATGTTTGGCCTTATATTAAGGCTTGTTTGGCATTCATTTAATTGTATCTAGACTAGTCATGTCATCATGCGAATTATGTGTACTTAGCCATCCTCATATTATTATAACTTGTGTGATGTGTTTATTTTCTTAATGTCAAATGATGATGTGAATATGTGATGAATGATGACATCATTGTGTATAATGCATTAGTAGACTAGATGTCATAGTCGACTTAGAAACGAGTGCATTGGTGGCCCGTGGAATGGGATGCGGAGGCACTATGCAATCGTACTACGTCATATAGGAGCATGCGGTGTAGGATTATCATCTTCCCGTGCTATGACCCTTCCCAACAGGGGTTGAGGTGTTGGGTTACCATTTGAGGGGAAGCAGTGGTCGCGGTTGTTGGGTCACTGTGGCTGTTAGACATACGCCCGACTGGTAATTAGGACAGTCGGTAACCCCGATGGTATATTCAAGAGGGCTAATCGTACTATTTTTAAATTGTTGGAGTCAGCACCTTTAATTTCTATCATTTATTTTATATTGAGAGCCGGTGGTCAACATGTTTTACTTTTTTGAGTACTCACGGTGGGCCTTCTCCGACAGCCCTATGGTCGTATCGCGGGATAGAGTTCGTGACTCGTACCTGGAGTATACGTGCACTATGGTTGTAGTAGCACTAAACCAAGGACTTAGTAATGTTGTTTAGGTGGATGTGATTAAAAATGAATTACATAGCATATAGTGCATATGGTTGTAATTTTTTATATGGACTACTATGTGGTCCTTCTTTTCACTTACTGAGCTAGTGAGTTCATCCCACGTGTGTACCTCTTTTAGATGATTTTGCAGGTCATCAACCTGAAGAGCACGGGTCGGGCCCCACAGTTGAATTCCCTGAAGAGGATTGGTGGGTCCCCGAGGAATTAGAGCACGACACAGATTGCTCGTGCAAGAGCTGTGCTGCGGGATCGCAGCTTTGATACCGAGCTGTGCTGCGGGACCGCAACTTTGATACCGAGCTGAGCTTACTGTTGATACCGAGCTGAGCTCTTCTTCTGATACCAAGCTGAGCTCTTCTTCTGATACCGAGCTGAGCTCTAACTTTTGATACCAAGCTGAGCTTTACCTTTGATGCCTAACTGAGCTCTACTTTGATACCGAGCTGAGCTGTACTCTTTGTGTTTTTTATGATCCCTTGTGTGTACTTGATATGTAAATTGTATTCTTTTGTGTAAATATCATGCCTGCGGGCCCATGTATTACAATTTAGGTATCAAGTATAATGGGAATATTTACAGGTAAATTAAGCCTTCCACTGAACTGATGAACACTTTCTTAGTTGTGTGTATGCTGTGGTTGGATACTGTATCAAATGATCCTGGTAGGTTTGGGTTAACTGGTGTTAATCCGGTCACCGGTTCGGTTCTGTGTGAACGGGGTGTGACATGACCACACCTCGTATAGTTCAATGATTGGTAGCCTATTATATCTGACAGCTAGTAGGCCTGACATCTTACAAGTTGTGCGTGGTAGCCAGGTCCTAAGTAGGACCAAAAGAGACACATATGGCAGCAGTGAAGAGAATTTTCAGATATCTGAAAGGGACTAGTGAGTTTGGGTTATGGTATCCGAAAGTCAAGAGCTTTACTTTGTCAGCTTTTTCAGATGCAGATTGGGCCAGATGTGTAGATGACATGAAGATCACCAGTGGTGGTGCATTCTATTTGGGGAGCAGCTTGGTGGCATGGCATAGTAAGAAGCAAGAGTCAGTCTCTCTTTCAACTGCAGAGGCAGAATACATTGCAGCTACATCTTATTATACACAACTATTGTGGATAAAGCAGATGTTGAAGATTTGAGTATGGAGGTTGAGCAGGCAGTGCCACTATATTGTGACAATACTAGTGATATCAATATCTCTAAGAACCCAGTGATGCATTCTAGAACAAAGCACATTGCTATCCGGTATCATTTCTTAAGAGACAAGGTGATGGAAGGTGAAGTAAGGATGGAGTTTGTTCCCACAGCAGAGCAGGTGGCTGATATCATCACTAAACTGCTTCCCAAAGATTAGTTTGAGTTCCTTAGACAGAAGCTGGGAGTGGTGGTTCTTCCAAAGCACTAGTAGCATTGGGAGAGCGGAAGCAAGTTGCTTGATGTTGCTACCCCTCAGGGGGAGTCCATTGGTTCCACCCTTTGTACTTATTGTCAAAGGGGGAGAGAGTTATTCATCGGAGCTTTAGAGTGCATTAGTGATGAGGTGGTTGCAACAACTCCAAAGGGGTAGATTGTTGTTTTATGGTTGTCCTTGTTGGCAACCCGGCCACGTGACGGTGATGACGTGGCCAGTTTGGGTGATGTGGATGAAAATGATAATATGGCAGTGTCTAATGTCACCGATGAGATAACAGAGCCGGTTGGTATGCATGGAGTGGTCTAATACATCATTAATAGGTGGTGCAGGTTTTTGGGTCAAAACTGAAAAAATTGGCCTATTTATGCTCGGGGGCATTTTCGGTATTCAAAATAACATTTTTGGAAGATTAGTTCTTCATGAAAAAGATAGATTGTAATTTACCTAGTCCAGTGCATTTGATTTTGTCATATTCTGATACCGTATGAAGAAGTTACGACATTTGTGGTAGTCGAGGGTAGTTACGGCATTGAAAATGACTTTTTTAAAGGAAGTGTTCTCCATATAACAATACGATAAAACTCCAATCTTTCCAACGGTTTTGATTTCATCACGTTCTGATTTCCTATGAGAAAGTTGCATCATTAGAAATGTCTAAGGGCATTTTGGTCTTTTTACATGGCTGAGTCAGATGATTAAGTCTTCTGAAAATTCATAGAGCGTCCAGTTACGGTTCCAACACACTTCGTTTCATCTTGATTAGATATTGTATGAAAAAGTTATAAGTATTTCCGTGAAGCCGGTTTGAAAATCCGAACTAGAAAATCAACAGATGCTCTCGGTGTTGGGTGGATTTTCTAGATTTTAATTTTGAAATTTCAGGGGTTTTTGTGTAATTTCAAGGTTTTAAAGGTCTGAGTTGATAAGGGATTTTTGGCATTAAAGTTTATAGAAGCAGGGGCTTATGTGTATATAAGAGAATCAGAGGGATCCTTAATACACGGCTCAGATTGAGCCATGTCGGTCAGATTCCGATCTGACGGTTCGTACAAGAGCTTGCATTGAAGATGATTATCCGAGGCTTCTCATTGGTGGAGTGTCTTAGATATGATGGTCTGGCGCTACACCATATTGCATTGACTAGTGTGTGTCGCATGTGCATCATCACCGAAGTTTAGATTCCAATCCCTTAGATATGGATCAAGTAGATCTTATAGATCCAGATCTAATGGTCTATAAATGATTCTCCTTTATGGATTAAGCCGACATAGATCCGGAAATACGCTGATGTAGCCAATCCATGGTGGACAACACATCTGACGATGACAGCGCCTACGTCATGATGACGTCATCGAGATTCAAATCTAATGGTTTGGATCTATTGTTCGTTGGTTTAATCGGACGGATTAGATTATAAGATCTTTTATATGAGATCTACGGTCAGATTTCGCCCCTGTTGCACGCACCGCCGGTGTAGCCTACACCACTCATACGAAGATTCTATTTCAGGCTATCTCATTGCTCCAACTTCAAATGGTCATATCTCCCTCATTTTAACTCGGACTTGGGTGATTTAAGTTGGAGATTCTTCATCTCTCCGAGCTCTACACACCAGGGGAAAGAAATTAGGCAGAGGGGTTACTGAGATGGTCATAAAAATGAGTTGAAGCTCATAGAAGGCCAAGTGTTTGAATGAAAGACTTTCATCCTCTTGCACTTCATCCATAGCCCCCATTAGAGGCTTAGGAAGCTGCTGGAAACCAAGGTCGTAAGCTCTATTGGTTGTTGCCAAGAGGAAGAAAAAAGAATTGAAAGAGAAGAGAAGAAGAGGGAAATAGAGAAGAAGTTTTCCCCTCTCTTTTTGTGTGTCTTGAATGTCTCTCAAGAGAGATTTTCTCAAATCCAATTAATGGAGTTTGATGGTTCTTGTTGAGAATACTATTTCCCCATTAAAGCTTAAGGAAGACTAGAAGAGGAGAAGTAGAGAGAGAGAGAGGAGTGTGTGTGTGTGAATGTGAATGCCATTGTTGCTCCATGAAAGTAAAGACAAGGAGAAAAGAAAGAAGAAGAAGAAGAAGAACCTAGAATTTGGTTTTTGCGAGTTGCTTCAAGAAACCCAAGTGCTAACCGGGGTTGAAGCATGGGTGGCACCGAGACAACGTGATTATATTTTCATCAAGTGGAGATCGATATTATTGCATCTCCAATGGTTACTCCTTGCCAAGGTAACCTCACTTTTGCCAAATTTCCATTATTATAAATCATTGTAGGCAAGATGTTTGATAAAATGCCTAAGTGATAGTTGTAGTCTATTTGGGGGGAAATTTGCATGTATGAGTGCTTCACTATAGGGCATTGTTATAAGCCCAACTTTTTTTTTTTTTTTT
>NC_056559.1:141610-163955 GCF_013358625.1 Macadamia integrifolia | reverse complement strand
ATGTTAGCTTCAAAATTCAATGATATGTGATTCCTTATTTCTTATTTCTCACATTTTTATTGTTTTTTTTTTTTTTTTATACATGTTCATTTATTTTAAAAAAATATGACTCATCTTATTAGATAAAAATCCTCTGCAATTCCCATCTCGTGCAATTCCATGTTATTCTATGTGCAGAACTTGACAAATGTCCAAATTTTAATGAACGGTTCAGATGAGTTCTTGGTTGATTTTTCACCAAAACCTGGTTTGAAGTAAACTGAATCGATCCGTTTGAAGGTTCAAACCAGATCGGTGAGTGATTTGAATTAGGTCTCTCAAGGAAACCTAAAACTCACGAAACTCTCTCTCCTTCTAATTGATTTTCTCATTCTGATCGTCTAAAAGGTGAGGTTCTAGTCTGTGCTCTCACGGTGGGATCACTCTTTGTTACCCTCAATCGCGTCGAAGCTCTCAAGGGACCTACTTGTCTAATCCATCATCTCTAGTGACTAGCTTGAGCAGTTCCAGAGAAGGCAACCTTGATAAAAGTGAGCTCTTGATGCTCTTTGCGAAATCCACTCTAGCATCAAAGCTCATTGGGTCCACTGCCACTATGAATGCTTGGATTCCATCCGCGTAGCTAGGGGTGTCAATTCCTAAACTGAACCGGTAAAATCGGCCGGACCGAACCCATAACAACACGGACCAAACAGAACCGAAGCCTTATTCGTTCGGTTCGGTTCAGAGTATTGCAACCCCAAAACCAAACCGAACCCCACCGAAAACCGGATGAACCCGAAACCAAACCAAAACCCGGACCGAAACTGAAACCAAACCTATAAGAAACCGAAACACTCCAAAATTCATTAAAAAAATCAAAATTTGCATAGTTTTGTATACATTTGTGTGGAAAGTCGAATCAAAACTAGACCAAAAACCAAAACCAACCCGGTTATAAATCGATTTAAGAAACCGAAGGCAAACCGAAACTAAACTGCACCGAAACCGAAATCGAAACCAAACCGAAACTGGAATTTCCTTATTGGTTCGGTTTCGGTTTCAACTTTTCCACACCGAAACCGACTCAACCCGGACCGACCGATTGACACCCCTACGCGCAGCCGAGGTCTTCAGTCACCATAGCTCACTTGCCTGTCTTTGCCACCTGGACTGATTCTTAAGCTTTCTCTGCTTTGTTTCAAAGAACCCAGCTTTCCCTGTTTAAAGTTCTGTGAATAGAAGTAGAGAAAGGGTAAAAAGAAAAAGAAAATAAAAGGCAACAAAGAGAATAAGAGAGAGACTGACGATTTGAATGAAGGTCAAGTAGGACCATTAATCTGTAAAACAAACCTGAGAATTGAAAATATCTGAGGGGGCCTTTCTAGGCATGGAATGAAAGATTTTGCAGAATTGGTTGAAACCAACCATTAATGATTGAGTTTCTATAGAATGATTTGGAAATTTGGGGTGGTGGTGGTGGTGATCCATTTATGTTCAAATCTCAAATGTATTCTCTCTTTTAATCCTGCCAACTATTGACCAACCATCTCACTTCTAATCTTTACTTTCCAATACACACCATTACCATTTCTCAGCTTTTACCATCTCAGGTTTTCCCCAAAGGTTGCAGACGTTCCATCTTGATATTCAAAAAGGGTTAGATTCTGTAAAATGTGGACTTTATGTGGTAGTAGGTTTAGATTTGATGGCTATTAATTTGATCTTGCATTTGCGTTTAAACCCACCGTGAGAGCACAGACCAGAACCTCCCCTTTTAGAAGATCAGAGCGAGAAAATTAAGTAGAAGGAGCTTCCACCGAGAGCTTCTCAATCGTATGCAAACAACCTTCTATTCTACCGAGCTTGGATGAAAGCCCAAACCAGAACCTCTCCTTCATTTAGCAGCGAGGGTGTAAGAGACGGAGAGAGCCGTTTGAGAGAGAGAGAGTACCGTGAGTTTTAGATTTCCTTGAGAGACCTAATTCAAATCACTCACCGGTCTGGTTTGAACCTTCAAATGGATCGATTCAGTTTACTTTAAATCAGCTTTTGGTGAAGAATCAACCAAGAACTCATCTGGACTGTTCATTAAAAGTTGGACACGTGTTGAGTTCTGCACATAGAATAACATGAATTGCACAATATGAGAATTGTAGAGGATTTTTATCCCATCTTACAACGTATCCTTGATCAGGCCGAATTCACCATTTTTTTTTTTTTAAGACAAGTCAAGTCATGTTTTCCAACTATGAACATAAAAAAGATATAACATCCAAGATTTTGCAAGTACTCACGTTCAGTAGACAACGAGTGTAGTGCATAAGTAAACTATTGCAAGGTCATAGATCAACTAGCTCTCGTTTGTCAAGGGATGACTACTACATGAGCTTGAAAGTTAAGAACAGAACAAGCTACGTCTCTTTTCCGACCCACTCTAGCGAGAACACTTCTTTGATGCCGAACTTTATAAGAGTGCTCTACAACCAAATTGTAACGTTAGTGGCTTAGCTTTGGTTAAACCTCGTTTTTTTCTATTTTTCTGCGATTCCTTACAATCAAGCTAGTTATCGAAAGAAAAAAAAAAAAAAAAAAAGGCCTATAACTTGTTTCACATTATCACTAGATCAAGTTTTCCTTCACCCACATTATAGAGAAAATCTCTTCAGTCACATAATCTGATCCTTTGATCAAATGGTATTTCAGACATTCAAGGATATACAAAGAGTCAATGACAAGACTCACTATTTCAAAAGTTCAATCATTGTGTCAAATAACGAGTTCAATCATTCTGTCAAATAACGATAGATGAAAAGATTTTTCATCCTAGGTCGTTCATTTGCCTTGTATGATACGACTTTGATATGGTGATAAGCTGAGTCTAACCAATTGTGGTTACACAAAGCAATACTTTTTTTTTCTTAAATGTTGGTCTGTTTGTGTTTCTCTCCCTCTCTCTTTCTACGATGGTGAGGACTGAGTCACTGAAGATGGCAACAACTCAGTTTTTTGACTCGGGGAAACTCACTGTTTAGGAATCAAGCAATGGTTCTCTTGTAGCCAAGTCTTAGAAAAATCCCAGGAAATGACCATAAAATCAATTTTATTTCAGAGGAAAAAAAAACTATAACTTCACCCAATTCAACTCTTTCATTTTGGATTATATCATCCCAAATGGACTCTTAGCCTTGTATGTGCATGTAAGGTCATTATCCCCTCGCCCACTCGGATATGTATTAAGGCTATGATGATCGAAAACAAGCAAGACAAGGAACCTAATCCGCATAAGACGATACAGGGGGATCAATTGCTTACAAATCGTGATGCTCATAAGCCGCCAGCCCAGCCATGCCTTGGGCCACAAGGAAGTTCAGAACGGTCCAATTATAGAAACAAAAAATCTAAAACGATGCAAAAAAGAATGAAAATCACAAACTATCACACTATGCAACAATTTACATGGTTCAAAAATGTTGCCTACAATCGAGATGAGAAATGTTGCAATATCAATGGAGAATACGATTACAGACACTTATCTTCTCAACTCATATTACAAAGAATAAACACATTGCTGCAACTTTATAGTGAAACCTATGTGAACACACATTAACAAAACGCAAGCAATGGACTACAAGACAGTGTAACCCCAACACCAAGCTCCAACACAGCCTTGGGAGTCTAATCTCTGAAGTCTGATTTCAAGGAGTTGGTTAGAAGTGGCCGGGGCAAGGGGGTTGTTTCTTTAAGTTGAACTTTCCTACAACGGCGGCTCGTCTATGAAATGAGATCACTGGTTAGAAGGTGATTAACGGAGGTTTTGTCAATACCAATCAATATAATCAATCACCAGAGGGAAAAGGAAATGGAAAAATGGTGGTCAAAATCAGCTCAGAGCTTACAATATCTACAATTAAACCACACTACAGGTTTTATCACAAACTTGTTAGCTCATAGAGATGAACATGGATGAGCAATTTCTAATCTGCAATAATATCACAGATCAAAAATCTATAGCCAGAGCAAAGAATTGTAGTTTCTTCAAACTTGGAACCTGTTAGCAATTTCTAATTTGTAAGAACAATCCAACATATATTTGGCATGAAACAATGTGATATCAAATCATCCAGCCCACAAAATGCAAAATATTTATGGACATCCATAACAAGTTAACCTATAATCTTCAGATTAAACAATGATAATCGGCGCAGAACAGAGCACAAGAGGAAGAAATCATCAAGAACCAAATTCACAGAGACTACACTACGAATGGAGCTACAATAGCAGCCAATATCCATGTAGTCTAACAAGATAAATAAGGACAATCGAAGAATGAGGACGAAGTTTTTCACATCATACCAACCATCCTAATTCATTGTTCCTGATTTCGAGCTAATAATTACTGTCAAAACTTCCAAATAACTTCAAAGTGTTGAATTAGCAACCTTACCAGCTAAGAGTTAAATTAAACTCAGGATCATAAACGATTGAAGAAATATAATTTCACACTGCAAGATATAACATTTAGCATATCATTTCACATTTCTAAAGCCACAAATAATCAAGAACTGAAGCTGAAAAGTTTAATATATAGTGAAGGGATTGGAAGGAGAAAGGGGAAGAAAAGGATAGGATTATTCATCGACTTGCACAGAAAACTGAAAAGGAAAAAAAAAAAAGGAAGGGAAAGAGAGGGAGTAAAAAGATTGTTAATTCTTGGTAGGTACCAAGGGAATCCGGCAACCTAGTAGAGCTTGACGTTCATGAAATCTCCTTTTAAGATAGGTTTCGAGGATCTCCATGACCGAGATGAATCGCTTCATCTCCTCTAAGCGGCGGGTTAGTTCTGCTTCTCGAGCTCTAGCTCGTTCAAGACGAGCTTCGGTCTCCGCTAACCGACCTCTAAGAGCTTCCACCATTGCGTTCTCATCGGCCGATCGAGCTCTAGATGCGATTAGTTCTGAGATTGACAACGATCGCTGCTGATCGAAACACATCTTGAAACCCTAAACTAATACTTTTTGTTAATCTCTTTTTCCCAATTGATGATCGAAATGGACGGAGAGGAACGCCAGATAACTACGAATGGAATCGAAAACGAACCAGCACTTAAGAAATACAGATAGAGACGACGCAGAACGAACGAACGAGCGAGGGAGACAGAAGGTTGAAGCCTTGGAAGGTTGTCTGTCAAGAGGAAAGCGGAATGGGGCTGAGGGAGTGGGACGAAGGATTCGATCTCTTTTTTTGTCTCTTTAATAAGGGAATGGATTGATTGAGGGATGGATAATGGATGCCGTATTTTTCACCTTTCTACGCTCTACGTCTACGTATGCACCAATGAGTGGTATAAAAATGCAAAACCAATGTAATATTATCCTCTCCCATCGATTTTTTATTATTATTATTTTTTTTTCTGATTGATTTTAAATGACTATTTTGGTTTGAGTTTTGGATTTTGGTTACACTACTAAATTGACACCCTTATGTGGGTTCATGTAAATGATATGATTTTCTAACACTGGAGTGATAGGGACCTTCTCCCATAATATAATTAAGGTCGTGATGAATTGGGTTTGGAGTACATGCCAATGGCTGAAATCCACCTCTCATTTTTCTTTTAGAGTTTCCCTTCACCCATGGGGAATAAGGAATTCTTTCATCGATCGGTGTGATTGTACTTTCCTTCAGCTATTGTGGATGTACTTTTCTTTTCTCTTTTACATTTTCTCCCCCTCCCCCTCTATGGAGCCAATCCTCAAAAGAAGGTCTATTTCTCTTTCTAGTTATCTTGCCTTGGGATGGATACTATTTTTGCCTACTCTTGCATATGGGAAACCATCGTCCATGAAATCTTAGCAACCAAACATTCCATGACAAGAAATCGGTAGGATGGACAAAATGTTTCCTCATACATGTTCTTTGTTTCCCTTCCCATCACCACCACCATCATTTTGGTCATGTGATTAATGATCAACTAGTAGTTGGGGATCTAGCTCCTCTCCTAAGCAGTGATCACACAAGTCTTGCCCATAGCTACATGGGCGATCAATAGATGTCCAAGTGTTTATCCAATGGCTCTCGACATGACGTTCCTGGTCAATAAAAGCACAACCGTTAGATCCATTGTTAGCAAGAACGCGTTTAAAACTCCGTCTTAAACACATTCTCTTTTTTTACCATTTAAAACATGTTTTTCCATATGCTTCTCAAAGATACGGGAAAAAATTGCAAACGGTAAGCATTCACGTTCTAAACACTTTTAAAACACGTTCCCTTTTTTGGCTTTTTTAAGACTTGTTAAACATAATGTCTACTTAATTGATCATATCTCTCTCTCTCCTGAGCTCTGATCAACCTGATTCTTTTGCCAACTTGAAACTAACTCAATAACCTATATTTCTTATGATATCACATTCAACTCAATATCAATGTATGGACCTCGATATTGAAATGCAAAATGATGCATTTGCTGAAAAAGTTTTTTTTTTTTTTTTTTTTTTAACCAAGGTGTCCGGGCCAGCTTACGTGCACCTCGACTAATCCTTAGGGAAACTAGCGCAACAACCCACAGTC
The DNA here is from genome assembly GCF_013358625.1 of Macadamia integrifolia. Classification (NCBI taxonomy): domain Eukaryota; kingdom Viridiplantae; phylum Streptophyta; class Magnoliopsida; order Proteales; family Proteaceae; genus Macadamia; species Macadamia integrifolia. The sequence goes on along the minus strand of NC_056559.1, from coordinate 157,403 downwards.
ATGATCTCCACTTAAATCATAGATGCACAGATGGAGAATCAAACTTGAGACCGTGCACCTATATATACAATCACCAATTCGACCTAACCATATGAGTAACCCACAGATGGGTCTGAACAGTGTTTATAAAGTAATGACTCCCACCTCAAACTAAACATACATTACTCCAAGAATGTGTTGACTATGTTCACAACAACGAACAACATTATGGAGAAACTACATCGCTCAATAAGACTTGAACATGTGTGGTTTATGAATTTATAATTAGTGTTGGATGATGTTCAATTATATGTCATAAAACTTATAATGAGACATGAGATATATATGCATTAGTGTTAGTTACTATAGTTCTTTTGAACATTAGATGCATTTATTCATGTAATAATTCATTAATTTATATGAGTGCAATCACCGCTCAAGAGAGGAGGCGGATCCCTGTAGTTAGTGGTAGAGATGTTAGGCATCATAGTTGGGTTTGTCGTATTGGATATTTTCAGGGGCAAGTCAAAAGCACATTTAACGGAAGTGACTCTTGTTGTCGTGGTGGTAGTTGAATGTTGGCATAAATCCAGGATAGATTTATTGTTCAACTCTACCATCATGACATAGGGAGTAGAGGTGTCGAATGCTTACCCCAATTGGTAGAATTGATTGATTAAATTATGTCATCAGACTGACTGATTAGCAAAGGCTGTTAAAGTTTCTTTTTTAAGTTTGAAATTTTTCATTTCTCTTTCCTTTTCGATTCTCCTTGCAAATTGCAACCAAACATAACTAAAAGATTTTATATATGTAAATGTATTGAAAATGTGAGCAGCATATCTAGCGACAATCATGAAACAAGTAAACCTATTTATTAATACACCCTTCCAATGGTAGGTCAAATATGTGACACATGATCTTCATTTTTATTTTTTATTTTTTTTTTAGGTAAATGATGTATGGCCAATTTGATGAGCTAGACTTTATTGATAGATAGACCTTGAGGTCTCTTAACCACCTGTAAGAAAAGTTCACCATGAGAAAAGTTTGCAAAGTGTAAACAATGGTAGATTTTTTTTTTATAGGTGATACAGAGGGTGTATAAATTATAGAATTGATTTTAATATTATAAATGTACTTATACGTAAACATTGTTGTAACCCGGCAGTTACTGAGAGGGGGTGAATTAGTGAGTATAATTCTGATCCCCAAAATCTGTCTGATATCTGACACGGCAAACCCTGATACACTTATCCTTGTAACTGTCTATACACAGTTGTATGCACACTCAGCCTCTTATAGGCACTTATAAGTGTGCACACTCATTCGGCATTCAACACTTCAATATATATAATCCAAACAATAAGCACACCCATAACACAGGGTTTTTACGAGGTTTGACAAATTGCCTACGTCTCTGAAGTAGTGCCCGTAAAGGCTTCGTACCTACTAAATACACTACTTTTGACTGCATCCACACTCAATTTTCTCAAGTCAAAGCTGAGATGACACTCGTAGTGCTGATAATGTATAACACCTACTACATGAGAGCACCCACTCTCAGTATTTAGCACCAACTAAACACTCAATAAAGAATACAGTAAATTTGGGCTTATATCAATGCCACACAGTCAAGCCTTACCTTGCCTAGCATATGCATCCACAACTAGCTAGCATGCTTACAGTTCATCCACGACTAACCTAGCATGTATACAATTTATCAACAACTAACCCTAACATATATATATCATTATGCATGCAAATAATGTAAATCTAAGGTTAGAAAATCTCACAACCGGTTGCATGGGATGATTGAGAACTTGCACTGACAAGTTTGGTGTCCACACCTTCTCTCCCCTTTGGCTTCTTACTCTTTAAAGTAATCACAAGTAAACCCTCACTTGGTTTATTCTCTTCCTCTTTGGCTTTGAATCAATGCATCATCAGCACACATTAACCACCTCCTCAAACCTTCATTAATAGAGTAAACAAAACTCCCATTGAGCAACAAAATCCATTTATGGTTCTACCAACAAAGGGGGAAGCTCATCTCTTCGTTCTTCTTCTTCCCTTGGCTTAGAAATAAAATACCATTAATACCACTCAACTACCCTTCTAAGCCACTATTAATGAAGTGTAAAACAACTCACATGAAGCCTTCAAGCTTTTCAACTATCAACAATGGAGGGAGGAGATTCACACACAAAATTTGCACCTTTTACTCTTTAAAACCCTTATTTTTCACTTTCACTGTGTGGAGCTCGTAGTAATGAAGAATCTGCAATTTGGTTCACCCAAATCCGAGTTGAAATGAGGGAGATATGACTATTTGAAGTCAGAGCAATGAAATAACTTGAAATGGAATCTTTGTAGGAGTAGCGTAGGCTACACCGGTGGCGTGTGCAACAAAGTCACATATCTAACCATAGATCTCATCAGAAAGTAACTTTTAATATAAACCGTCCGATTTAAATAATGGACAAAAACCCATAGCCATTCGATGAGAATCTATATGACATCAGCGTGACATAGGCGATCAACGTTTACGTCAACGTTAGAATCGTTGTCGATGCACCATTGGCTAGTGCAGCACGTTTCACGATACACTGTCGGTTGGTTTTATTAAAGGTGCATTGATCTTGACCCTTAGATCGGAACCGATCTGATATAATTGTTTTAAATCAAGATATATAGAATCTTTATATAGTTTATGTGCACATGAGCTACACATGATCTAGACCCCACTTCTTTAAATCACGTACTAGCCCCTTGGCTTCTTATAATTACAATAAACCCTCAAAAAATTCAACCAAATTCTAAAACAACCCCCACTGGCCGAGCTCTTGTTGGTTTTCTGGTACGAATTTTCAAACTGGCTTTACAGAAACACAAGTAATTTTTTCATATGATTTTCAATCGAGACGAAACAAAGTGCATTGGAACCACAACTGGACGCTCTACAACTTTTCAGAAGACCTGATCATCTGACTCAACCATGCGAAAAGACCAAAATGCCCCTATACCTTTCCAATGATGCATATTTCTCATACGGAATTGGAACACGATAAAATCAGAACCGTTGAAAATATCAGATTTTTCTCATATCATAACATGGAGAAAAAGTCTTTATAAAAATTTCATCTTCAATGCTAAAATTGCCCCTGACTGTCATAAATACCGTAACTTTTTCATACTGTATCAGAATGCAACAAAAACAGATGCACTGGACTAGATACATTACAATCTATATTTTTCATGAAGAAACAGTATTCTAAAAATGTCATTTTCACTGTTTAAAATGGCCCCGAACCTAAATAGGCTAATTTTGCGAGTTTTGGCCCAAAAATCTACACCACCTACCATGGATGAATCAAACCATTCTATAAAACAACAAACATACATACCAATACATGTCAATATACAAAAAATTATTTAACCAAATTAAACTCTATGTAAATATATCTGGATACATGGCTAAGCCAAAGAATATTACTATCCAACCATGAAAATCTGCCACATCATCATTGATTTTGTGTGTGTGCGCGTGTGTTTTGATAGTACAACAGTGCCATCGCAATGCTAAATACTAATTTGGATCCTTATCACTCTAAAGGCTATGTTTGGTAATAAAAAAAAAAAGTAAAAAATACATAATATGACAAACAAGAATGATTATACAGTGATTTTTTATGTGTATCACTCTCTTTAAATTTAATTTTTTTGAATTTTTTTCTCTTGATTACCAAACATAGCCTTTGATATCAGGTTAGGTTTTTATAAAAAAAGGTACAAATTGAATTCAAATTAGACAGACTAAGTACATCAATAGAAACCCAAAAGTGGTCCAACCATATAAAAACTGAGACTAGCATAATAATAACCCAATAAGAAACCTAAAACCCAACAAACTCAGAAGTTTTCCTATTGATTTTCTCATGTGGAGATGTAAAACTGAATCCGGGCCGAACTGAACCTGATAATAACCCGATTACAAACCGATAGCGAAAAAGAAAAAGAAAAAAGGAAAAGAAACCAAACCAAATCGACCAATTGACACCCTAACCAGCTATGGGTATTATTGTAATTCAATATTTCTTGACTTTAACGACTCTGCACTCGGCGCGCCGTGGGGGAGTTGAATTTCTTGAGCCTTCCTCGACTCGCACAATCTCTACAGAGTCCAGAGTCCGTAGTCCAGAGAAATACCTCTCTCTCTCATGGAAGTACCTGAAGACACGGGCGCTGAGTCGGACAATGGAGGCCGTGATTCGATGCTCAACGTTTAGGCGTTCTGTTTCGGTTGTTGATTACTGAAGTTTCCCGGAGAATCTCCTCGTCGACGTGATATAGACCAAATCTCGGTTTAAAACCTTAAACCTCTGCTAAGGGTTTAGGGTTTTTGGTGATTGCAATTACGGAGTATGTAAGTGTAGAGAAACCATGATTGATACCAAGAAGAAGACGAAGAAGGGTTTTATCAGAGAAGAAGATGTATCTCTGATTCTGCAGAGGTAATCTTTAACCTATCTGATTTCGTTTTCGTTTGTTTTGAATGAGACTTTTTTTTTTCTTTCTGATAGTTTAATCTATTCTTATTTTTCTCAAGCTAAAATCTAAGTTAGTCTGAATCATCAAAATTTGGGGCTTTCAGGATACATTAATACTGCACTTTTTGGGGGGTTTTTGTCGAGTTTTATGGTTAAATTGGCTTAGACCACTCGTGCAATCCTTGAGCTTTCAGTTTGATCGTCTATTTGCGTTGCAAGTATGTTGATAGATATGTTGATGTGCTTCTTTTGTTGAGTAGGTATACGGCAACGACGATTATTGCTTTAATCCAAGAAGTTGCTCAGTTTGCTGATGTGAAGATAGATTGGAATTCACTGGTGAAGAAGACATCTACAGGGATTTCCAATGCACGGGAATATCAGATGCTATGGCGTCATTTGGCCTACAGTCATACACTGCCGGATAAGTGTGAAGATGGATCTGAACCTTTGGTTAGTTGGGTTAGAATCAATATTTATTTCCATTGATAGAGTTAGATCTTGATTCTGCTTTAGAGTATGTTCCTATTTTGTTTCTGCTTGAAAATAGGAAATTAGGTTTACTTAGCAAGGTTTAAGATCTTGCTCTCGCCCCCCCCATCTCGCTGATCCAAGATCTCGCTAAGATCATGTATTTTTTCCCGGTCGACTCGATGGTTGGTCTCAGTGGCCATATGGTCTTTGTAGCACCTGAAACTTTGTATTTACCCTATTTTAGGCCATCTAAACACAATGAAAACATCAGTTTTTCAAAAATCAAATCGAAAATGGTATATTGACTTTGTACTCTATGTAAGTAGTCTCCGACTCTTCGGACCCAAGGCTAGTATGCTCTATTCCACAATCAACACATGACACAACATAATTATAATCATTTAAAAGACATCATAGATAATTACTTAATTGTTTAACATTGATGACTGATGAGTCACATTCAGATGCATTGTAAATTTGTAATGAAATAAGATAAGCCACATAGCAACATAAGGTCAGTGATATATGCATCATTTATTTAAATAAAAAAATAAATTTTAAAAAATTTAAAAACAGAAAAATATATTTCCGTCCATGAATCCGTTGATCAATGCTATATGCATCACATGTAAAAAAACAAGCCAATGTAAGATGATGTTTCCATGAAAAATGGGTTTGAGAAGATTTTTTTTTAATCTAAAATGGTTATTAAGAAGAAAAGTTACTCCAAATGTGGATGAGGAGGTAATATTCTGTACTCTTTAAGCTTTAATGAGTGTGGGAATGGAGATCCTCAAGAAAAAACAACAAAATCCTTGCTCCTTAGTGCTTTTTCCTCAAAAAAGTAGAGGGGGGTGAGATTTGGCAAGATTTCGAGATCTCGGTCGAGTTTTTGTACAATTTATAACTTGCCATGCATCTCGTCTCGCCTTTTTGGAAAAAAAAAAAACGAGATATTAGCGAGATCTTAAACCATGAATTTTAGACTTTAAATATCAGCTTGTACCCAACGATTTAGTTGGATTTTGAAGAATTGAAGATAAAATGAAGTCTTGGTTTGAGACTGGTTGCCTTGAGCTTCGTGCACCTTTTTCTCCTCTAATTTTCTTCTCTCCTCTACCCCCTATTCTATTATTCCTCTTTCTATTTCGTTTCTGGTTTTTTCTGCTGTTTTCTTTCCTCACTTGTGAATCTGCTGTTTTGGGCCGTACATCACAGCCCAAAGAATCAAAGGGATCTTCCCCGGCACAACTTCTTTTAGCTTCAAACTTGGGGGCTAGCTTCACCTCAGCAAGGTTACCCAACTGCTGGTTTTTCTTGGCCAGAAACAGCCTCTTCTGTGAGCTAATACTCCACAACCATACCTGGAATACTGTTCATCGCTGGACCTGAGTTGCAGGTGCAACAGCTCCCCTTTGTCTGCTGTTTTGTGGCACCTACCTGTTGGATTCAAGAAAGCACTGGGTGCTTAGCCTGTGCCTGAAAGTTCATGCTTGATCGATATGAATTGAAGAAGCTCTCTCGAACTGAAACTCTTCCCATTTGTCTGTCCTGTTTTGGTCCCAATGAAGAAAACAATACTTCTATCATGAGTTGATGTTTTAATCTTAAATTCTGTTTTCCCATTAAACCCCCTTTTATATCTTTTATTGTTTCATGCCCCATAAGCTTAATTTGCTTCCTAGCTTATCCTACCAAATAAATGCTAATCACCTATATGTCCATCCCATACTTAGCTATCTAGGCCCCTACATACTCTGTTTATTTACAAACTTGCCACTCCTTATTAGGAACACTTAATTATTTACAAGTTTACCATTCCTTTCTAGACTCCATCTATTTACAGAATTGCCATTTAGATTTCAACTTTAATTATCTATTATTTTGTGGGCCCATAAGCAATCTAATTCCGGTTTTGGAACCCGGATCCGCATCAGTAAGGTTCTAGGAGATTCAATTGTTTTCACCTAACAAGATCGCTTATTTGCGGCACCTTTAATATAGCTCCTTTAAGATAAGTCATTTTAAGCTTATTCTGGAATTTTCAGTCTCTATATAACTATATTTAATATCAGAAAGGTGGAACTTGATGTTTGTTCCTTATTTATCTGTGATAAGTCAATGAATTTACGGATGATTTTTTTTTTTTGGGTACAAATATTTGAGTGAGTTAGTTCAATAAATTTTGAAGTAAATTAGATTCAGAAGACATCCTTCCCTGCATTCCTGCCCTTCTTTTGCATCTGACCTCTATTTTAGGGTGATTAACTTGCTACTTTATGGGTGAGGTGAAGCTGTTTTAATTTGGTTGATGCTTATAATCTGCTTTCAGGATGATGATAGTGATTTAGAATACGATTTGGAAGCATTTCCCCCTGTTAATGGTGAAACAGCAATAGAAGCTGCGGCATGTGCGAAGGTAAGAACTTCAACTGTATTAGCATGAATAGTTGAAGCCATTCTGAAGATCCGCTTGTCATATATTTGATGTGCATAAAATGTTCGTAGTTAACATTCCATGTTCTAGGCATGTTTGTGGCACATCTAAGCCATCTTCGTAGGTCTATCTACTAATGATTACCCTATATTTACTCTACATACTCCTTCAAGACATGAACTGCATATATGTGAGGTATCAGTTTTCCCCTTGTTTGTTGATGCTACCGATCTTTTAACATCATTTTGGCTTTGCAGGTACTGACTGCTTCTGGTTTGCCAAGTGACTCTGGTCTCCCAAACCAATCAACTGTAGAGGCCCCATTGACCATAAATATACCTAATGGAGCCAACATTACTGTTCCAGTTTCTGTCCAGAAACAACCTTTGCCAACAGTTACAACTGCAGAGGGATTGGATGGAAATGGATCAGCTAGTGTTAGCATGCCTGCACGAAGAAAGAGGAAATTATGGACAGCAGAGGAGGATATGGAACTGATAGCTGCTGTGCAGAAATGTGGTGAAGGCAACTGGGCAAACATCCTCAAAGGAGACTTCAAGGGTGACAGAACTGCTTCACAGCTATCTCAGGTTTCCTTTCCCTTTAGCTTTGGTTGACCAGTTTCTTTCTCCGTTTTAATGTGTAATTGATTATTATTATTATTTTATAATTAAGCTTTGGCATTCTCTAGAGGAGGGAGTTGTCCTTTTGAACTACTGAAGCTCATGTTGCCAAATCTGCTGGTTGCATGTACTATTCCATTTAGGGATGTAACCTGGTCTGGGTCTGAGACTCTGAGGCGTGATTAACCCATCTGGAAATTGATTGATTGGTCTGGCTCCCTTTACAGGTGGGCCTCTTGGTAGAGAATGGATAGTAAAATTCGAATTTGATTTGGATTCATATTTGTTTATTCAGATATTAATCTGGATATTTGGACATTGGATTTGGATGCCTTTTGTCAGCTGGATGGTAATCGGATATGAATTTGGATATTGATGTATCCGCTTCGATTATATCTGCTCCGATTATAATTTAGTTGTAAATATAATAATGTAAGAATTTATGCTTAATGCTTACTATATGGGAAAATTCTGGGAAAATTCTGTACACACTAGCTGGATGTAATGGAATCTTATATGTTAGCGTCATTTTGACCATTGGATGGAATATAATGCATCTTTTAACCATCCATTCCATTATTGATGCATTGGTCACGATCCACTGCCACTGCGTGGTGTCTCCTCTCCCTCCCCATGCACCGACCCCAACCCCAACCCCTGATCCACCCCTTCTCTGCAAGTCTGACATGCATGTCCCCAACCCTCTGTCCCTCATGCTGCTCCCTTGCTAGCCGCCCCCAACCTCTGCGTGCACCCTCCCTACTAGTTGCCAAACCACCCCGGCCCTGGTGTGAGCTTCCAGCCTCAATACAGAATGGAGAGGACTGACCAGTTAAGACATTAATTGATCGTAATCTGAAGAAGACTCTTTGTGATGTAGATGCACATTAAGGAAGGAAATATGAGAGGAAGAAGGGTCCAGCCTTAGTCCACCTGAGTGGCTAGGGTCCAGCCAAGAAGCCAGTCGAACCCCTACTTGGTCCACTTGAGTGGCTAAGTACAAATAAGGGCTAATTGAGCCCATCGGCTAGGGGAATAATTAGTAGTTGTTTTAATTAATTAGTGCGCCATTGGGCCCATCGAGTTGAGTAAGTGGTATGTCGAGTCCAAATTGTCTTAGGACTCTATTTGTTTTCCACATAGGTTTATTATTCCTTGTCCAATTTTGAATCCTAGTTGTAGTAGGAGTGTCTAGTCCTATTGGGAAACTAGCTCCTAGTTGAAGTAGGAGTGTCTAGTCCTATTGGGAAACTAGCTCCTAGTAGTAGTTTGATTGCTATTTTGCTTTATATAAATAGAGGAGCCTATGTACTCATAATTTCATATTTGAATAAAGGGAATTGCAGTCATTATGTTAGAACAACTGGGATAGTTGTGGGTGAGGAACCCTGGCCGAGACAGCCACTCCTCCCCCACATTCCCTTACCTCTCCTCTTATTTTCTGCAGTTAAAATTCTGTTTCTGTTCATTGATTACAGCAGCTATTAATCGTAGAGAATTCAGACCTGTCCTTGCAAGATCGACCATCAAGAACTGCCCATTCTTGAACCAATCGATCTCTTCTTTTGGCCAACTCTGAGGTCTGATCTGCGAGGCTTTTTAAGGACTGGTTCAACTATTCAAGAGGGCCACTCGATCTCTGTTGGGAAGCCATCAGCTGCTGTTCACTTCTGGTTTTTCTGCAGTTCTTGATTTTCTTTCTCCTAGGTCAGAAATCAAGAACCTTCATAATTCCATAACCAGCCGTCAGAAGCTCTTCATATTTGGGGGTTTTTGTACTCTTGGTGGGCCCTACAATCGATCAAATTTGCAGCTCAATTGGAGCCCTACAGGCCTGGCCGCACCTCTCTTTCCAACTTTTGGGTTGGTTTTGCTCCTGTATGGGTATTGTATCCTTGGAGGTTTATTTGATGGTCTTATTTCTTTGTTTCTTGTTCCCATTTGTATTGTTTGGGGTTATAAATTGCTGGGGTAGTTCCTTGTAATCTGCTCCTGCATTACCTTGTTTTCCCTTCTTTCCCCAACATAGAGGACAGCTTCCGAGTGTGACGTTTTCTATTGATTTGTACCCAAGTTAGTTTCCTTTGAGTCAAAAGTGCTAAGCAGAGTCCCCCCTTTTTTTTAATGTCAAAATCAGTCTCTATTCTGTGTGCAATTTCTCCTCCTAATTACTTCAGGTCGTTGGATATTGTGAGATGCTATAATTGGGACATTACCCACGATCGGTTTTTCTTCGCTAGTATGACACAGGCATGCTCTAATGCTCAGATTGTTCACACAGCGTGGGATGGAGGGGTTGGCGAGTCTGTGAGGGGTAGAAAGGGTGGCCACGAGATGGGATATTGTGGGAAGAGGGAGGGGTTAGGGCAGGGGAGAGAGGAGCAGCACTGAGGTGGGTTGCAGCGGCGAACGAGGAGAGGTGGGGTGGGGGGGAGAGACAGAAAGGGTGTAGTGCAGTGGACTGGTGGAGTGAATGGGATTGCAACAACTAATGGATTTAACGACTGAGATGTAAAGAGGAGGATCCAACGATTAACAATGTGCTAGCGTGTAATATTCCATTACAGAATGCTAATGTGTAGATCCCTCTCTCATATTTTATATTTAATTATATTTTCATAAAGTAGAAATAATTGTGTATTTGAACCCTTGGCGGATATGACTTTTATTACATATATGAAATATTGGTCGTATATCAGATTGAATGCTAATTGGATATGAATTTGGGTATTGGTGTCTGCTCCTTATTCGCTCTTTTTACATCCTACCTCTAAGAAGGAAACAAACAATCACAAAATTGTGTTTCTCTAGGTTTCTTCTGTGTAATTGTATATCTAGAGTATTCAGGTATCTATGTAAGCCAATTTGTCAGTGGTAAAATATTAACATCAAGAGTAAAAAATGGCAATATGATACACATCTATTTGCTTATTTGCCTGGTTCAGCTCCAATTATTAGTGTAAGAAGAGTACAAGCCTCTCACAGCTGATGAAACTACAGAAAAAAGGATCTCCAGAGTCTTCTAATATCCAACACCCACTGCCTCCAAATTATCTACAGATTTAAGCCCCAGTGAAACCCCGTTATTTATCTCTCCAGATTCTCCACATGATGGCAGCATGAACAAGAGCTCATTATATCCTACCCTTCTGAATGGAGCACCATTCCATCGACTCATATTCCTATTAAGATCTTCTAAACATGGCCTAGCAGACATTATTATCTTGAAACCAGTAGCTTCTTCCTTTCATGTGAATATGGACATTGGAGTACTCGATAACCAAAAAATTGCATCTCTCAAGCAGCATGGATGTATATTCATAAAGAATTAGTAGAAAGATGGAAGTCAACAAACAATAGGTGTAGCTCTAACCAAGAAATGCACCCAACACTCCCAAGTTTGGCTTACTGCGGAACATGATTTTTTTGGTTGTTTCCTTCCTTCAATTCATAACTGTAGTACTGAAAAAGAGATTGAATCACCATTTGGGTCCACAATCAAAATTCTGTTGTGGTTTTGTCAAAGGCTTTAAGCAGCTGATAAAGCAAGTTTGGTCAACGTGTCACCGTTATGTATTTTTTTACTTTTTAGTTCTTGTCCTATTATACTGTGTTGGTTCAATTTATCTTGTTTACTCAACAAGTCCTCGAGTCCAAAGCTCTGTGGTATCAAATCACCTGATGCTTTGTCTGTATCATGAAACTGATAAGAACATGTCTTGACCATTGTTGTACATATCCGTTGTAATCTAGCTCGGACAGGATGTCTGGGTCTGACCCAGATGACCCGGGTTCAAATCCCGGCGACGGAATTTGCAATGTTTCAACATTGATTTAGTAATCTGTGTTCAACCGTGATTTAGCAAGTTTTCTTTTTTTGAGTGTCTGTTAGTTTGGTAAACATTTTTAACTTTCTGAGCGAGGGTTTTAAAACTCAATATTGCATATTCTGGGTTCGGCCTGATCCAGATCAATATCAGACTAGGATGATCTGATCTGGGATAGCAGATTATGGTCCGTAATATATAAAATATGTATGTATTTTTTTTTTTCTTTTCTTTTGGGTGTGTGTGTGTGTCTGAATTGTTTGATCCAGAGTGATCTAGATTGATGTCACCCAGAACCGATCTGGACTATGGTACAAAGTTCTATATCTTTGTTCTGAATACAGTTCTGCTTGCTGTTTTGCTATCCTTGAAACTTTCCTTATGGTAGGCATGGTTAATGTTTGTTTTTCTTTTTACTAATTGTAATGGCATTATTCTGATTTTGCAGAGGTGGGCCATTATAAGAAAGCGCCAGGCGAACTCAAACTCGGGAGTGGTTAGCAACTCAGGTTCACAACTTTCTCAGGCACAGCTAGCAGCCCGTCGAGCAGTTTCCCTAGCTCTTAATATGCCATCCATCAATGGCTTATCAACAGCATGTTCAGTTGGTACGAATGATTTTCTTCTGTATACTCTACATTGAGAATTATAGCATTACTATGGACTTTATGTTGCATTGCTTTCACTGAAACTGAATTTTCCTTCATCTCATTGGTCCATACAATGTGGCCTACCATTGATATAATCTGAACTACTAATGAGGTAATCTAGTCTTCTCATATTCATTTAAAAAATTTGGACTATTATCTTGGTGGGGACCACCTTATGGGCTGTAGGCCATACAATTACCAACTAAACAACCTTAAAATTTGGGGGTTGAATATTACCAGATTTAGTGATTGGAAGGTTACCATTGTCTGACCTGTGTTATTTGCGCAAAATGATGGTCTTCCAATTTGAGGATAAGACACCAGTTGCCATGGGCATCTCATGTCAGAGCAACAAAAATCTGTCGTCATTTTTTTCAAAGGATAAAGTGCTGCAAGAGTTTCTAAATACCCAGATCTTTTAGATTTTAGCCAAATTAGTGGAAATGTCAAATTTGTGAGTTTGATTCTGTTCAAGTTGGATGGCTTATATTTTCTTTCCAGCTCTCTTGTATTTAGTTTACTGGATTCAACATTGATCAATCTTTATTTGATATGGGAACAGCTGCAATGAATTGCAACCCTCCATCCAGTTCCTCTTTGCCTCCTGCTTCAGCTGAAGCTTCTCCTGCTTCTAATGCGCCCATGGAAGCCAACACAAAATCTACAATTGTTAGTAGCTCTTCCCAGGCAAAACAGTCACAACAGCCACCCCATCAGACAGCTGGATCAATTCAGACAGGGACATCAAATCCCACACCAAGATCTCGAGTAACTTTGAAGAAACCATCAATTCCTCCAGTTAAGCCTTCTTTAGGTCCAAATCCTATGGTACAAGCCGCTGCAGTCGCTGCTGGAGCCCGGATAGCCACCCCTTCAACTGCTGCATCGTTGCTTAAAGCTGTTCAGTCAAAAAATGCAGTTCACATCAGGCCTGGAGGGAATTCTTTGATTAAAACATCAGTGGCTAGTGGTTCAAAACCATTGGCCACTAGTCACGCTGGGCCTCGTCCTACTGTACACTATATTAGGACTGCTACTTCATCAGCACAGCCAGCTAACCATAATGGCGTGTCACCAGCTACCCCTCTTCCTGGTAGCAGTCAACAAGCAAATGGTAATTCTTTTAGACCAACCATACCAACAGGTCAGCTTCCTCCAGCTAGCGCTGCCCCATCGTCAAATTTGATAGCACATCAGACGATGTCAACATCTTCTGTAGTGGTCGCTTCCAGTTTGGCTGCTGAATCCAAGAGTGATGATACTGCTCCAGATATGGGTGCTGGAACATTGTCCGAGGAAGATGTTAAAACTGGTGGAGAGTGTGAGTTTGACTCCAGCAATGTGCCTCTGGAGTCTCTTCAATACGATGAAGCAGCCTTTCCCAACTTGGAGGCAGTTGGTGAAAATCAAACAGTTGTGGTTGAGAATCTGAAAAATCCACAAAACCTGGATGCAGATGCAGATGACCAAATAGCTATAGTCGACAAACAAACTGATGAGTGCCAAAATGCAAGTGAACTAATGACTTCTTCACCGGTGACAGAAAGAAGTGAAAGCCAATGTATAGTTGAAGCAACTGGTGAGGATGAAATAATGATCGAGGAACAAACGGATGTGTCCAGCATAGTGGCAGGTGGGAGTGATGCAGAACACACTGTTATAGGAGCAAACGTCGAAGGAGATGATCCTACAATGGAGAAACCAAGTGAAAAGTTAGGTGAAAGTGATAATTTGTAACAAACCAACTGAATGGTGGGAAAGCAGGGTTTTGTATATGTGTTTAAGAAGGTTTTGGGGACTCAAAATCATGGTTTGGCATAATTCTTTGATTGCTACTCCATTTCCTGGCCTAGATCGTTTCGTTTCTTCTCTGCTTCTAATTTTGTTGGTGTAAAAACAGAAAGGGGAAAACAGGCTGCGCCTGGTTGTCACAGAAGTACGGTGATGGATATTGTCTGAAAAGAAATTTGAAAGTGTTCGATAACTTGGCTTACATCAAGGATCTGTTGTGACCGTTCCCAGGATGGGTTCTGGGAACTATGGCAACGGGTCCAATCTGAGGTGGGTTTACTGTCACAGGAAACTCGTTGATCATCTCAAATGCAGATCAAGATTTGAGCTGTTTTTGGTATGCATTCTCAGAATAGATTTCGGGTCTATGATGCAGTCTGAAGTGAGAAAATGGGAAGAATTGGGTTTCAGAATGTGTTCTAGACCTAGAATCTATTCCGAGAAGCATACCAAACACAACCAAGTAATGAAAAGCATTAAGGGAGTTTCAAAGGGAAGGGCCACACATTGTGATTCTTTTTTTTTTATGGCAAGGCACACATTGTGATTCCACATCAAATGAGATACCAACCCCTTAAAGGTCAGACTCAGATCTTAATAGGTTTTGGGCACCAGTATGATACCTTATTGCCAATCCCTAAATTTGATTGGTCAACCAAGTTGGAAACTACCCTTGGAATGAATTAGTTTCAATCTGGATTGCCAAAGCATACTTGGGTGTTCTTCACGCGTTGTGCTTCACAACTAATAAATCACTTCTGATGACCAAAAAAAAAAATCTGATCAACCCTATCAAAGATTTGACTTTATACCTAGGCTTTATAAATAACTCGGTTTGGCTGTGGCTTGAGCTTGAATCTATTTTTGAAGCCTTGAAGACCATGGTTTGTGCAGTTGGTTGGTATCACTGCTAGTAGATTGTAAGGTCCTAGAAGGTCATGGGATCCACTCTCCTATTTCCATCTTAGTGTAATAAGGTACCTTCATCCAAGCCCCCATATTCATAATTCTCTCTCTCTCTCTCTCTCTCTCTCTCTCTCTCTAGATGTTAAGGATGTTAACTCTGATCTTGGAACCTGATTAACCCTAAACCGAAGTTGACCATTTTAAATCAGATTGAACTAAATCGTTGATAATCGGTTCACTTATGGTTTTAAAGTCTAATAATTGGTTCAATTTTGATTATAACCAAGAAACTGTGGTTGCAAGCCAGTTAAACTGTTACACTAGTAGACCAATTCAATAGTATAATATCATGCTTCAATACAAGGAGAGAGAGAGAGAGAGAGATGGAGAGTCTCGACTCTCATCCTATATATTGTTCTCTCTCTCTCTTGCTCTCTTATCTTTCATCGACATTTTATTTCTCTCGAATTTGATCAACTTTCACTCTTTCAATGCTGAAATTCACAGATTTTTCAGCAATGCTTCTTCTATATGTTTCAATGGGGGGGGGGGGGGG
>NC_056559.1:138047-140547 GCF_013358625.1 Macadamia integrifolia | reverse complement strand
CAAACAGACATATTATTCCAACAAAGTTTACTCACATTTACAGTAACCAAATTAAACTGAGACTTGCAAAACAAGAAAAAGAAAGAAAAAAAAAGTAATTGTAATAATGAAATTATGGAAATTACTGCTGAAAATTTAAGAATCTTACGGCATAATGCAGTACACAAGGAATGACAAGATAATTTAGTTCAAAAGCCCCAAGGTTCAACTTACTGAAAGGATTGCTAGGTGAAAGATATAGAGAAGCTTTCTACATTGTTATAAGGATTATATGGTCTCAAGAAACAAAGCTCTACAGGAAATTACCAGAGCACTAAGAGTTTCAAGATTTTAGCAGTATTTTTGGGTTCAATTATGGTGAGATCCTAAAGGGTGACAGCATCAAGCATTGTGACAGTAGTTTAACTGTTGAGATTAAAGGCCAGAACACAACTAGATCACAGATAGATAATAATAAATGGAAAGTAAACAGAGCTTAACAAGAAAAATGCAACACAATATATCTCAAATTAAAGTTCAATGGTTAAAAAAAATGTATCTTATGGTTGAAAAACCAGGTTTTGCAATTCTATTCACCCTCCTCACAAGCAAGGCCTTGGTTTCTGAGAAGGATTTTGACCCATGTGTTATTATCTTACAAGTTTTTTGTTTTTGTTTTTTGTTTTATTTATTTATTTAATTTAACAATTACTTGGAAAAATGGTTTAACTACTTGAGGCTTCCTACATCTATCTGATGAAGTAATAAAAATAGACAGTCAAACTTCAAAGAATACAGACTAACTCATTAGCATAAGAAACAAACTTATTATATGCAAGAGTAGGTGATAATCATGGGAAATAACAAGAGAAACGGTAATTGAAGACTACCTGATCGCAGCAGGATTATAATTTCTTCAAATCATCCACAGAACTTCCTTGAATGCTAAAGCCAGCAGGATGGTCAGAGAGAGAGAGAGAGAGGGAGAGGCAGAGGAGGAATCGCAGCTACCAGAGGGAAGGTTGTAGGGAGAGGGAGAGGCCGATAGGGAGAAGAGCGCCAACAGATGAGAGAAGTGATCAGGGTTTTTTCCACAACCTAATATATGACGAGACTATGACGGAAAAAAGGTTCTCTGGGCTGTCAGTATGGAATGGAATCTCCACGCTCCATGTACAGTAAAGAAGTAACATATTAATCGTTGGATGAGAGAAAAAATCCTAACCGTTCAATTCTTCTCCTCTCTCTCCCCACGGGGCCCGGGTGACTCCCTCTCCCCTCTTGCATCTCTCTCCACCAGGGATTCTCTTCTCTTTCAGTGATGGATCATTTTGACCAACCACCCATCATTACCCACCACTGATTTCATCTCCAAGAGTTGGGAATTGAGAGGGAACAATTGAAAAATGGTTTCGGAAGTCAGTTGCAGGAGCCTGTCTGTAACGATTCATAAAATTTTCAACTTGGGTTGGGTTATTTGAGGTAAGTTGTTTCATGGTACTTATGAATCTTTTAGTTTTGATATGGGCAATATGGTGAAGGGTTATAAGGTGAATTGTATCTGAATCCTAAGGGATATTCCCTTTCCCTTCTTTCTCAAGTCTCAATCAATCTAAGGGGGAGAGGGGCAGATGAAAACAAACAATGAAAACATACTGTGCAACAGGATGAATCATACATTTAACCCAAAAATAAATAAATAAAAGGAAAAAAAATAAAAGAAGGTACAGTGCTACAGGATGAGAGAGAACTTAATGGCGAAGGTCCTTATGACTCTTTCCTTCTTCACAGGGAAAAGGCTGGGCATGCTAGCAAGCTACCTAGGAATAAGGTTTACTTCAATCGCTATCTTCCATATTGTATTAATCTTCATTTTTTTTTCTTCTTCTCTCTCACTTTTCTTCTTCATTGCTTCCTTGTTTGAAGATTGAAACGGGTTTCCAAAGATGGCATCGCAGGCTTTGAACCTTTTGAAGACCGAGCTTCCAATTGAGCCGGATTCCCTAGTTGTGTCTAACGACGTGGTCACCGGTCTCGTTTTGGTGGACGTTGTCAATGGCTTCTGCACTGTTGGAGGTGGGAATCTGGTAAGCATCTTTACCATCTCTCTCTCTCTCTCTCTCTCTCTCTCTTATTGTCTATTTGTTCTTCTGGGTTGGTATACTTTCTGACAATCGGACTCTCGCAATGATCGGGTTTTGTGTTGATTCTTTTCTCGATATGATTCGAAGATTTTGGCTCCTTCTGTGTTCGTTCCATTTCCTTTCTCTCAAAAGTTCCTTTATGAGTTATATCAGAAACCCAAACTCATGGTTTTGTCACAACTCAACTTATTCAACGAAGATTAAATTTTTTGCAAAAGCTTTTGGTGGGTTAGACTACAGCTCTAGAAATGGATTTGCAGATTTTGTAGTTTAAGGGGGAATAAGGAGGGTTGGGGGAGTGTATGGGCCCGCGGGACTAGTCAGGCGACTCAGGCCGAAGGCCTGGATACCCGTAGTCAGCAAAAAAAAAAAAAAAA
>NC_056559.1:126306-133126 GCF_013358625.1 Macadamia integrifolia | reverse complement strand
TTCCATTTGCAATAGATTCGTTGGTTCTGACTTCAGGTCCAACATTTTGGTCATCTAAGAAACTGTAAATTGGCTGCCGCTGGCCTGAATTTGTAGCTGGGAGATTGGAAGCATCGGAGTTTGATTTTTCTGTCATTTCACCAAGGGGCCTTCCCTGTTGTGTGTCTTTAAATTCTGAAATGTTGGTATCCAGATTTCCTTCAAAACTTGTCTGCAGAAAGCTTAGTTTTTGACGTAAAGATGTAATCTCCTCATCCTTAATGGCATTGGCATGCTTCAGGTCCCTTAGTTGCACCATTGTTTCAAAGGCATTTTCCCGGTTTTTCTTCTCTATTTCAGCAAGCTTCTTCTTTGCATCCTTATAATTCCGAAGAATTGAAGTGTACTCTGCCAATAGAACCTTTTCTCTATCTTCCAATCCACTTAAGAACAACTTTTGCCAGTTTGGTTCATCTCCTTCTTCGATTGCCTTCTGCTGTGAGCCAACATTTGACATACTATCTTCCAATTTGGAGTTGTACTTCTTAACTTTGTTCAGTTGCCCTGAGGCCTCATATCTTCCAGAAACATCATCACTGGTATTTCTTACCTTGGAAGGGCCACCATCTTCATCATTTTTACCACTGAGGCTAGGATTCTGAACCTTGTCTGTCTCCTCTTCCACTTCTTTTTTTGTTTCCTTCCAGTTCTTCGACCCACCAATAGGAGCCACCATTTCTTCCTTTCCCTCAAACTTTTCATGTATGATGGCATCAAGAATAGTTCCCCGATCTGCTTGAGGTGAGATCTTGACAACCTCATCAGGCTTCATGAAATCCAGATTCTGAGGAAGGTGATTGGGGTCACAATTTCCCTGTGAATCAAGGTTGAAAAAATTCTCTTCAGTTTGGGATGAATCCTGCTTCCCAACCTTGTCCTGGAATGAAGCCTTTCTCTCTTCTCCTCCAGGCTTCACAAAATGTACTTCCTCTGAAAAGGGATTGAAGTAACTATTTTTCTGTGAGTCAACATTGAGACTATCATCTTCAGTTGAGAACAGGTCCTGCTTCTCAACTTTAGTATTTGATGAATCCAAAATCTCTTCACCAGGCTTCACAGAATGCAATTCCTTCCAAAGGTAATCAAGGTTGCTAATCTCCCATGAGTCAGCATTGACAATATAATCTTCTGTTTGGGATGGCTCCTGCTTCTCAGTGTCATCCTTCAATGAATCACATGTATCAAACCCTTCATCAAACTTCATAAACTGCTGCTTCTCATAAATGCTGTTGAGGTCACTATTCTCCCATGGGTCTACCTTGAGAAAACTATTTTCGGTGTGTGGCATATCCTGCTCCTCGGACATTTCTTGTTTCTTGGCATCATGAAAAATGCCCATATCTGCCAGAGGTGAGCCTGGAATGTCGATCACCTCATCAGGCTTCACGGAATGCAGTTTCTCGGAAAGATGGCTGAGGTTACATCGTGCTTCAGTGAACTGTGTTTGGAGGTGGTTGTTTTGATCCTCAAAACTCCGACTGAGATCCTGGATCCCAGATAGCTTGTAATCCAATTTCCTTAGTTTGTCTATAAAATTGTCAGAACCCTTGGCAAGAGAGGCCTTATCCTCATCCAAGTTCTGCAGGTTCTCATGGAGTTCATCAGTTTCTGATCTTAATCTATTTAGCAGAGCAGTTGGAGAAGACACCAGAGTCTCCAAACTGATGACTTTGTGTACAAGTTCATCAATCTTCTCTGCCAGTTCTGTCACAGTAAGATATGTATCAGAGTTCATATCAAAGGGTCCCCTCATATTCTCCTGTCTGGATTCCAACTGGAGTCTCTCCTGTCTCGGATCACTAAATTCTTGCTCCAAGTTATTCAAGCTTGAACCTGAACCCACAGAATATTTCTGTTCAGATAGATCTGGTCTATCCATCTGATCACGGAGAAATACATTCTTGGTTGTCCACAACTTTTCATGAGCATCTTTAATCCGTCGGTTCTCTACTCTTGCTTCTTCAGCTGATTGCTCTTGTTTCTCTTGCAACTGCACCAAGGTCACTTGGCATGATTTCAGAGCTGTGGCTGCCATAAGAGTCCGTGCTTCATCGTCCTCAATTACTGATGCCACACCGAAATCGTCTTGTAACATGCAAACCTCCTGTTGCATTTCACTGATGCGCATCTCAATTTCCCAGTACTTCGCAGCCCCACTCTCATATGAGCTCTTGACAAACTCCTTCTCAGTCTGTAGGGCCAATATCCCTTTCTGGAGTCTATCGATCTCTTGAAGTGCCTCCTCTGTGCTCATCCGCAAACTGAAAGCGGTAGTATTTGTAGAAGTAGATGAAGTAGCTTTTTTGGGTTGCACTTTCTTTGTTGGTAATGCTGTAGTTCCCCTTAAGAACCTTGGAATCTTAGAGATATTGAGTTTTGGGGGTTCAGGGAAGCCCTTGGGGCTATTTTGATTGGTAGAGGAAGTAGATTTTCTTGGTGAACCAGCATCATCTTCGTCATCCGTTGCAAACTGAACTTGCTCGGGAAAAACATTGGCAAGGGTGCTGTTGGCATTTTGTAGCTCTCCTGATATGTGGTCATACCTCTCAGCCAGGGCTCGGTATGCCCTGTAATATTCTTCCACATAATTAACGAGTTCAGGTCTCTTCCTGAAGTACATTTCTGCCCTCATGGCAAAAGAGTCTCCATCCTCATCAATAAGTTTAAGCATGTATTTCACCCTCTCCTCCATTTCTGCAAGGACAAAAGTTCATGCATTTGAATTGTAGAATTTTTCAATGCCAAAGATAGAGGATATTGAATTGGTGTCACCTACAAACTACTATACTTGATGAACTTGTATTATGAAAATAAATGCTTAAAATAAAGAGAACACTCAAATTGAGAAGCACTAGTGATGTTACCATTCCTATTAATAAAAAAATGCTCTGAATTTCTCGTGGAGAAGTCCAACATTACTTAGAATTGTGCAAGGCTCACTAAAATTCCTCTCTTATTACTCTTCTCTTTCTCCACCCTACTCCCCCCACTCCCCACCTCACCAAAAAAAAAAAAGAAAAAAAAAAAAGAAAAAAAAAAAGGGAAGAATATTTTTTCTCTTGGATGTAGTAGAACTCACCTCATAGCAGTGCTGAATACAGACTAGTTGTTTCAAGGATAGAGTTCAAAGGCATACAATGGCTAAGCAAAAGAAAATAATTGCAAGACACAGGGAAATCAGGTTTGAGGTCCTTAACATCAAGAACAGCATGTTTATCCTTCGCTATGAGAACAAAATGTAAAACAATTGATCCATGTAGAAACTGGACACTTTCAAGACGGTCAAGAATGCGGAATCCATCAGCAAAGAACAAAAAGCATTAATATCACCAATGAAGAATATGCATAAAGCAAATGATGGTCAACAGAAAAAGCAATGGCAGCTTCTTGTATGCAAACCAATGTAGTCAAGAGTTTTTTTGATCAAGCAATGTAGTCAAGAGTCGAGACTTGGGAATTGCGCATTCGAAAATTGTAGCTGCTAAATTTATGATTAGTTACCTTCTAAACTAGTTCCCCCCCACCCCCAAAAGCAATTCTTGCATTTCATGACCTCTTGGCAATCACTAAAATGCAGTGCAGCTAGACCAGCATTTTCTGATGAAAAACAGAGGAACTTTAATCGATACACTATAAAACTGAAGTGCACTAATAAATGACCCCCACCAGGGAAGTGGAAAAGACTGGGGAAAGAGATCTGCAGAAGAACCCTTTCTCCAAGTCGACCATTTCAAAGAACTATCATAAAAACAGAGGATGAAGAACAAGCTAAGTTGATTCACATTCACCCTAAGAACTCCAATAAGCATCTTAATGAAAAGAGGAGAAGATATATTAATGAACTATACTAACAAGCCTATATTTTCTTAAATAAGAACAAATTTTCAACAAGGAATTGCAATGCAGAAGGTTTATGAATCAAAGTAATCAGAGCTCATTTATCAGGTAATTGAAGAACACACCTTGAAGGTTGTGTTCAAGCCATTTTGATTGCTTTGTCCTGATGTGGCTTGCCCACCACCAAGAATATGCATTGCTTGCAGCTCTCTGCAACATCTCTCTGGAGTCTCTACAGAAACCCAAGGACGGCTTCTACAGGGAAACAGTGAAGAAGACAAAAGAAGGAAGGAAAGGGTCTACATAGAAACCGAGTAAAAGGGATTCCTGGAATCTTGAGGGAGGGAGAGAGACTAAGATGGGCTAAACAGGGGTTGCCCAAATCCCCCAAAATCCATACCAATTGATTATCAATTCTGGAAAGGTAGGAGAAGTCGCCTGCATTACATGGGAAACCAGCTTTCCCAAGAACAAAAAAGTGAGGAGCACAAACACAGGTCCACGTGACCAGCTCTCATAGAAGAATATGAAAAAGAGGAGTGCAGTCATGTCCTCCTCCTTTTCTCCCAATACCCTTTTCATTACTCAATTTTTCTTTCAAAAACAATGGCCGGCTCAATTTTATAATTGAGATAATAATGATCACCGGGCCACGATTGACGGATAGAATGATCTAATTATAATTAAAAAAAGAAGATTTTTTTTTTCCCTGGTTCATCTCCCCATTCACCAATGGCTTCAACAGAATAATCTGATCTGATTGATGATTGAAACTGAAAACAATGGAGATAGTTCTATCTGACATCACCAATCACTTCAGTAAGATATTGGATTATGGCTCCAATTATGTGCATCAGTTGGTACCAACCTCATTAAAATCAGATAAAAATAAAGATCGAATTTTCTCACACCCACGGGAAGGGCTCAGATGGTCGCCATAGGGGATCAGGAACAGTATAGGGGTTCAGATGGTCTCCATAAGGGATCTGAGAGTTCATTACAAGCTTTTGGTCATGGCTCTATCCAACCACCTCAAAAGATGGACCAATTAGGAGAGTAAACCTTCCCACTTATAAGCATGGTTTTTGGTTAGGTATCGGCAGTATATATATCGATATCGGAACTGATACTATGACCACTATCGGTCTGTAGTGGCATATTGAACTATTATACCCTCAGAAGATACCAGTACCATACACTTTGAACTCATATCAATGCATATCGGCTGATACGGCCGGTACTAAACCGATACAAAAATGTGAAAAAACCATGTTTATAAGCCCAGGACCTTTACCAAATCTGGATCAGGTAAGAAGGAGTCTCATTGAAACTTGAAGAGTGAAAAAGGGAAAAACGTACTCTTTAATCTTTGAGTGGGAGGAAGTACTTTTGGGAAGTTCAAAAGCTAATTTAAAGATGCCCCTTTTCAGATTTGATACCCACACAGCCGATTGTGGTGGTCGTAGGCATGTGAGTCTTTCAAAGAGAGAGAGAGAGAGTCTTAGATTGCTTTGGTCATCATACTTGTGGTGCCCCCTGAATGACTGCATGCGTGATAGGCGGATGATGATGATTCCTGTGGCTGTGGCTGTGGCTGTGGCTGTGGCTGAAGAATGTTATGGTAAAGCCCCATGTTAATGTTATGACTTATGACATAATCCTTAATTAGAAGGCCCACGTTATGGTGCTTTACCTGAAGTAGTGGTCCAGTTCATATTTCTTCAGTCACATATGCTCTGCCATTTCTTTTGATGAGCAGAATTGGCCTTTCATGGATTCCAATTCAGTTTGGATCAGTCAAGATCAGCCGGAATCGATCTGAACCCTAGTAATAACCTACTTCTCTCTCTCCAATAAATTGCACCTTTAACACCAATTAAACAAACTTGCAAGTTGCAACCCTGTTCTCAACAGATCTTTTTCATCAGAAAATGCTGAAGAAACAGAAAAAATAAAGTTACAATCATTATACTGAGAAGATGGAGAAGAAAGAGCAACCACAAGATCTGTTCCAGCCACCAGATCACTGTTTCACAAGCCACAATTGGCAGCAGTGTTGCTGCCAAATGAATTGGGTACACAGAGTGCCCAGAAGCAACAGATAAGAGGAGGCTTTAATGGACAAAGATTGATGGGTCCCTCAAACTCCCACAAGTTGGATTGGATGCCCTCTGCTTTATCTAATAAACATAAGGAAGCATCTTCTTTCTTACCTCCCATTATATTAATCAGGAGGACCAATCTACTAGACATCAACTATCTTCTTGTCTGGGGGACCTCTTGTTAGTTGCTTATGCTCTTACCTCCATTATATTTGCTACCTGGTTATGTATGATAGTTTTGTGTTGAACAAAGTCAAGGACGCTGGGAGAGAGATTTATGTACATCATATGTGTCCCTCCAATGAATACAGCACGGCAACAATCAAGTGCCAACTAGAAGAAAGAGGAAAACCAATGAAACAACATAGAAGGTAAAAGAACGATGCAACTCAAGATATGTATTATTTACAAGTAGTAATAACTTGAGCATATACATGCGTTCCATATGTACAGTGGCTATTTACATTTTTTTTTTTTTTTCTTTTGTCACAGGCTCACAGCAGCTATTTACATTGAAAGAATATAAACGACTCAAAACACCAACCCCACCCTCGAAAAAAATATTTTTCTTCCTCTTCATTCAAATATTCCCCAACTCTAGAAGATGAAAAAGGGCAACATCCGGCAAGAGAATAAGAAGGGAACAAAGCAGGTCTCCTCGAGTCATCCAACTTTTGATAACTTCCTCTTCCTTTTCATATCTTGTTTGAAATTAGAATTCTGCTCATGACACCAAGCTGAACATGATAAGCTTCTCCTCTCCCCTTCTCTTCTCCCTTCCAAGCTTTTCTTTCTTCCACTCCACCCCCACCCCTCTTTTTTATTTCTTTGTTTTCATTCCA